>NW_026585690.1:986948-1004556 GCF_907164565.1 Psammomys obesus
AGGAAGGAAGGAAGGAAGGAAAGAAAGAAAGAAAGAAAGAAAGAAAGTCTATTGCAGGCCAGTGAAATGGCTCAGTGAATCAAAGAAGCACTCCACACATAGCCTGACAATCCCCAGAAACCAAAGTGGAAGGAGAGAGAAGAACTGACTCCTAAAAGTTGTCCTCTGACCTCCACTGTGCCACACATGGCCATAAGCGTGCATGAGCATGTGTGTAGGTGTGAACAGAACCCTTGCCCTGACCCGGGGTTCAACTTTCAGAACCACAGAACAACAAACCGAAAAATAAAACTCCAGCCGACTGTGCCTGCATGTTTGCAAGGGCTCTTGTTAGGTCATACTTTGTTTGCTTTTGAGGTGATGTCTCCCTACACTGTCCAGGCTGCCGTCTCACTCCTGGGCGCAGGCAAACCTCACACCTCTATCTCGAGTAGCCAGCACGAGTGTGCTCAGCGTAAACACATTGCGTAAACAGTGTAAATGAGCTTGTGTCTGGGATGGCTTAACAGAAGAAGATATCCACTACTGACATTTTTGGGCCAGAGAGTGGATTGTGAGGGGTTCATTTCGTGCTTTGCATGGTGTTAAGCAGCATTCCTAGCCTTTATCTGCTAGACGTTTCCAGAACTCCACTCTCATGTTTGTTACAACTGTAAAAGAATAAATGCCTCAAACATTTTCGAATGCGCCTCCATCCCGGGGAGCACAGTTGCCCCCAGCTGAAGGTCGCTCGGGATTGATGCTTTTCTGCAGTCCTCTTGGGCGTTTATAGGTCACCTTGAGCCTTGGGGTCAGTGTCTGCGTACTAGTGTGAGGGAGCAGGAGTCTCTTAGGCAAGTGAGCCGAGGCTAGCACTGGGAACTAGACGGGCTCACGGGCTTCTCCCCTCTGGTAAGGGTTCATCTCCCTGGATGAGTTCAGACACACCTGGAAGCTCTTCAGCTCTCACATGACCATCGACATCACCGACGACGGTATCTGTGACCTTGCCAGAAGCATTGACTTCAACAAGGACGGCCGCATCGACATCAATGAGTTCCTGGAGGCCTTCCGCCTGGTGGAGCAGTCCTGCTCTGAGCGCCGAGCCTCTGCCTGCCCACAGCCCCCTGACACTGCAGAGAGCGGCCGCAGCAGCCCGGGCCCTGGCTGAGGACAGCCTGGCCTTCAGCACCCACAGTGCCTACAGGCGATGCCAAGCTTGTGACTCCACACATAGGCTGGGCCTGGGGTATGTGTGCACGCTACTGCATGCATGCGTGCGCACACACTCATGAATAGAGAGTGATCCCAACCTCTGGTTTTGGTACGTTTAAATTCTCACACCTGCTCTAGTTATCACTGATAATTCAACACCCTGTTATTTTTATTTCATATATTTTATTTATTGTTTTAAAAATGTCATCGGTAAAAGAAAGTTTTTTAATTGTGTATAATCCCATGACCCAACTGTACAGTTTTTCATTATGTGCTCTTTCTTCTTATAGCTATAGAGCTGCTCTGATTCTGTGTCCTCGTTTTTAAAGAAATTTGTATTTAATTGTGCATACTTTTCCATGCTGCTAAATAATCTTCACAGCTATCATGATGATATCATGATCATGTATGATTTTCTTTCAAATTTATGTAATCTGTTTGGTTCCTAATTAGTAAACAGATATGGTGCTTAGTTTTTTTGTTTGTTTCTTTGTTTTTGTAAATAACACGATGGCTAATTTGTTTTGCAGAAATAGTTTTGAATGAAATGGTTTTTTTTAGGATACAAATCTCAGGAATACAAAAGATATTGTATTAGTTTGGGTTTTGGGGGGAAAGAGAATCAATAGGCTATAGATAATTTACTCTAAAGAACTGGCAAGGGGCTGGGAGATGGCTCAGTCAGTAAAGCACATGTCATGCAAGCATGATGGCCTGAGTGTGACCTCCTAGCACTCATGAAAGTGGGACCTACTGCTAGAAGGTGAAGGACATGCCAGCCCGCCTAGCCAACCACGGATCTCTGCACTCAGTGAGAGACCCTGTCTCAAAACATATGGAGAGGCAGAGAAGAAGACATTACACATCAGCCTCTGGCATATACACACACAAACACACCACATGTACATGCAAACCACATACGCACATACAAATGCACACCACACATGTATACATACCACACACACACACACACACACACACACACACACACACACACACACTCTTAACCTGAGCTAGGGCAGCCTTTGAACTCAGTCTATGGCTGAAGGCAGCCTTGATTTCCCAGTCCTCTGGTCTCCACTTCCCAAGTGCTCAAAGACTCTAGTTTAATCCAGTACTCAGGCACTCCATGACCCATCCAAATCAACATTTAAATCACCCATCAGAGCTGTGAGTGTTTTATGGTTTGATGCAGTCCAGATTGCTCTTCAGACCACGCATGTGAATTCTACCACGAGCTCACAGCTTCCAATGGGGCCATTTCAGATCTTTGCTAGAGGTGAATGAACAGTGTTCCATTTGTAACTTACTGAATGTTTCATTGATTCATGCCTGACTGTCTCCTCTCCCTCAATGTATTAATCGTGAATGAAGCAGAGCTTCAGAGAACTTTCCGAGTGTGACTCAATAAAACAGCAAAAGTGGGGTCCATGACTCCATGCTTCTCACTTCTAGTTTTACCTGAAGCATATAGGGGAAAAAAATTATGCTCCTCTCCGCTCTATTGAATGCTAGGCAGCCATTAAAAAGAATGGTCTGCTACTGGCTATGGTTATGCGGGGGTGGGTGGGATTTTCACTTTTTATGTAAGTGGCAAACTAGTAAAGATTGAGGTGAGATTTTAAAAACAAATATAATTTCTAAAGGCATGCAGACTGTGAGGAAGCCAAGACAAATGACCAGGCTTCTTCAGCAAATAAACCACAAGGAGAGGACTATAAAGAGAACAAGGAGAAAAGCACAGACTTAAGAACGCTTATGAGCTGGCCGTGGCAGTGTAGTATACCTTCAGGTCCAGCACTGGACCTCTGTGAGTTGGAGACCAGCCTGATCTACATAATGAGACCCTCTCTTGAATTGTTATAGGATTGTAATAGGATGTAACAGTCACATACAGAACTTAATCTGATCCCAAAGAATGGCTGCTTCCATCTTAAATAACCAGAAATGTCTGAATAATAGAACATTTGATGATGCGATGGAATTATTTGTCTTTTTTGGAGGTCATTTTAAAGTCACTATCCATTACACACTGATTTGTTTCAAAACAGAGGCTCCTACATGGGCATGTGAACAAAGCCAGGCTAGCCCCAACTGGATCACCAGGGGAGCTACATTAGGGATCTTTGCATTTGAATTGTTCTATAATATGCTTTTTATTTGTTTTGTTTTTGTTTTGAGACAGGATTTCTCTGTGTAACAGAGCCCTGGCTGTCCCAGACTCACTTTGTGGATCAGGCTGGTCTTGAACTCACAGAGATCCACCTGCTTCTGCCTCCCGAGTGTTGGGATCAAAGGCGTGCACCACCACTGCCCAGATATAATATGCAGGGCAGGTGTGGAGGTGCTCAAGAGTGATTCAGTGCGTGGGAGGAGGAGTCAGGGTCATGAGCCGGAGGTCAGCCTGGGCTCCAGAATTAGTTTTAGGGCAACCTGTGCTACATAGTGAGAACTTGTCTTTAAAAAGACACATGAAAATCAGACTTCAGTGTTGGGTGAGAGAAAAGTACAGCAGATTTGCTAACTCAAACAGGGGTGCAAACTTCCTCAGGCATAGCTGGAAGCAGGAGAGGTCCAGCATAGTCTCTAAAGCTCTGAGTGGACAAGAGTTAAACAGAGTCCTTTTGCTGCTGCTGTTGTTGTTCAGTTTGGTTGGATTGCAACAGAGAATTCACCTAATTTCATTAAACGTCAGTTTCCTTGTCTATAAAGAGGATATCATACGGTATTTTCCAGGGAAGTCACGTGGCTTGTTAAAGTAGGTTAAGATGCAAACAAGGTCCAGGGAAGGATCCTAAGCAGAGCTGGCTAGGCCTCATGAGTGATTGTAAACTTTAGCTTTGCAAACATAAGCAAAACAGCTTTTGTTATATTTTGCATCTGTCTATACTAAGAAAACTGGAACTTTAGTCAATCAGAAGCAGCCAATGAAGACAAGCATATTAACAACAGACATTCTAGGGGATAGACCAAATAGCGAAACTTTATTGACAAATATTTATTTGTGTGGGGGTGTGTACCATGCCTTAAATACAAGTGGAGGTCAGAGGACAACTTGCAGAAGTTAATTCTCTCCTTCCACTTTGTGGGTCCCTGGAATTGAACTCAGGTCCTCAGACTTGCCAGCAGGTACCCTTACACACTGAGCTAATTCACTGGCCCTGCAACCCAAACATTTATTCTATAAAAATCCATCCTTTATGCTTGGAGAATGGAGTCCCTGAGCCCTCCTCACCTCTGCTCAATTCATGAATCCCTGTTTTCTGCAAAAAGTCTTGAAAAATTTGTATCCTGCCTCAGTTTACCTTTTTAGCAGGCAAATAAAAGAAAGAAAGAAACACAGTCAAAAGTATCTGGAAGCCCAAGAATTGCTGCCCTATGCCTGTGGGTGTCTGGTTGTGAAGAACTTCTGTGTTGGGTGACGGCTCAGAGTCTGCAAGTTTGAACATGAACAGAACAAGAGCTGGGTGGTGCCGACACCTATCATCCCAGTTACGGTGGAGGAGGTGGCCGAGGAAAGAGGATCAGCTGAGCCCAGGAGTTGAGGGCCAGCCTTGGCAACAAGACAAGGTCTTTTTTAAAAATGGGGCTGGAGAGATGGCTCAGCAGCTGAGAGCTTGTGCGGCTTTTGGAGAGTACCTGAGTTAGGTTCTCAGTACTCAACGTTGGACAGTTCACAACTGCCAGGAACTTCAGTTCCAGGGGACCCAATACCAAATGCTAGACTCCAAGCATCTGCACTCATATGCACACACACACACACACACACACACACACACACACACACACGTACATCCCACATTCTGTATTAAAAATAAATATATTTTTTAAAAAAGATGATTTGCCCTACTTTGTCTGATTCAGTGGCTCTCAATCACAGAAGACATTTGAAAGTGCCAGGGCTTGCCTGTTTATCTAGGCCAGATAGCTCAGAACTTCTCTGAATGTGTCTTGGGCACAAAAATTGTAAGCGATGTCACAAGTGCTGGGTTCTCTACCCATTACACAATATAGTTACATGTCAAGTTGCTTTTTGGTCAGTGTACTTCTGAGGCAGTCATTAAGACCTGGCTTGGTTAAATCTGTTCTTTTTGTTTTCAGACATGACCTCACATGTATAGACTAAGGTGATCCTGGACTCCTTCTCCCTTTACCTTCCAAGTATTGGGATTCAGGCATGGGACACACACACACACACACACACACACACACACACACACACGTTCCGTTATTAAGCAACTTTCAGTGGCTCGATGAGCTCTCTGGGTGCTCTGAAGGAGCAGGCGCTGGCCAGTTGTGCGTCTTTGTAGCCGTCTGGTCACAGCGGATCTGCCAGCTGCTGACTCTAGAGTCAGCTCAGGTCAGATGTCTCCAGTGGGAATTTCCCAGTGTGTCTCGGCGCCTTCTGTGGGACGTATCCCTTCTGATTCCACACGGCTTTGGGTTTTGTAAAGCTCTGAGCGTCAGCTGTAATTATGGTAGACCAGCCAGAGCTCCTGAGTCACCTCCAGACCAGGCCTTTTGGAATTTGCACGCTTGAGTCAAGCTGAAAGCCTTGGAACAGGAACCAGCAGGGAGCCAGACCATACCACCACATACCTGCCCAGGACCCTGCAGCTTCAGCTTCCTGTTAGGCCACCGTGCCTGCATGAGAAACACACTGAACTGGATTACACAAAAGACTCGTGCAAGAGAACTGAGTTTTTAGAGACAAACACTGTGAACGCAGAGTGCAGATTCGCCAAGTCTCTTTACCAGGTACACAAGCCGTGGGAAGCTGTGGAAAGTGTTCTCATCTTCTTTAAGGCACACTGTCAAATGCAAGACACCCAGCGGGAAGTTCTGATCCCAGTGACTGCTCAAACAGTCCCTTCCCACCTGTGCAACCTTGAGCAAGATGCTTGACCGTTCCCCCACTGCATCCTGGAATGCGTGATAGTAGCTACTTCCTCAGGTCCCGAGAGGCTTAGATGACTTAAGGCATGAGGTAATGCTTTGCAACTCAGGGAGCCGTGGTTCTATTAATCAGGCTCAGAAGTCCCCTAGCCTGGAATTTGTCTGTGGTTCACCCAGAGGACTTACTTCCAGGTCTGCTTAGGGGTAGGAGTTTCAGTTTGGGAAACCTGAAAAGTTCTCAAGTGGAGGTTGTGTTCACTGGAGAGTGAATGTGAAAGTTGTAGACTTTTTTATAGCTATTTCATGGGCATAAATACATTGTGATATAAATATAGAAATAAATACATATTTCTAGCGAGATGTTTGGTGAAACTGCTGGTGCTGGCTCACAGGTTTTATTCAACCTGTAGCAGCCCCTGCCTGGCTGTAAGGAACCTCCACCATTGGATTCAGATTGAGCTCTGGGGTGTACGCAAGGTGACTAGGTGCGCTCTGGGATCTCCATAGCAACAGCCCACCAGCACTATGCTCTGTCTGGATCAGATGCAAATCTCATCCAACAGCCTTCAGTGCTGGGTGCCAGCACTTTGCCTCAGAGAGGAGCCAATAGGGTGTTAGTTGAGGGCTCCTTTGCATTCACCTGTTTCAATTGCTCTTAACACCATTCTCCCCGCCAATGCTTCCCATGCCAATTTAGTGCTTCCCTGCTCTTTGCATGTCTATGACTCCAGATAATGATAGGTCCGGGGCTTTGCTTCACTCACTGGATAGTGTTTTCCTTGAGAGCAGGTGGTTCCTATTTTAATCAATTTTCTCTATCCTCCCTCCTCCTTTTTTTTTTTTTTTTTTTCCTTGAGCCAGGCTCTCACTATGTAGCCTGAGCTGCCCTGCAAGTCTATATGTAGACAATACAGACCTTGAGATCTGCTTGCTTCTTTCTCCAGACTGTGCCTGGCCTGTGTTGTGCCATATTAATGCCAGGGAATGTTGGAAATCCTTGAGGTGCTGTTGGGACTTCAGTCTTCTTTGTTTGGCTGTCATTACTACCTATCAGCAACTGAAAGCAGCTGGGAGGTGCCAGCCCCACTGTGTGTGAGCTGCCCAGGCGGTCAACACCTACCAAAACCAAACCAAAGGAATCCTCCTGGGCTAAGCATTCAGACACCAGTGGGCGTGGGAGAGGAGATGTCACCCGTGGACCCAAGGCAGGACATCTCCTGAAAGGCTTTGGTCCCAGGTCCACTTTGCACTCTCATTTTATACTCTGAAACCATAAGGTGGGGTGGGCAAGGGAGAGAGATTTTACGAAAAGGCACTCGGCAATCAGCAGGTTGTTAAGGGCAACGACCCATTGTCTCAGCGGTTTCTCCTGGTCGCTCCGTTCCAGGTAGGAGTGACATCGTGCTCTTAGGACAAGCAGCACCTTAAGAAATCACTAAGTAAGCCAATAAATCAGTATCTAATAGTTGGCCCTTTTACCTTATTCTACTTCATTAAAACACCACATCTCAAAGTACGTGAGGCTTACTTAAACCAGGGGGATTTGACTTCCCACAAGAACACACTAGACCTTTGCTAATGGCTTTTTTCAGTGGTTGTTTCCCATCTTGGAAGAAGTTCAGGCAAGTTTAGACTCTGTCCTCAGAGTAATCTACGGGACTCTTCCAGTTCTATGTCCATTTCCTGAGTTGTGGGAACAGGAGCAGTCACTGGCCCATTCACAGCTCTGTTCAAGAGGAAAACAGCCTGTCAGCTTTCCCGCTCTGAGATGCAGTCCCGGGAGCAGCAGGCATTCTCAGAGGCTAAAACCTTCAAGAGGCGAGGGGGTGAGGCACAAACCCCAGAGTGAAAGCCCCTTAGAGCAGTGGATCTCCACATTACAACTACCTGAGGAGGCACACGCCTTAAAAATGCAAATGCCCATGCCACATCCAGATCGCCTGTGAGAAACAAACAATTATTTGGAAGATGAAGCCTAATGCAATAACTTTACAGCTCCATCGCACAGGACTTGCTTCCGGTTTCAGAGGTTTAGTCCATTATCATCATGGCAAGCAGCGCAGCAGCATGCGGGCAGACGTGATATGGGGAAGTAGCTGAGACTTTTACATCCTAATCCACAAGCAGCAGGCAGAGAGAGAGAAAGAGATGAAGAGAGCAGAGACAGACGGAATGACAGACAGACAGAGAGACTGGGCCTGGTGACACACTTCCTCCAAGGCCCTCCTCGTCCTTCCCAAACAGTTCCACTAACTGGGGACAGAACGTTCAAACATTCGAGCCTCTGGGGCCATTCTCATTCAAACCACCACATGCCTGTAATTTCAGCCCTATGAAGAGGCAGGAGGGGCATCGCTGGGACTTGCCAGGTAGCCACATACCTGAATCAATGAGCCCCAGGCTCAGTGAGAGACTGTGTCAAAAATAAGGTGGAAAGAAACTGAAGATATCCAGTGTTGACCTCTGGCCTCCAATCTCATGTGCATGTGTGCACAGGCGAGCACACACACACACACACACACACACACACACACACACACACCCCACAGTTAGAAACCCTTATGAATTGAAGTCTGATTCTAGAATTCTTGGTCACATCTACAGCCCGTTCCATTAGGGATAGTTTTTGCTTGACATCCTTTAGAAAAACAACATTTGCAAAGATGAGGTTGTAACCGCGTGCCTTGCCTTCTTTACCTCTGCCCCTTAGAAGGGACTGAAAGCCACATGCTCAGCTTCTCCTTCCCCAACTTGGGGAAGACAAAGTAAAATGAAGCCTGTGTAAGAACCGCTCAAGACAGGGCCGTAGAATACAAGGATGGTGTGTGGCTGGCATATTCATTTCTTCTCCTTTTGTTCCAACTCTTTATTTATTTGTGTGTATGGGTGTTTGGCCTGCATGTATGTCTGTCTACCTTGTGTGTGCCTGGTGCCTCAAAGCCCCTCTTGGAGGCTAGGAGAGGGCATCAGATCCCCTGAGACTGGAGTTTCTGATGGTTGTGAGTTGCTATGTGGATGCTGGGGATCAAACCTGGGTCTTTGTCAAGAGCGGCCCTTGCTCTTAGCGTGCTAAGCCAACTCTCCAGCCCTGGCATATTCATGTCTTAACATTGCCGGAAGAAACCACCACAAGTTTAGAGGCTTAAACAATACCAATGTGTCACCTTACGAGTAAACACAGGCCGCCCAGGGGAACAGCAGGGGTTTGATGGCACCGGTTGCTTTCAGAGGCCCTGAAGAGGGTTCCTTTCCTGCGCTTTTCTAACTCCCAAGCCGCCTGCAGTCCTTGGCACCTCCCTTCATCTTGAAAGCCAGCAAAAGCTCAGGGATCTTTCCCAAATCACCTCCGCTTCTGCCTTCCATCTCTCTTCCGGTTCGAAGGACCCTTATGACCCCACTGTGCCCACCTGGATAATCTCAAAGTCCTTAATGATGCCGGAGAAGCCTCTTCTGCCACGGCGGTAGCAGGTATTGGCCACAGGTTTAGAACCTGAACATCTGCGGAGGCCATTATTCTGTCTCCCCAGCAGCTCAAAATGCCCGGGATAAACCCGAGGCGCTTGCGCCGGGGCCTGCCATCCAGGAAGCACAATGCCTGCCAAAGGATCTTCCGGTCCCACATCTTAGTCTCAGCCCAGACTCCTTCCTCATGGCATCCTCGCAGGCATGTCGCCAAGCTCACTGTGCCCCTCCGTAAACATCGAGACCTCAAGGTGATTTCGACTGTGGTCTCACCGATGATACTTATGGAATGTACGTTTTTACTTTCCTTGTCGTGCTTGGAGAACAATGTGACCTCTTTTTGATCTATAAGAGATAATTTAGTTTGCAATTCAATTATGCATTGAGGAAATCATATCAGAAGAAGAAGAATAAGTTAAACTGTCAAGTTAAATTGTGTGTGTGTGTGTGTGTGTGTGGAGGGGCTTAAACTTAAGTCCTAAGTGAAAAGAAATAACCGCTCTTCACTTCAAAGAGGGAGGTTTTTTGTTTGTTTGTTTGTTTGGTTGGTTGGTTGGTTTTTAAGATTTATTTATTTATTGTGTATACAGCGTTCTGCCTGCAGGCCAGAAGAGGGTGCCAGATCTCATTATAGATAGCTGTGAGGCACCATGTGGGTACTGGGAATTGAACTATGGACCTCTGGAGGAACAGCCAGTGCTCTTAAAGTGAGGGAGATTTCCCAGAAAGATAGAAACATATGAGGTGGGACTGAAGAGCCGCAGCTGTAGTAGCTGTAGTAGCAGCATTCACCTTAGAACTAGGAAGAAGGGGCCTATTTGGGCATCCAAAGGCCTCTGTGGGACATGAGCAACAGAATATAATGAGCTTTACTCTAAAGCTGTCTGTTCCATTAATAAAATTCAGGAATAGTATGGAGAGGTCGCTCAGTTGACACCCACCTCGCACGTACAAAGTCCTGGGTTTCGTCCCCAACGCCACATAAACTGGGTAGGGTGGCACATACCTGCAGTCCAAACCCAGGCGGTGGGGGCAGGGGGGTCGGAAATTCAAGGCCATTTCTGAGGTCTTTGCGGAAGCTGCTGTGAGATCATGATGGTGCTGGCTGCGTCCCGCCCACACAGCAACACTTTGCAGCCTTCTCCTTATCCTCACGCTCTGACATTCTTCCTGTCCAGAACGCTTTCTGTGGGAGGGGAATGTAGTCATGTGACGGATTGTTAGCTGAGGTCCTCCACTCTTTGACGTTTTGATTTTTTTTTCTCAGTTGCCAATGTCATCTCAACTATAATTGAGAGGTGCCGATCATTGTCTTGGATGCAGAGTCACACAATTTGTCCTAGGACCTCAAAGCCTGCACAGACCTCGCCGAAGCTTCCCACTTCATCATCAGCCTTCTGGGTGCACAACCCGTTGTGTGATTTTCTCCGTGTATCTGCTCACACCTCTGCCTGCCCTGCCTTTCCATCCTTCCTACAAACCAAGGTAGACGATGCTGGTCCCTTCAGGGTCGTTGAAATCATCTTCTCCACCAGGAAGCCCACTGAGTGAGGAGTTTGTTTTCCTGCAGCTTGCTTGTACTTTGGATGGGATATGGTGCCATGTCGCCAGCTCTTACGTCACATTTTACATGTTTTAAGTTGTTTTCGTGTTGCTTTTAGTCAGTCTTCACACAAGCCTGAGAGGTAACTGTAGATGGACCTGTAGATGGAGCCCCATCTCTCCCAGGTTTGGGGAGACTAGTGACGTGTACCTAACTACCCAGAATCCAGTGCTCTTTCTCCTGGCCCATTCTGCCTCCACACAGCTTAATGAAAATCTAATTTGAACTCTATGGCTGTTTTCAGAGTGGGCTTTGTAACCCCACATAAGCTTTACAGCTCTGAGAATGCCTGAAGCCTCTTTCTCTTGTTACTGGTCACCCCACACACACATACATAAGGACCGTATGTGTCCCATAGATAATGGTCCTGCAAGTGAAGTCTGGTAGCTGGCATAGTGATTGCTCATTGTCCTTTGTCTGCTGTATTCTAACGCACTTTCTCCCCTTTTCTCATTCTTGACTGTCAGCCTTTCTGCTTTTCTGTTGTTTGTTTTTAGAGACAGCTCTCAGTGTCTGGCCCAGGCTGGCCAAAAAGTCACTGTGTAGTCCAGGTTCGCACTGAACTCTAGTTTTGTTATTTGTTTTGATAATGTGTCGTAGCATCCAGATTGACTCACACTGTGTAGCCAAAGATGATTTTGAATTCCCGAGTGCTGGGATTATAGGAGTGGGCCACCATGTTTGGCTTGCTGGCACTGAACTCATAATCCTCCTGCCTCAGCCCCCAGAGTGCTGGGGTCACAAGTGTGTGCCAGCCCCTCCCCTACCCCCCATCAACCAATAAACTGTTTAACATCTATTAAAATTAGTGTTTACAAAGCATCTATGTATTTTTTAGTGAAAAATTGTATTTATTTAATTTTAATGTTTTTTTTTTAAATGTCCATACGCCAGGCCACACGTTCTTTACCACTAATCCAGAAATATTTCCACCACCCAAAAAGAAATCCCAGACTCATCAGCCATTCTCCATTCTCATCTCCCCAGCTCCTGGTCACTATTTTCTCTACTTTCTTCCTTTTCTGATTCACTTATTCTGAATATTTCATAGAGAAAGAACCATGGGCTATGTGAGATTTCATGTCTGGTAGTTTTTATTATGTGCGCGATGTTTTTTTTTTTTTTGTGCACGATGTTTTTAAGGAACAGTCATGTTGTGGCATGTGCTGACACTTCGCTCCTTTTCCTGAGGGAATATTAAATAATCTTTTGTGTGCACAGGCCACATTTACTTACCCAGTCACAACTGCCTGTAACTCCAGTTCCAGGGGATCTGACATCCTCCTGGTCTTTAAGGGCGCCTGCACTCATATGTACATGACACACACATGCATGTACACACACACGTATACACACACTTACAAATTCAATAAACATCATTTCGTGGATTCTGTTCAAAAGTTAAATGTGCTTCTTTCTTTTATCTCTTAGGTAATGTACATCAGTAACAGACTTTGCCATATCTAAGAAGCTTCAAGAAAACTAGCTTCCCTGCAAGTCCCTGCAAGAAGCACCCAGTAGCTCTGACACAATCGGAATCCACCAAAACAAAACAGAACAAAACCCACAGAGAGGGCCATGGCGTCGCAAGCGGGTAATCCCAGTATTTTATAGTGTCAGCCTGCTCTACATAGCAAGTTCCAGGCCTGCCAGAGTTACATGGTGAGACCCTGTATCAAAGAAACTATGAATCAAAGAAACAAACAATCTGTTCGGTCTTAAAGAAACCCCAAACAAATGGCTAACTGAGACACCTATTAACACATACCAAGGCAGACATTGGCCAGTTCTTCCAGCATCCCTCAGTCTCTGTGGTTTCTCCCAGCACTTCTCACCCCATCTCTTACCCGAAACCTTTTCCTTCCAGGGTCTGGGCCTCTCTTCCTTCCCCCAGCCTGATCCCTATATGACTCAACCATTTTGGCTTTGTTCTTCTGGTTCCCATGCACTCTCTTGGGCCTTTGGCTAAACACCCCCTCTCTGGCCTCCTCCTCTCAAGGTCCAGTTGAGTCTGGTCTCCTTCAGAAGTCTCTGGCTGCTTGTTCTCTCCCTCATATCTACAATAAAACCTTCTCCGAAACCATACCTAGGAGCAGGCACACCCTCATTTTCATTCACAAACACAAAGAAGACTAACAGTGACTCGAGGAGACTGGATCGTTCAGTTTCCCCCAAACCGAGAAATTCAGTCAGCACACCACACCTGCCTCTTAGAGGGGACACAAGGAAAGCTTTCCTGCTTGGTTGCCCGAACCCCAAAATCTAGTTGTACACAGTTAAGGGTGCGTTAGCTTCCTCTGAAGAAAATGCCCTGAAGAGGAGTCAGGCTTGACAGGTACTGAGTCTGCTGTGACTCTACTAAACTTTGATGACAGTGTGGGAGAGACTGGACCCTCCCGCAGGGACCTTCGAAAGGCATCCGCAGGGTGGAGCGTGGAAGGCTTCAAGGCAAGGGGTGGGAACACCATCCAGGAACAGAGCTGTGTGAGAATTCTGAGTGCTTGGGAGCAAACTCCTAGACACTATGAGTCTTTCGACTGTTCTTTCTAAACATGGGTTTGTGCTCGGAATGTGCTTGCATGCCCCTCCCCGATATCGTGGGTTTACTTCCGATTACCAATTATCTTACATTTGTTCTTCCAAAATGTTTCCAAACGTGGCCTGTCCTCAAGTTTGTACACTTTGAAGTCAGTGAACTTTGCTCCTCTGCCCCAGCTTAGCCCTCAGAGTGTAAGTTGTCTGATGCTCTGAATAAAGTTAGCTATCGCGTGAGGCCTCACGAAAGGAAGTGACTATCCTTTCAATCCTACAGAGAATGAGGTTTTTTCCTGAAAGAGGGTGAATTGCCTTAGTCTTGTGGCCTGGAGTCAGCTGGGGCCTAGCCGTGGGAGAGCTCTGCAGAGCTTTGCGGGGATGGGAGCCCTCCAGTAGCTGAAGGCAGCACCATCCGTCGCGTTGAGGTTGGACCGGACAGGCCAGCCATTGTGCAATGTTTGTTTCGAATGTTTACCCAGCGCTGTGTCTCCCACCCGCTGAAATCCAGGGCAAGCCCTCCTGCAGATGCAGTCTGCACACACTTCAGGACATTCATTTTATGATTTTTTGGTTGAAATTCTCAAGGCATCATAACCCCTAGCTAAACTACTCAAGCGTTACAGTAGTTTTCTGGTTGTTGCAATTCTAATTATTCATTAGCAAAACTCCCAGTGTACTGAAACAATTATTCGTGTGTCACAAATAACCACAAAATTGTGCTAACCAAACAGAAGAGGTGTCTTAGTCCCTTAAAGAATGAGGTGGGGAAGCCCTGTCTCATCATATGTAAATAAGGGTCATCAGAACTGTTTTTGATGCGCTGATCTTACACATATAAATACCTGTTCATATCCAGATGGTCTGAAAACCGGCTTCAAAGGAACTCAAGATTATCAGACGTCACGCCCTTCCTGGTCATACTGGTAACTTTTTTTTCCCCAATCATAATTAGCTTTGTCTTACAAAGCATTTAAGAATTTACCCAGTAACATTCTAGCTCACTTTAGCAGTTTAAGTATTCGTTTTGTTCTTTAAGTATTGTTTTATATGTTCTCATGTATTTATAATATGTTTTCATTTTACTTATTTTGCCGTGTATTTTGATATGTTGCTCTGATAAATACTCTAGGTTATATTAGGACTTTAAAGTAGTTAATGACTAAAAATAAATTGTAGAACAGTCACAAAAACTCTATAGACAATATAGATTTTTTTTAAAAAGATGTATTTATTTTTACTACTTATGTGAGAGTGGTCTGTTTACATGTATGTCTGTATGCATGCTTGATGTCCAGAAGAGGGTGTCAGACCCCTTGGAACTAGATTTATAGATAGTAGTGAGCCACTCTGTGGGTGCTGGGAATTAAACCTGGGTCTGCTAACAAGATCAGCAAAGGCTCTTAACCCCTGAGCTATGTCATCGGCCCCTACTTGGACTTTTTTTTTTTCTTCTTTTTTCTTTATTCTTCTGTCATAAATTACATACCGACCACAGTTTTCCCTCCATCCCCTCCTCCCAGCCTTCTCCTTACCCCTTTTTTCTCCCCCAGAACCACTCTTCTCCTTTGCCTTCAGAAATGAGCAGCCCTCCCAGGGATATCATAACCAAACATGGCACATCAAGTTATAATGGCATTTTAAATTTGTATAAAAGTTAAAACATCGGAACAATATTTGTTATAATATAGTAGAAAATGGAAAACTTTGGCCCCATTTTTTATGTGTTTATTGATCTATGAAACAAACAGTCAACACCATTATATAGAGGAGCAGAAAGGCCAAACACCCACCATGAAGCTTTGTTATAGTGTGTTGCAAGCTCATATGCAGGTGCTGAGAATCAAACCTTGGTCCTTGGCAAGAGCAGCCAATGCTCTTAACACAGAGCCATGTTTCCAGCCCTTCCACATTTCTTACGGTAAATAATATTCTTGAGTTCGGTGTGGACACCAGGAGGCAGGAGGCCGAGGGGGGGGTGGGTGGAGAATCGTGAGTCCTTGCTAGCTATACAGTGTGACTTAGTCTCAGCTAACTACAGTACAACATTTGCTTTACTTATAGATAAAGAGTTGAAAATGAAAGTGGTGGTTCTGATGGCTTTCCTTGTGCTCACAGCCCACTGTGTACCTGTAAGTAGCCCCTTAATGTCCATGCCTGCAAATGAGCTTCAGTGTATACATTCTGAATTTTCAGTTATACTCAGTCCTAAAAAAAAGGCCAATAGGTCACCCTGAGAGCAAAGCAGCGCCTCCATTCTAGGGGTTCCTCTGGGCCTATAAGGAAGTGGCTCTTCAAGCTGCTTTAAAAAACCTTGCTATGAAAAACCAGATGTAGCCCATGGAAATGGGAAGCTCTCCTGGCCTCAGAGCACAGGAATGGCTCACAATCTTATCTTTGGGAAACTTCAAAAAGTCCTGACATGTAGGTGCCACTCCCCGAAATCTGGCCTAACTGGTCTGTGGTTTGTGCCAAGTGTCAGGAGGCTCAAAAGCTCCTGGGATTTCTCCACTGTCAGCTGGGCTGAGGACCAGTGATGGAGGAAGAGGCACATTCAGAGAGAAGCCTGCCCTGCTTCTGAGTAAGGCCGGTCGAGACCAAATAGCCCAGGTTGTCACTGCAGATAAAGAAGAGAGTGACTGTCAGGCTCACAGGTGTGTTGGAGGCCTGCAGACCAGGTGTATCTCAGGGCAGCTCTGAGACACAGCCCAGCACTTTGCCGATGACTAGGCCAAAGGGCTGCCATGTTTAAGGGCTGGCCATCTTGAGAGGATATGGCTCTTTCTTGACTTCTTCAGTGACACTGTGGTCTCAGGAAGGCTTCTGACTGAGACTAACGTGTAAGATCTGGCCACTCATTCTGTGAAGACAGGTTGATCTTGCCCGGTGCCAGGATGGCTCCCCTAACAAAGACACAGAAGGATCCCTCCTTCAAGGGATTCAAATCGAATTTCCCAGTTCTTGACTGTGACTGTCCTCCGTCACCATGGATGTCCTCCGTCACCATGCCTTCTGCCTCTCTGTTTTCACAGGTCTCAAGATTCCCTGGCAGGATTATATTCTGCTATCCTTTCTTAAGATGGAAGGTAAACTCTCCTCCTCCCCCCCCCTCACTCCTTCCCTCCATCTTTAGAAAGATGATATAAAGAGAAAACAGACGGCATTTTCAAAGATGTCATATTAAGTATAACTAGACTTTGTTTCCAAGGTAAAGTCAGCACTGGGGCAGGATAGCCAGGGATGTGCCCTGTCTGAAGGTTGTGAAGCCGCAGCAGGGAACTCTCTTCAGGGCCACAGAGGTTACAGGCTCAGGCCCTGTTCACCTGCTCACCTAGGTGAGCAAGCCCTCTCAGCAGTCTGCTTGTCTCCTCCTCACCTCCTTCTGGAAACAAGAGGATAACAGAAGCCACAAAATTCCACGAACACATCTAGCGACAGAACTCAAGGAGCTGAAGGGCCTTAACGTAGAAGAGGAGTGTAGTTTAAGGCTGAGGAGACGTTACCATCAAGCATCACACGATATGTTTATGCGTCCAGTTTTGTTATACTCCAGTCCGTAAACAAGCCCAGCTCTCACGCGTCAGGAGTAAATGAACTGGGGCTGGAGAGACAATGGCTCAGCCGACAAAGTGCTTGCCGGGTGAGGACCTGAGTTCAACCCCAGAAAACATACAAAAAGGCCTGGTGTGCTGGCACGCACTTGGCATTCTGGTGCTGGGGAAACCGAGACACATGCATCCCTGGGGCTGCCTGGTCAGCTGGTCTAGCTGCTTAGAGAGCTCCAAGCCAGGGAAAGAGTCTCTCTCAAAACGAGGCAGGTAGGAATGACCACTGAGGTTGTGCCCCAGGCTCCACACAAATATGCACCCACCAAACACACACACACACACACACACACACACACACACACACACACACACA
>NW_026585690.1:1004566-1006363 GCF_907164565.1 Psammomys obesus
ACACACACACACACACACACACACACACACACACACACACACACACAGAGTCAGTCACACACACACTGTCACAACACACTGTAACACAGACCATCACCAACACACTATCTCACACACACATAGTCATAACACACACTGTCACATAGGCACAAAATAAACAGAAGCTACTAATTACTTACTAATTAAGTTACTAAGTTAATACGATCAAGTTGCTAATTAGTCAGAGAGTAATAAAATATTTTCTTTCGCCTTTTTCATCTCCTACCAGAGTGCTCTCCTCTCAGCTATTCATGTCTCATAGTCTAGTTTTGCCAGACACAGCAATTATGATATGCAAATCTCTCTTCAACTTACATGTAACGTGTTCCCTTAGAGGACTTTCTGCCGGTTGGTAAACTTTTTTCTTTTGGTCAAGAAAGCTGGCAGGCAACTTTGTTTCTATTTTTAGCCACTGTCTGACTCAGATTTTATTTACTCTTCAATTTCGGCCTTTTGGTGTACTCTTGTGCTTTGAATCTTCCCGAAGATGCTTAGAATATCTTGATAAGCTCAGGCTTATGCTCAGAGATGGCTGCCAGATGGCTTCTTCTTTCATAGTTTGAGGAGAAGATAGGAAACAAGTGAGGTGCACACGCCCACAGTTCCAGCACTCAGGGAGGATGAGGCAGGAGGATAGCAAGTTCAAGGCCAGCCTGGATCAGAGCTGGAATTCTAGGCCAGATTGATAAGGTGGGGATGGAGCGAACCTTGGTGGCTGAGAGCCTTCTCTCAGTGCCCAAGGCCTTAGTCCACGGAGAGCAGAGATGGGAGTTATGCTCGCAGGTCCCCCCTTTAATATTAGGATTGTTTACATCATTACCCAGCTGACTTCTAAGCCCCTCCTCTTCTATATGATGGCCCTGGAGCAATTTGTATAATTGTTTTCTTAAAAGAACTTTTCTCCAGAACATTGAAAAATACTCTTAGCCAGGCGATGGTGGCACACCCCTTAATCTCAGCATCTGCAAGAAGTGGCAGGTGGATCTCTGGTGTGCAGAGTGAGTGCCAGGACAGCCACAGCTACACAAAGAGAAACCCCGCCTCAAAAAACAAAACAACAACAAAAAGAAAAACATACTAGAAAACATGAAAAAATAACAAGCAACCGAGGTGTAACTGCTCTCTTTCCTTTCCTTGCAGTCATGCCAGAGGCTGTGTGAACGCTTAAATATCTGTGTAAGTTTTCATTCTTGGTTTTCCACCATGATAATGCTCAGAGAGAGTGAAAGAGGGAAAAGCAGGGAGGAGAAGTGTTTGACGGCTTTGGATACACTCCCAACTCATGCCTTCTTTTTAATAAAACCCTAAGTCTTCATTTAGGATCTAAAATACCCAACCCATAAGAAAAAATTACAGTTATGTACCATTCTTTGAAAATGCTAAAGGCAGTTTTCAATTGTGTTATCTATCAAAATATCTGAGAATAATTTTTTTAAAGAAAGAGAACACTTATTTAAAATCACATAATTATAATTTAAAACAGAACTACTTTAACTTCTTGTTTTGAACCTGGAGAATTTGGCTCCGTGGTTAAGAACACTTGCTACCCTTGCAGAGTGAGGACCAGGTTCAGTTCCCACAGCGTGGTTCATGACCATAACTCCAGCTCCAAGGGATTAGATGCCCTTTTCTGACCAAAACTTTGAACCTTAGCACCTACAAAACAAGCAGGTGTCCCCACGGACCTGTAGCCTCAGCTCCTGCATGATACACACACACACACACACACACACACACACACACACACACACACACACA
>NW_026585690.1:1006373-1016373 GCF_907164565.1 Psammomys obesus
ACACACACACACACACACACACACACACACACACACACACACACACATATCCCCACCTGAAAAGGACAGACCCAGAGAGAGAGGAGGACACCTAGTGGCTTCTTCTACAGCATGCACACACCCTAATAATGAAAAAAAAAATTAAATTACCATGCACATGCAAAGAAGAAGTAGAGGTGGAACAAAATGTAAAAAATAAAAAAAATAAAAAAATAAAGGTCTTGTTTAGAAATCTTTCCTGCCCTACATATATCACTGCCTTATTACACAAAATAGCTAGGTGCCTTTTATGTCTGTATACCAGCTATGCCATTTTTATGTATTAATTTTTTTTATAAGCAAGTTTTTCTTTATTTCTGTTTTTATCAGAGGAAACCACCGATGAACAGAAGAACCACCATGGTCCCATCATTTCCACCCACAACAGAAGCTGACCTTTCCCTGACATGGAGTCCTCCTGCTCCTACTACCCCCGCTAGGCGGGGAGATTCCATATAGTACAGTTCCTCACAGCCCAGACAAGCTTCTTTCCCCACGCAGCGTCTATGCTACAGTCAGATCACACTACCAGCTTGCGGCTCCTGTACCACAGTGTCTCCTTCCTGTATGGTGCTTCAACAAAAAGCTTACATCACACTGCTTATTATGTGGTTGTGCTGGACAGTTTTTGTCAACATGAAACAAACATACATGTACACGGGAAGAGGGCATCTCTCTTTTTAAGTTTATTTCCCTTCATTTTATGTGCACTGGTGTTTTGCCTGGATGTATGTCTCTATGAGAGCGTCAGAACTTGGAGTTACAGACAGTTGTGAGTTGCCAGGTGGGTGCTGAAATTTAAACCTGGGTCCGTCTGGAAGAGCAGCCAGTGCCCTTAATTGCTGAGCCATCTCTCCAGCCCCAGGAAGAAGGAATCTCAGCTGAGTAATTATGCCCATCAAATTGACCTATGGAAATGCCTGTGGGGATGTTTTCTTGATTCTAAATGATGTAGGAGAGCCCAAGGACTGTGGGTGGTGCAGTGGAGATCTAGCAGATGCACCTGGCTATATATTAACAACAAACAAACAAAACTAGCTGAGCAAGCTGGGGGAGCAAGCGAGGAAGAAGCTTTCTGCCACGGTCTCTGCCTCAGTTCCTGCCTTGAGGCTCCTGCTTCGGCTTCCCTCATTGATGGATGTTAATCTTTAAGCTAAATACAGATTTTCTTCCCCCAAATTTGTTTTGTTGTTCAGTGTTTTACCACAGCACAAAAAGCAAACTAGAACAGTAATATTTATTAATCATCTCACCCACCATTACCAGCTTTAAAATTTTTTTAAGATTTATTTATTTTTACATATGAATACTCTGTTTGCATGTATGCCTGCCTGACAGAAGAGGGCATCAGATCCCATTACAGATGGTTGTGAGCCATGGTGTGGGTGCTGGGAATTGAACTCAGGACCTCTGAAAGAGCAGCCAGTGCTCTTACCCATGGAGCCATCTCTCCAGCCCCATTACCAGCTCTTTAAGGAGGAATCGGGAAAATGTCAAAAGTCTGGCTTAGAGCCAGGGATTCCCTCACACAGAAGAAAAATAGTAATAATATTTTAAGGAGGGCAACCTGCATTCTCTGCTGTAGGATGATGGTGGATGAAGAAAGGGTCTGTCCTGTCCCTTGAATTCAAGGCCTTGAGCAGACTACTTGGGGTGTGTCTAGCAAACAGAGGGGCATTTTGACTCTTTGCATTGTGGTTTAAACATATAAAGCTGCAAGGCTATGCATTTACATTTTCCTCAGTTGGGAGGGAAGGTTGTAAGTCTCTCCCTATCTGTCCACAGAGCTATAAAAAGCAAGCAAGCAAGCAAGCAAACAAACAAACAAAAAACGGGGAGTCTATGTTTCAGGGAGAGAACAGCAGCAGCAGCCGTGGCTCATCAGCTGTGAATGATGGTCACAGGCTATTTGTCCGTCCATCCCTCTGGGTAGAAAGTCACTACATGCTGTTCATAAGGGCTTTACAGGCTTGCTGGGAAGTGTCTGTCTTTACAGCTGGCAGAAACGGGGTCATGCCTAAATGGCAAAGAGGATGGAGTCAGCGTAGGAGACAGAGCTTATGCAGCACCAGGTCACCGCACCAGGGAGCTTGTTGGAAACATAGAGGAATCTACACTCTCCAGGAGACCTCTGGGAAGATGCAGCATCTGTGCCAGAACCCTACACTCGGCCACAGAGCACCAGAACCACATCTTTCCTCTAGGGCACTGCAGGCATAGCAGCCCATTCCCTAAGTATGAGAGTAGCTTTCACACTGAAAAGTTTGTTTGTTTGTTTGTTTTCAGGCATGTTTTGTTGCTTATATAAAGCTCAAACTGGCCTCTAACGCACAGAGATGCTCCTGCCTCTGCCTCCTGAGCACTGGGATTCCAGGCCTGAGCCACCACAGCCAGCTGCAAAGATTATTTTGACAGGAAATGAAAAGAGGGTTACAAGTCAGACTCTCTGGTCATACTGAGTACCCTGGTCCTCTCACCTCCTCAATGATCCTTCAGATGAAAACATCTCCCCCAGCTGAAACTTCCATTCCTGCAGCCACTCTCTCTGTGGAACGTTTATTTCTCCTAAGACTAGAGTCTTCTCAACATCCCCTCCCAAAGAAAGCTCCCGAACGGCACATAACATCACAGATGTGGTTAGGGAAGGCAAAGTGACAGAAAGCAGGGCGGTTGTGTTCTGTATCTCACGTTCTATTATGATCTAGGATTGTAACTATTTTTAGGTAACTGCTAAGTTGTTTTCATGTCCTTTGGAAATGTATCTGATCTCTTCTGTCTGTTCCCTTGGATTTCAGAAAAGGACATTGCCTCTGCTACCTGTTATGTGATTAGACTCAGCTCAGCATCCTCACCTGGGAACTTTTATTTCTTTTCTGTTTGTTTTGAGAAATGATTTGTGTTCTATAGTTCAGGCTAGCTTCCAGTACGTGTTCCTCTGACCTCCCAGGTGCTAGGATTACAGATTTGCCCCTTCACAGCTCACTCAGGAGATATTTTGGTTTGTTTGGAGACAGGGTCTTGCTATGTGTCTGGCAGGCCTGGAACTTGCATAGATACCTCTGCCTCTGCCTCCTGAGTGTTGGGATTAAAGGCCAGCAGAAGAGATGGGGTTTTTTTGTTTTGTTTTGGTGGGGTTTGCTCGTTTGTTTTTTCAAGACAGGTTTTCTCTGTGTGTAGCCCTGGATGCTCTGGAACACACTCTGTAGACAAGGCTGGCCTTGAACTCAGAGATCTCTGCCTGCCTCTGCCTACCATGTGCTAGGATCAAAGGTGTGTGTAACCGCTGCCTGTCTCAAGAGATATTTATTTTATTAATTACACTTTATTCATTTTGTATCTCCCCACAAGCCCCTCCCACCTCCCCTCCCGATCCCACCCTCCCTCCCGTTTCTGCATGCATGCCCCTCCCCAAGTCCACTGATAGGGGAGGTTCTCCTCTCCTTTCTGTTCTTACTCTATCAGTTCTCGTCAAAAGTGGCTGCATTGTCCTCTACCGTGGCCTGGTAAGGCTGCTCCCCCCTCAGGGGGAAGTGATCAAAGAACAGGCCAATCAGATTATGTCAGAGGCAGTCCCTCTTCCCATTACTAGGTAACCCACTTGGACACTGACCTGCCATGGGCTACATCTGTGCAGGGGTTCTAGAGATATTTTTTATCTGGGGTTTATCACTCAATGAATTTCAGCTCAGTATTCCAACATGTCATCTCAACCTTTTTCATTCATTGACTTTTAATTCAAACAGACAACTTTTGTCATTGGTTTGGAACCCTGGGGCTTGTTGGACCCTGCTGTTAACGTCAAAGTCTGGCAGTACCAGAAAGCCCTTGAGCTTGATGCTAAACGATGGACTCCTTTCCTTAGCTGGGCTCCCTCCTCTCTACCTGATCTGAGGAAACCCCAGGTCCTGTAAGGAATGTCACATAGCCTTCAGGGAGATTACAGGGCCAAGCCTTTTCTGATGAGACCCATTAAGTGTGCACCTGGAGATTCCTGGAAATACACCTCCCCATGCTAATGAGATGTCTTAGTACCCTAGCTTTCAACCAATGATCTTTTCCCATACGTCCTTACTCCATACTCCATACCTTGGAGGTTTTTTCCCACAGGATAATGAAGTACTGCATTCCCCTTCTCATGCTAGGACTGTGCTGCTGCGTGGAAATGAAGGCTTAGCAAGTCCACAGGAAACATAACCCTTGATCACTTGCTCATCTCATCTTGAACACAGCAAACCAAGTTGCCCTTTTCAGGAACTGCTCCTGATTTTTTCCCCCTCCTCTATTCCCTAGATATTTGCTGTTTGAGTCCTCTTAGCTCTACCTGCAGAATGTATCTCCATTCCGCCACTTTAGACACTGTTACCCCTACAATATAGTCAGAACGATGGCAACAGCTTCTTGCGTGGTCTCTTGACTTCCTTCATGACCTCTGCCCCAGACAATTCTCAACATAGCAGAAATGTAATCTGTGGACAGTAGTGTATCTAATCACTCACTCTTCTGTCTTCTTGTCAAGCTCTGAACAATATGCAGGCTTCTTGTATATTTATTGTTGCTACTCTAGGATGTAAACACAAGGCTTTTGTCTTTCCCTCTGCTATATCCCCAGTGCTTACGGCTGACTAAACAAATGAGTTTTTCTCTGCCAATGAAGATTATTCCTGAGGAGCAGTATAAAGCCTGTCTTAGTGTTCTATTGCCATGAAAAGGCACCATGACTGTGACTTTTTTTAAAAAGCCATTTTATTTATTTATTTATTTATTTATTTATTTATTTATTTATTTATTTAGTATAAAGTGTTCTGCCTGCATGTACACCTGCATGCCAGAAGAGGGCATCAGATCTCATAGTTGGTTGTGAGCCACCATGTGGTTGCTGGAAATTGATGGAAGAGTACCCAGTGCTTTTAACCTCTGAGCCATCTCTCCACCCCCATGACAACTCTTAATAAGGAAAGCATTTAATTGGAGCTGGCTTAGTTTCAGAGGTTCAGCCATTATCCTCATGGTGGGGAAGCATGGTGGCACACATGCAGACATGTGTGCTGTGGAGGTAGCTCAGAGCTCTACATCTGGATCTGAAGGCAGCAGGGAGAGTGAGCCACTGGGCCTGCTCTAGGCTTTTGAAAACCAAAGTCCACCTCCAATAACACACTTCCTCTAATAAGGCCACACCCACTAATCCCTCTCAAGTAGTACCAGTCCCTAATGACCAAGCAGCTAAACATATGAACTTACGGGAGTCATTCCTATTCAAACCATAAGGACCTAAGATAGCTGCAACAGAAATAATGAAATGTACATATCTGATTCCTATCATAATTCCAGATAAGATAACTGTTAACTTGTGAGCTGGGACTCTAGACAGCACCTACTCTGAGAAGCAATTAGACTGTCAACATTCCAGAAAGTGTGACCATCACTCTGAAGAGTCAGTTATTGTAAGGGCTTGGTAGGGGTCTCACTTGAGGGGCTTTCATCACATCAGTATAGAAATCATTCTCCTCAGAAAGAACAAGGCTCTGGGGTGGCAGTTAGGAACTGGATACTTTGTGCTATCTGTAGTCATGTACAGAGCTTGATCATGCTGGAGTCAGGATTCATGGCAGCAGTGGGACAGTGGTAGGCAGGGGCATGGGGAGCTCTTCGGGGGTGCTCTGCTACATACAGCCATCTCTTTTCCTAAAGACATATGACTACTTACTTGTTGCAGGATATTTGATCCCATTGTGAACCCTGAGGTTGTTAACTGTAAAAACCTGTTTCTTGTTTGGTGCAGCTCATCCCTATAACACACCTTTAATCCAAGAGCTTTCTGTACACAGGATTAAAGTTAAACCTAGGTAAGAGGGGAAGCAAGAACCAGCTGACACCGAGTAAACAGAAAGGAGGGACATTAAGTTGAAGGGTATTTAAGGCAGCATGGGATGGGAGCTTTTTCCTTCTGGGGCATGAGCTGAGTAGGAAGGGCTTTTCCTTCTGGGCTGTGAACAGAGTAGGAAGGGCTTTTTCCTTTTAGGATGTGAGCTGTGTAGAAGCAGCTTTTTCCTTCTGGGACATCAGCTGAGGAGATCAGCTGGGTGCTTTCTCTGCCTCTCCAAGCTAGGAGCTTTCACCCCTGCATCTGGCTTCTGAGATTTTATTGGTAAAAATCAAACATTTGGCATTTTCTTTCATTATAACAACACTTAGCACTCATTCAGAAGTTTGTGCCCGTAACTGAACTACACAGCCATCCCTGTACTCAGGACAAATGACAGAAATTAGCTTCAGCCTTTGGTATCCTATCTTTAAGTGAATTCCTCAGGCCCCTTCTATTTATTTTATGTATATGGATGTTTTGCCTGCATTCACATTTTTGTACCACATGCAGGCCTGGTGTCTGTGAAGACCAGAGAATGTTTGTTAGCCTGGAACTAGAGTTAGACAGTTGTGAGCTGCCATGTGGGTGCTATGAATTGAACTTGAGTCCTAAGAGCAGCAGGTGCTCTTAACCACTGAGCCAGCTCTCCCATTGCCCCTGCCCAGCCCCCTTTTTTGATATTCTTAGTTATATAGTCCTAGAACTATGTACCATATCTGGCTTAGAACTTGTGGCAATTCTCCTTGCTTCAGCCTCTTAAGTTATGGCTATGAGCTACCACAGACTGCTAAATCAATTACTACTTCTTTAAAACCTGCTAAGAATTCCAGTGTGAATGTAAAAATATCAAAACCACCCTCCAGAACTTGACAGCAAAACCCTACTGCTGAAGAAACCATGTACTGGAATGTGCCACACACATTCCTGGAGAAGAGATGTATGCATCAATTTTACCCAGCTGTGAACTCTGCAAGCTATAATAAAAATATGCCTACTGGTACAGAAGTGGCACAAATATCATAGGAACAACCAAACACTTTTTTTTTTTTTAAATTGGACTTAAGGCTGCAGAAGATGAAACCCACATCTAGCAGTGTTATTGGGCCAAGAACTTGGGGCTAGATGGGTCACAGGCCTTAAGAGAGGACCTGCTCCTTTAAATTGACTCCCAACGATCTATCATTATACCCCCAGACAGTACATCCCTCAACCCACAGCAGAAAGGCTTCTATTCCTACCATTCAATACAGAGAGACACAAGTGGTTCACAACGCAAAGTAAGAGGCTCTGCAATGCTCAGCCCTCAGTGGGGCGGCTGTATTACACATACACACACACACTCCCCAAGGCTCAGGGATCATTACACAGGAGGGAGTGGAAAGAGTGCAAAAGTCGGGACTGTTGATAAACAGGGTTTTACACAGAGTCCAGTACTGAACAGAGGAACTCAGAGCAACTGTACAGCATGCACAGGGTGGGTACAAGCTCACGGCACACATGACCCCAGAGTGGAGAAGAGAGGTGAGCACTAAGTCCTACCCCTAGGTGAGGAGCTGCTGGCAGCTGAGAGCTGCTGAGAGAGGGAGAGTCAATTTTCTTCACAGGTACATACAGCCCCTGGAAGGTAGGCTGACAGTGATCTAGTGAAAGGCCATATATACTGGACTTGGGGAAGAAAATGTTGGGTGGGTAGGGAAGGGGCTATGGATCTAGTAGGAGATAGGGGAGGTAGGTAAATATAACCAAAACACATTGTACAGAATTATCAAGGAACTATTAAAAAATGAGGGAGAAGAAAACAAACAAACAAACAAACAACCTAAACCTCACTTTAAATAACCTCTTCCACTCTGGCAACTGCTCCAATTAGTCCCTTCAGTCTTACAGAATCTTGGCCACTGGCTTTAATCGTAAGAGTGCTCCTAACATCCAGTTTACAAAGAAAACAAAAAGAAGCCGGCTGGTTTGAATAAGAGCAGCTCCAAATAGCCCACATTTGAATGCTTTGTCACCAGGGAGAGATTCTGATAGGATTAGGATTAGAAAGATTAGGAGATCTTGTCTTGTTGGAGGAAATGTGTCATTGAGGTTTCAAAAGGCTGTGAAGGCCCAGGGTTTCTCTCTTGGCTTGTGGATTCTATCCACTGCTCCAGAACCCTGTGTGCCGCCCATGCTCTCTGCCATGATGATGATGGACTAAACCCCTGTAACCAAGTCCCCTATTAGATGTTTTGCTTTACAAAAGTTGCTTTGGTCATGATGGATCTTCACAGCAAGAGAACACTAAAATTAGAAGTCTCTGTAGCATTTCCACTTGACTTACTTCTTAGGATGAATTAAATACTTTGTTAAAACCTAAACAAAGGGAACCATGACAGAGATTAAGTGAACATAATATCTATTTTTATTATGAAAACATTAGACTTTGACACATTGCTTCATTTGCTTTTTAAAAATCTATTTTCTGACTTACACCTATTCAGCAAAAATGCCAATAAATTATATAAATCATAGTTTTGGGTCTTTTTAAAACTAAGAACGCATTTTATGATAATCAAACAATACTAAATCCCAGCTGTGTGAACTGCTGACTACAATTTATTTTCCATCTTTAGCTTAAACAGAGAAAACCAGCCACATTACTAGATTGCTGCAGTTTCCCAGACTGCCCTCCACACTCCTGCAGTCTTTCCTTTCAGAAGGCAGAGTGTGGCCCTGTTGATGGCAAACACTCACTCTAAACTGTCCCATTCTGCTCTCTGGGAGGCACAGTGGGGAAGGGGTGATAATACACAGGACCCCTGAGCCAAGGCTATCCTGTCTTTATGTAGAGTCTTTACAAGGAAGTAATCAGCTGAGAATGCAAATGCTGATTTAGAAATAATGATTCCCATTCAATACACATTAAATCAAATATGTCAGTTCTGAACTCACAGATTCTGAAAAGCAAACAACCAGTGAGCCAGTAAGGCAAACTGCATTGCCAGCACACGCCTTCAAGTGGTGTATTTCTGAAGCCTGATGCTCTTTGCAAATTGTATTTTGGGAGATTTCAGATGAACATAAATAGAACTTCCACATGAAGTTAGAGTTCTCCACATGAGTGGCAATATTAAAAAAAAAAAAAAAAACATACATCAATAGTTTCATTAGCGAATGCTTTCCACCTGTTCTGTCTTTATTTTCTGTGGAGGCAAACCAAAGCACTGTCTTAAGACTTCTTCAACACAATGACATAATTGCTATCACTCCTAGGGTTTAAAGCTAGATATCCTGGTCCTTGTCACCATCATCAATTTCTTCATCATCATCATCTTGGTCTCCAGATTCATATTCTTCTTCAACCTAAGGGGAAAATACAGATTTGTTCATATATGCACAAGACAATACACATGATAAACATATACATGTAAAACATATGATAATAAATATTAATAGTCTGTTTGTCATTGTAGTAGAATCAGATTTCCTTGACTTCATAATGTTCAGGGCTTCCTGTCATTTTTAGCATGAATGGGTTATGTTACTCAGTTAACTTTAATGATAAATGGTCATACTTTTCTACCCACAAATCTGAACCCACTGTGATAAAAACAGTGAGCACCCAACTCACCCTGATGGGGACTCTTATCACCTAGGAGCAGGGGAACCAGTTTTGTTCTAGGCTC
Source organism: Psammomys obesus (assembly GCF_907164565.1). NCBI lineage: Eukaryota > Metazoa > Chordata > Mammalia > Rodentia > Muridae > Psammomys > Psammomys obesus. The sequence goes on from NW_026585690.1 coordinate 1,015,944, forward strand.
CAGGTCTTCAAATATTGCAAAGAGAATTTGACTTATCTATGATCGGCTCACTGAATAGTGAGAAATACAACTACTAATACCATGTCCATGACCCCACATTTCCACATGCTAACATAGGCATGACTTTCCCATGCAACATTAAACTTAGCAACATGCTTTACAAATACAGATCACTTGTGCTGGTATTTCAGTCTTACTGGGTGACCGAGATCCTTGAGTTTACTCTTCAACGACAGGATTTTCTGATCTTGATCGGCCAGTAGCACCAAAAGATCATCTTGTTCTTTCTTAGAATCTGTAACTTCCAAGTCTAACTTGTCCTTCTCGGTTTGTAGGATGGCGATAGTGCTGTTAGAGGAATCCAGCTGCTTTTTAATGGCAGTTTTCTCCTCAGACAATGCTTTAATTTCATTCTAGAAAAAGGTGACAA
>NW_026585690.1:1017543-1058457 GCF_907164565.1 Psammomys obesus
AACCAACCAACCAACCAACCAACCAACCAACCAACCAACCAACCAACCAAAAACAACAACAACAACAACAAAAAAAACAAAACCACCTTCCCATTTTCTTTATAAGCCTAAAGGGCTCAAAGATTAAATGAAACAAAGTCAAATTTTCTGCAGTTACCTCATATTATGTATAATGAATAGTAGTTTTACCAAAACCAACCTTTAACTCTTTCGTCTCCTGCAGCAAGGCAGATAGTCTCCCTTCTACATCAGTAGTTTTAGCAGCTGCCACATTCTCACATTCTCCTTGTATAGGAACTGATTTTGTCTGAAAATAGAAATTTGAAAAAAAAAAAAAGTCTGTTTAAAGTTATAAATGATACAAACTCTGTGTGTATATCTTCTTGCCAGTTTGGAGTTTTATTCCAAATGAGAAAAAGTAAGAGTCTTCAGGTATTTCTGTGAAAGCAACAACCTGCTCTGACAGACTAGCTGTCCCATGGTGGAGCAGTGTTAAACCTCATCAGCAGACAAGGAAGGTAAGGCTCAAGACTCAAGACCAGTGCAGAAAAGCAAGCATCATTTCAACAGCTCTAGTGTGGCATCTCATGAGCAGAGACTCAACTTTATGCCTTCTACATTCCTGAAGCTAAGAACACAACAGTCACATTAGACATTAGTCCAACCTAATGTCATCACTTGGTGATGTATTTTAAGTGTTCTATGAATCAAAAAAATGTCAGCACCCACCCTTTCTCTATAGAATACCAGAGAGTGGGGTACTGATAGAACAAATAGATAAGAATGTGAAAGTGGCTTTGCAGCAGAGCAATGGACTTTTGAGTTTATATTAGACAAGGCTTACAACACTTCAAAGAAACTACTGATAAGAATATGAACATCAAAGGGAATTCTGAAAAGGATTCAAAAAGAAAAGACGGGTTATAGAGAAAATTTTTAGTTTTGTGCACATACATGAAGAGAATGTTGGTAGAAGTATTAAAGCTAAACATGTTTCTGGTGAGGTCACAGAGGGAAATGGAAAGCATGTGATTGGGAATTAAAGGAAAGACAATCCTTGTTATAGAGCAGCAAAGAGCATGGCAGAGTTGTGGCCTGGTATTTGGAAAGAACACAGATCAATTGACCAGTCAACCTGTTGCTCCATGTATCTGTTAAAATGCGCCTGGTAAAGTTGTGCAAGCTGTCTAACTCAGTTATCACTATACCTGGCATGGTAAGTGGGTAACCCAAATCACCTATATAACTGATATTCCTAAACAAAGAACTATAGTGCAGTCTCATTTCTCTCTGCTGTTTATAGTAAACTGTAAGAAGAGAGAGAGAGAAATTTACAAGTGAGTTCATAAAAATAAAGATTTTGACATTTTCAGCTTTCCCAGATTGCAAAATATGAGGAAGTGTACTCTGGGAAAAACACGAGGGGTCTGCATCACCTTTAGCAAGCAACCACATGCGTGGATGCAGTCAACCCTCTAGGCACAGGCCAGAGATGAGGTATGTGGAGGGCTTTCTTGTGTGACAGTTTGGATGTATATGGGATTTTGGTAACTTTGTAGCAGCAGGGAAGCTGTCAGTTTGGATGTAAAGGGATGGAAATGGAATGTTACATCAGTGAAACAAACCATTCATAACTAAACAAACGAATCCATACAGTAATTTAAAAAAAAAAAAAAACCACAAATAAAAACAGAAGAAGAAAAGGCTGCCAGGAAGCCCGTCCCTGTAACTTTAGCTAATGAGCAATGAAGACGGTGGCTGAGAGAAGATGGAAGAGAAGACAAGGATGACTCACCAAGACTTCGGCTCTCTGTAGCAGCTCATGGTTTTCTGCCTGGAGTCTGGTAATCTCAAGAGACTGTGAGCTTAAGTGGGACTTTAATGTTGCCACTTCCTGAAAACAAGAACAGCAGAGTTGTGGTGCACACAGCATTGGTTTCTAAGGGAATGTCCGTTTACAGGAGGAAAAATCTTTTTTTGACCCTATCTTCAAAAATCATAACTTTCAAGTTTTAAAATTTAATTGTTGAGAATTACTCTTGATGTTGGTTCAAGATGGAAAATGAAACGCTTTTATTTATCTCTGTAAGAAGAGAGAGAGAAATTTACAAGTGAGTTCATAACAATAAAGATTTTGACATTTTCAGCTTTCCCAGATTGTAAAATATGAGGGCGTGTGCTCTGGGAAAAACACGAGGAATCTGCATCACCTTTAGCAAGCAACCACACGTGTGCATGCTTATGTCCATATGTCCTCCCCCTCCCACCAAAAAATCACAAAGGGAGAACAGGGAAGAAAGGAAGCCAGGCAGGCAGGTAGGCATAGGGATAAGTAAATCGGGAAAATGAGTCTGGAGAACTTGAGAAGGAAGTGCACAGGCAACTGAAAACAGAAACCTGAAGGCTAGGCTGACCATAGAGAAAGTTAAAGCCAGCAGCTGATTTATAAGGAATCTAACTTCCTGGTACCCTTACTATCTTTAGAAGAAAAGTTTTGTAAAAATGGGGTGTAAGAACTGAGGATTGGTTCAAAGTCTATTTATGAGACAGCCATCAGATCCCTGCCAAATCTCATGCCTCATTACTCCTGGCTGAAGCCTACACACTTAGTGTTTGCAACTCAAAGCAGAACAGCTTTGGGTTAGGGGCCATCACACATGACAGTGGCAATGCTACCATGAAAATGAGGCAAGAAATTGCTAGTTTATATTGTTAAACTTTCTGATGGTTATTGCCCTCCTCCCACACAATTGCAATGATAGAAAAGCCATTTAAATGGTAGCTCCCACCCAGTGATGCTCGCTGCCCCTCAGGACATCTGGCAATGTTTGGGAGACTTGACGGGTGATAAGGTACAGGCATGTAAATGATGCTTCAAATATCTATTGTGTATACATGTCTCTTCTTTAATTACTTTCTATTGCAAAAAAAAAAAAGTATGCTGACAATATTATGAATAATTTTTGTTCTTGTATTTATTCTCATTTTTGTGTGTGTATGGTCTGTATATGTGTGTATGTGTGTGTGTGATGACATGGCCTTGGGGGCCTGCATGAAGGCCAGAGGTTGGCCCTGGGTGTCCTCTACTTGGTCTCCACTTTATTTTTGAGGCAGTTTCTCACTGAGCCTGGGGCTGTTTTGGCTAGACTGGATGGAGAGCCATCTCCCAGGACTGAGCTGTCTTAAAGGCATGTGACAACACATCTACCTTTCTCTCATATGGGTGCTAGGGATTCAAATTCAAGTTCTCATGCTTGTGTAGCAAGCATTTTACCTACTGAGCTACACATCCTGTCTCTATGCAGCATCTTATAATTTGTAATATAAACCATAAAACCCTATGTCACTAGATAAAGCTATCACTTAAAAAAATGTCTATTGGCCAGACATAGTGGTGTATACCTTTAATGTCAGCATTTGGGAGGCAAAGGCAAGAGAAGGCACGCTGTGGCCATGTCTCAGTCTGTGAGTGAGGCTGCTGACTACCAGAGGAGACAGTAGTTAGCACAGCAGCACAGCTTGGTTTCTGATCATTTTTCTTTGCAAAATATCTATACATTCCTTTATAACACAGAAAGAAGGAAGGATGGACAGAGGAGAGAGATAGAAAGAAGGAAACTTAGAAACAAGAAGCTAGGCTAGCAAGATGGCTCAGTGAGTGACTACCTGAATGCAGTCCTACGATCCACATAGCAGGGGAGAACCAACTCCCTGGAGCTGCCCTCTGCCTTCCAGATGTGCACTTTACAACATAAGCTGTACACACATGCACACATTTATAGCACAATGACTAAATGGAAAATGTAATGACTAAATGTAAAAAGTTTAAGACAAACCAGTAATAGACAAAACATTAGTGTCAAGGTAAACAGCGCTTCAGGATTCTCAAAGCTTGTGTCAATCACCAAATTTTGTTGTTCCTGACAATGGAGTTCTGGAACAAGGCAACTGCAGGGTGTTACTTCACTGGGACTGACCCAAGACAAGACAGAACTGGGCTCACGCAGCAATATTACCTGCTTTAACTCTGCAACCTGCTCGGGATCTGAGGGTGAAGCTGATGCTGAAGTCTGTTTGTTCATGCCAGATGCTTGCGAAGATTTCTACAATTAGCACAAAAATAACGATGAAACAACTTAAGCCTGGGAAGAAAGGGAGCCAAAGCAGAGTACGCCTCCAGGCAGGTCCTGCAGAGGCTCCCCAAGATCTCAGAGACTACGGTTTACAAGTCTACGGTCTACTCCAGCATGGCGCTGACACAGTTCAGGAGCTACACTCATGGATCTAAACACATACCTGAACTTGCAAGGCCCAAGAGCTTAAAAACTGACATTCACTCAACTACTTCCACATTAAAACTCTATCTCATTTTAAGTGTGAGGAGCCAATGGGATGGCTCGGTGTATAATATGATCTGTATGTTATGTCATATGATCAAGCCTGGCAATAAGATTTTGATTCCTGAGATCCACAGGGTCAAAGAAGAGAATCAACTTCTGAAACTCTCCTTCGGCCTCCACTCTGTGGCTTGACTGTGCCTGCGCAACACACACACAAAGTGCAAAATAAAATCTCTAAACCACACAATCCCTATTTTTTTAAAGAAATAATCCCTATCACTTAAGAAAAAATAAAAAATTAAAAGAAACAAGCTGAGTGTAGTGGCTCAAGAGTTTAATCCCAGCAGAAATAGCAGGTCCAGTCTGGCCTACACAGCAAGTTCTAAGAAAATCAGGGCTCCACAGAGAAACCCTGTCTCAAGACAAAAAAAAAAAAGGACATGAGCTGGTGACAGTGGCACTCATTTTTAATCCCAGCATTCAGGAGGCAGATCTCTTGAGTTCAAAACTAGCATGGTCTACATAGTGAGTTTAGAAGCGCCAGGCCAGGCCATGGGGGTGCACACCTGTGATCCCAGCAGTTGGATCAAGAATTTATGATCACTGAGTTGGCTCAAACTGTCAAAAACAAAACCAAACCAGGGCTGGGTATAGTGGTACATAAATTTTGTTTTGTTTTCTTTGAATAGGGTTTCTCTGTGTAGCCTTAGCTGTCTTAGACTTGATTTGTAGAGCAGACTGGCCTCAAAACTCACAGACATCCACCTGCCTCTGACTCCCTGAGTGCTGGGATTATAGGCATGTGCCACCACGCATAGCTTTGGTACACATCCTTCAATCCAGCTCTCAAAATCTCTGTGAGTTCAAGGCCAGCCTGGTCTACATAAGGTGTTCCAAACCAGAGCTATACAGTGAGATCCTGCCTTAAACAAAACAAATAAACAAACCCAGAAAAACAAACAAGCAATATAATGAGAGTTACTCTTAATCACTTATTTATATTTCTTTTTTAACATTTACTTACCAAGTTTTCGATCAAAGAGTCCTTTTCAGCTAGCTGGCTTTGTAAGAGCTCCTGATGACTTTTTAAGTCTTGTATCTCTTCTCTCAGCCGGCTGATTTCTTCTGGCTGAATGCCATTCACCTGAGCCCCATCACCGTGAGAACTTTGATGGTGATTGTCTTTTCCTATTAAACATGCATGACAATGGGAAAAGCTGGCATGAATCAAGCTTGCCATCTTCGAGACCAGAAGACTACAGTATGAGATCACATGACTCCAGTGAATGTCTCCTTAGTGGGGAGACTGGCAGGGAGATCACAATGGTGCTTCCCCTGGCAGAGGGCACTGATCTGTTTCAGGGGGGTTCTTGATTCAATTGTATGGTTTGGTGAACTATGACTAAGAATTACACTAGCTTAAATTCCAATTCTGACAATAAACATAAGAGAGGTCAAATCTTCTCAGAGGAATAGCTACCCACTTGCATTGAACTAAAACGAAAAAAATTGTAAGGAAAGACAAATCTCTAGAAATGTCATCCACCTCGCAGAAATAAACTTGTTACTTTCAAGTACCTAGCATTCTCATCACAAGGCCCTGCAAGATGCTGCTCTCTACAAACATGTGAAGTCTGGCAATGTGGCTCACTGAACAGCACCACCCTCACATGCACAGAGAACACCGCTGGAGCCCTAGCACCACAAGAGAGTAAGAGACAGAAATGTGAATTCTCTTTTCCCCCCGGTGTCCTACTGTCTGAGGTTAGAACTGGTGGACGGGAGGCAGCAGGCACCAAAGACATGATGCCAAGAGGCTCAGAGCCCTTTTCTTCTAATCCTGTACATAATGAGGAGTGAGACCATAGGCCTGGGCCCCACCAAGAAAAGGAGGGGTTACAAGGTTAGGCCCAGATCCCTGAAGCACCCAAATGCCCACACACAACTTCTGAGAAAAGCATTCCTTCGAAAGGAAGACTGGGAATACATATCTGCCTAGGACTGAAGTAGAATTTTGTATTTACTATTTCATTTAATTTCCAGATGACATGAGTGCTATTATTTTAATTTTGGAACTGAAGCAACTGGAACACTGTATCAGTCAATCTCAAATAGCCTGTGGGTTATATCACCTGGGGAGACTATCACGATGAGTCAAGGCATAGTGTGTCTCCAGCGTCAACAATCCCTTGATCAGGCATCAAGCAGGAAGCGTGGAGACTGGACCTCATACTGGAACGATCTGGTCTTAGCTACTCTTTTAATTACAAGCCATCCTGCACTAAGTTCTGTGATCACGGCTGGAGAACATGCAGTCCCCAGAGACTCCATCTGTGCACTCCGAGGACACAGTGACCTGGACACTCACCAAGCTGAACCTTGAGAAGATTGTACTGATCCTTGTGCTGCTGAATCTGAGACGCTTGCTGTGTGACTGCCGTCTGCAGCTGCTCATTCTGACATTTCAGCGTGGAAACTTGCTGCTTCAGTTCCTCCAGCTGTAGGTCCTGTGAAACACACATCATTCAGATATTCTTAGTTCATACACTAGGTACACAAATAAAATACACAGGCTTTTCAAGATCAGTATGTTAAGACGCTCAACATTTACAAAATCAACAGCACTAGGACTTGACTATTTGTGCAAAGCCAGTCATCATGCCGAGGTTTCAAGGTGCTCTGCTGCTGAACACCATGGCACAGCCTGCAATCTTATTCATTTTGGGGCCATGAAACCATTTAAGGAAGTATACCAACCTACTTAAGAAACTTAGTAAATGAAGATACACATATGCATCTGTATGATTTAAATTTATTACATTTACTTGTTTATATGTGTGTGAGCATATGTGCAAGGGCACATGTGTGAAAGTCAGAGGAAAATTTGTAGGAGTTCTGTTTTTCTGTCTTTGGTTCTGTCCTCTGAGCATGTCAGAAAGACCAACTCCTCTGGCCTCTATAAACAACTGCACTCATGTGCATATAATCATATACAGATATATGTAATTAAAAGTAAGTCAAGTAAATGAAAGAAAGAAAGAAAGAAATGGGGCCACAAGCAGACCCCATTTTTCTACACTTGGCATAGTCAGTTCATATATAAACTTAGAACATTTAGATAGCTTACTAATTGTCCACACTACTATACAGTTTTCACAATCATAATTTTAAAAAGTATTTTATTTATTTCTGGGTGTGTATGCGCCCTCTTCTATCACACTTTGCCTATTCTTTTGAGGCAGAATCTTTCCCTGAACATATGGCTCATGTTCTCTTGGCTAGGCTGAAAGCCAGCAAGTCCCAGTATTCCTGTTTTTGTTCTGCTCCAAGCTGGGGTTACGGAGCACTGGGCACCTAGTCTGTTGTATGGGTCCTAAGATCTCAACTCAGTCTTCATGAGTTATCTTTTCAGCCATAATTTTTAATTCTCATTTAATATCTGATCAAGCAGGTATAAATTATATTAAATGTTTTCAACACTAAAATTAATTTTACCTTTCAAAATGATGTTATTTTGTAAGTATATTTGTTCAGTTAACATTTTTCTTGAATTTTGGAGAATTTTCTTAGGATGTCATTCAAGGGAAATAAACATTTTACAGTTCTAAATGTTTTTACCGTCTGACATGATTTAAGTGGTGAAAATATATAAAATTAACATTTCAGTCTAGGTGTGGTGGCAAGTGCCTATAATCCCAGCATACTAGGAGGGAGAGACAGGGAGATCTCTGTGAGTTCAAGGCCAGCCTGGTCTACAGAGTGAGTCCAGGACAACCAGGGCTACACAGAGAAACCCTGTCTTGAAAAACAAAACAAAAAAATTTGTCAGAACACTTTACTCTTTCTAATCAACTGTACTTATCAAGCCCAGATGGAAGCTACATACCACATTTCAAAAACGCTACATTTATAAACTAAAAATTAGTGTATTTAAATCAAGACAAATTAAAAATCCATAATTGGAGAAGTTTGAGGACTTAAATTTTGAGCAAAGATTGATTGTGGTTTACTGATTTGGCTGAACATTGAAAAGCTGAGAGCAAACACTAAGAATTCAATTACATTTTCAATCTCAATCATATATATTGTGAGGAAGAAAAAAAATACCATATCGGTAAGAAGATAAACCTATCCCACATTGGCTGTTACATTTCTTTTATGACATTAGAATTTTAAAGACATCAGCAACTTAATTTTCTAGACAATACTATAATCCTTTACAAAATTCTATCACAGTGTATAAGAAAGAAACTGAATGACACTGGAAAGGCTACAACAGGGCTTAAGGTGTGCTACACAATGTGAGTGAAGGACAGTGGCCAGCACTGTGAAAGGAGAGCGTCAACTAGAGACTCTGGCAACAGAGATCTGGTCTAACTCATCACCGACTCTCCAGAACTGCCTGTCTAATGACCATGACAGAAAGTGGGGATCACACCTTATCCTTCTGCACCTTACCACCTGCGGAGAAACACTGCCAAGTCCTGCCAAGTTTCCTCTTCAGTTTACATACCTCTCATCTGTCCCTGCCACACTACACAGTATGAGCTGTACACTGTCACTAACACACATGTACTTGAATTCTATTCTAACAATTACTGAGAGCTGCTGGGAGAACTCACTAAGTCAGATTCCCCATTTATCCCAAACTGAATATAGTTACTACTTGTAGAGATGCTGTGAAGAAATAAAATAGTATTTAAAGGACACTGAGTTCAGAGAACCCAGCAAACTTGTAAGGTAGTTACTATCACCATCACTGTTATCAAGATCCTCCCCTAGCTGACCACAATAACCTTTTTCCTGGCCTCCCTCCCTCCATGTTCCCCACTCAAATGTCTCCTTTTCACAGCCAGGAAGCTGCTCTGGTGCATGTCAGCCACAGAAGACTTACTATGCTGTATGCCATCTCCTGCCACTAGCTCTCTTATGGACAGTGTGTTCTTAGGTTCTCTCAGAGCTCAGTCCGAGTGCTACTGCACCTTAGATTAACTATTAGCTCTAGCACAAGGCTTAATATGCTATAACATATATATATGCCACAATAATTTAGATGTTTGTCTCACCCTGAAACTGCTCCATGTTTTGATCTATAACATCCTACACAGTGCCCAGCACATAGTACGCATTCAATCTAGGAAAGAGATGCTTTGGAAGATAATGAGGTTTACTTTCTGTATCCCTCTTCCATTTGAGATGCCAAGCAGCAGCATCCCCTCAAGTAGAGTTGCTGCCAGTCAGCAGAGGACAATTGGTACTTACTTGTTCACGGATCATATTCTTATAGTGAGTCACAATGTTATCGTGCTGTTCTAAGGTTTTCTTTACCTCTTCCTCTTTCTTATCTTCTTCACTGGACTTATAAATGGCCTTGGTAATAACCCCTATAAGAGAAAACGTACTTTAACTCTGTACTGAATGGTTTTCTTGAGGCTCTGAAGACTGACTACAGGGTGCAAATGTTGTTCTTATTTCCTCAGCTGAGGGATGAAATGAGAGCCATATCCAAGCGAATACACAGCTTGGGCTGAGCCCAGAGCATTCTTTCTCTTTTCTATCTAGGCCTAGGCCGGGAAACTTCTAGCCTCTGTACAATCTAATCTTCTGCAAGCCTGGACCTTGAAGTTATCAGCTTCCAGCCTCCATCTGTCAACCTAGGCCTAGAATGTTTTCAGCTTCTGAGATTTACTGCTAAATAAGCTCACCCTTTCTAATTCTTTCTGAACTCTGGCTGGCTAGTTCAACTCAGCTGTTCTGGCTCAACACTGTTCTCTATGCTGATTGATTCAATGTGGCTTCTCATTGAATTGCTCTGCTTCGAAAAGGTGCCTCTGAAGTCCACAAACTAAACTGCACTGCATTGACTGCATGGAACTAACTGAATGGAAATTCACTGAAGAAACTCAACTGTATTCAACTGAAGTGAACTGCAACAAATTTAGCTGAACTCTCTCTCCCTGCATTGCTTGTAAGTAGCCTCTCTTCCTGTCTACTCTTGGGAGAGTTGGGCATGTCCTATCTCTGACTCATTCTGTCAAATTTTTCTCTGATTCATCGCTTTGTCTGCCCCTCAATTAGATATCACTGTTTGGAGTTAAAGGTGTGTACTAAAGGCATGTCTGTGTCCAGAAGAATCACACAGACCACTGACCACAAGGGATGTGATCCTTTGTCAGAGTAGCCACGTTGCTAAATGAAAATTCCCTTACAACATGTGCTATATGTGCTCAGTACCACGCACCTATTATGTCCTCAGCTTGACTTTCAGCATTATAACCTGACAATTTTTAAGTAAGCCTTTATAAAAATAACCTAACTCATGACAGTCATGTACTACTCTTCCTAATCTTAGAATCCAAAGTCTCTCCACGTGCTACAGATGAACTTCTTGGCTTATCACTCATCTGCATTCAGAAACACATACACACACAAAATGACTTTGGATCTTACCTTCAAGTTCTTTCACCAGCTTTGTAAACTCATGATCAAATATCATGTACTCTGGACTCGGAAAGTTTGGCTGGGGTTTCTGAGATGCTCTGGAATACAGCTCATGTTTGCTAATAAATCCTAGTTTCTCTATGAAATTCTCTTTGCCAATCCGCTTCTCTATTAGTTGCTTTAGTTTCTCTCTACATAGATAAACATATGGCATGCTTAAAAAATTGCAAAGTCATAAATTTGGTTTACTTATACTTTAGCAAAAAAAATGTACCATTCTCTCTGGATGACTACAGAACCATTTTGCCCTTACTTTGTGTAGTTTTCTAGTGAGTTATCGTTGAAATAAATTGAAATGCCCAAAAGGAGGGCACATAAGCCTTGGACCAACTGCTCTTCTTCTCCAAGATTTTCTGCAATTTGTCCTGTAAGCTGACATATTTGTTAAGGAGTTGAATACTTTATAATATATAGAATATTTTATTTTGTAATCTGAATTTAACATAAATCTTACATAAGATTTTCTGTAGGATATTCTGTCTATTCCACACCAGCATACCATAAAAACCTACACACACACACACACATACACACACACAGTTTAAGCATACAGAATTACATACCCATAACATTTTCAACCAAAATTGAAAGACTTACATTATTTCCATGTATGATACCAAAACATAAAGGATACAAATGGAACATTGGCTGAATTGTGAAGAAAATGTGTCACTGCAATAGGACAGTTGCTTAGCCAGGTACAAAGCAACATTAACAACCCGACTCTTGTCTGTATTTTGCTTCCCTGCAATAGAGAAGTTGGCAGAAACCACTTTATATTTACTATTTTTTAAAAATCAAAGTTAGCCTACAATCCCTTCACTTTTGTGTTAAAAGAATTTAAGCATCATGAGATGTATAAGAAAGCCAGATTTTAAAAACCGAACTAAAGAATACATTTTGTGTCTACCACAAGCTGCACTTTCCCAAATGAACACAGTGCAGAAATTAGGACTGATTCATAGGCACCAATACAAGCGGTTACTTAAAACAGCAGTGGTGGCTGGGCTGGCAACATAGTTCATTGATATAGTGCTTGTCTAACATGAAGGAAGCCCTGGGTTCCATCCTCAGCATTGAACAAAACCAGGTGTGGTGGTGTACACCTATAATCATACTACTTGGGAGATATGAGGGTCAGAAGTTTAAAGTCATTCTGGACCATGCAGTGGGTTCAAAGGCAGCCTGAGCTAGAGAAGAACCTATATAAATAAACAGTGGTAGAAAAAGACACTAAGAATAAAACTATAGTGTGGAAGCTTTAAAAGACAAATCCCAGGTCATATTATTAAACATAAAGGACCCATATAAAGCTGCGTGGGCTGGGAGGTGGGGAGGATCTGGGAGAAGCTGGGGAAGGAAAAACATGATCAAAATATGCTCTATAAAAATGTAATTAAAAAAATAAAAACAGCTACCAGGTGCAGTGGTGCACGCCTGTGATCCAGCACTCAGGGAGGCAGAGGCAGGCGGATCTCTGTGAGTTTGAGGCCAGCCTGGTCTACAAAGGGAGCCCAGGTCAGCCAAGGCTACATAGAGAAACCTTGTCTCCAAAACCCCAAAAAACAAACAAACAAACAAACAAACAAACAAACCCAAAAAGTTCTAAACAAATTAGTCTCCTTCCTTCCTTTGTTCCTTCCTGTCCTCCTTTCTTTCTTCCTTTTTAAATGAAAGAGGTTTTATTGGGGGGAAGGGAAGTAGAAGAGAGTCAGGGCCTGTATAATACCATGAGGGCAGAGAGACAGAGAGACAGAGATGGGGAAGGGGGCACCCCGACAGAGAAAGGGGAGAGAGACTGAAACAGTGAGGGCAAGAGAGCATGATATTTCTTTTTTAATTAGGAAAACAACAAGAGATTTTATTGAGAAGTGAAAAGGTAGATATACTGCAAGGGAACCTCAAACAGAATTTTACAAACAAGATCTTGATAAAAGAAAAAGATTGTCCCTTCTTCAAAAAACATCACACACACACACATACACGTGCATGCACACACATACACACCAGCAACTCACAAAAAGAATCTCCTAAATTATTTAGTCAAATTCCATGAGAACATATTATTCTCAAGTAAGAGAATGAAGAAACATGTGCAAACCTAGCGACAGCACACCAGGTAATTCTCCCAGGCGTATATACCTAAGGGAGCTCGGTTCACTGGCATCAAAAAATGCCTTGAGGGCTGGAGAGGCAGCTCAGTGGTAAGGCGCTCTGGCTGTTCTTTCAGAAGTCCTGAGTTCAATCCCCAGCAACCATACGGTGGCTCACAACCATCTAGATCTGTGCCCTCTTCTGTTGTGCAGGTGTACAAGCAGACAGAACATTGAATACATAATAAATAAATAAATCTTGAAAAAAAGAGAAAGAAATGCCCTGAACATACACTGTGCTGTTGCCAAGACCAGGTAAGCAATAGTAAAAATCATGTGTCCAAAAGGTTATGAGTTTTGAAGTTTTAATACATTTAGATATCTGTATAAAATTTAATACATTTAGATTTCTGTGTATGTTATTTCTAACATTGCCACTGCCCACTTCAGTTTTCTTTTTAAGAACAAAATCTGAAATAAAATAATCAAAATCAGCGTAGTAATGCATCATTTGGGGGAATTTTCTGAAAGTATCCAAATTATAATTATTCAGTGAAATGAAGCAGGAAATAAACTTAATTACTACTATGCTTTTCAAGTGCTCTTCTTAGATTTAAAATACACACACTTATTAATATGATGTGGGACAAGTGTCGCAGGGTGTGTGAGCACGTATGTGTATGTATGTATGTGCTCATGCCTGTAGGTCGGAGGATAGTTTGCTAGAGTTGGCTCTCTTCCATCATATATGTGTGTGTGCTTGCACAGACGTTCGTGTAGGTCAGAGGATAGTTTGCTGAAGTTGGCTCTCTTCTTCCATCTTGTGGGTACCAGGGTTTGAACGCAGGTCCTCAGGCTTGGTGGCAAGGGACTGCAACCACTGAGTTATCTTTCTGGTCCCTGTTCAAATTCACCAAGATTGTTCTAATTTCATAATCCTTGAGGTCTTAGTTTACTTATAACCTATTCTCAGGTGTATTTAATACTGATTAATTTCAAACTACTTTAAATGATCTTCCAAGTAGGTATCAACAAGAATTAGTTTTTACATGATTACCTTTTTCCTTGTTTTCACAGTATAGCTTTCTGTTACAGAAAATGGCAAGCTGACAACTCATTCTCAATTGAATACATGCATCATCTTGCTGATCTCCTTGATTATAGCATGGGCTTACCCTTGATAAGCATGGACTATAATACTGAGCTAGACCATAAGTCTCAAAGAGTTTTACTTTTGTAGAAATAATCTGATTTTTAACATCATATGGAAAAATAAACGAGTGGAAATAATTTTAAGGACACTGTGAAAAACAGTAATAAGGTGATACCACATCATGGAGAAATCAACAGAATCAAAGTCTAGAAATGGACTTGTACAAATGAGAATTTTAGTGTGTGGAAAGGTACCAAACAACCACCAGTGTGTTGCAGATAAACTTTAAAACACTGGGATAACTAGATAGCTACCTAGAAAAAAATCAGAAGGGGCTGCCAAGATAGTTCAGCAGGTGAAAGTGGATGCTGCCTTGCCTGGTAACTTAAGTTCAAACCCCCAAATCCATGGCAGAGAGAACTGATCCCCAAAAGCTCTCCTCTGACCTCTACACCCATACTATGGCACGTGTCCTAGATAAAGTAGGGAGGCAGACACACATGCATGCATGCCCACACAGACCAGGAGGATGGTAAGGTAAAACTTAAATCAGTGCATCTGTATCACATACAGTTCATTAAAAAATATGGGAGAGAGCCAGGTGTGACAGCTCACACCTTTAATCCCAGCAGATTAAAGGAGAGGCAGAGGCAGGTGCATTCAAGGCCATCCTAGTCTACAAAGCAAGTCCAAGACCGTCAAGACTAAAAGAGAAAGCCTATCTCAAAAAAAACAACCAACCAAAAACAAACAAACAAACAAACAAACAAGCAAACCAAAAACCAAACCAAAATAACAACAACAACAACAACAACAACAAAAAACCAAAACACTCATAGACATGATGACTGGAACTTATAGTGAAGGACCCTAGAACCCTTCAATATGGCCTTTTAAAGAATGACTTATAAAGCAGAAATCATAAAAGAGTGATTTTTTAAAAATCCACAGCATGGGCAGGAGAAATGGCTCAGTGATTAAGAGCACTTGTCGAAAGAAAAAGGGCATGCAAGAAAAAAAGAAAATACATAGCTGTAAGCCATATTAAGCACACCAGTTAAGCTCCTCAGTGTGAGCAGAGATTAGTAAGCACAGATCGAGCACACAGCTCCACAACCATGTGAACCATGGAGGAGACTTAGAGACAAAAGGAGACTGAAGTACCACTCACTGCATTCTGAGGATTCCCTCATTAGAAACCACAGAGTTGAAAGGATGAAAGAAAAGCCATAAATACAGATACACACTTAAACTGTTTATTTCTTATGAGAGGAAGGGAAGGAAGGAAAGAGGAGGGAGGGAGAGTGGAGAAACTGAGGGAGCACACGTGTACACTTGTGCTATATGTGTGTATACAGGATGTTAAGTAGCTTCCCTCTTTCTCCACCTTATTGGTTTGTTTGTTTGTTTGTTTATTTGAGTCAAGTGAGTCTCTCACTGGACCTGGACCTAGCTCATTTTTTGGCTAGCCTGGTTGGTGAGCAGGTCCCTGGGCCCCACCTTCTCCGCTCTCTCAGTGCTGGGGTCACATGCGCACACCACCATACTTAGCTTTTATGTGGGTTCTAGGGGATCAAAACATAGGACCCATGCTTGTGTGGCAGGCACTTTATTCACTGCGCCATCTCACCAGCCCTTTTTGTTTTTCTGTCTGTCTGTCTGAGCCAGGGTCTAGATGTGCATCTCTGGCTTGTCTGACCTCACTATTTATACCAGACTGGCCTCACACACACAGTGATCCTCCTGAGTCTGCTTCCAAAGTGCAGGGGTTACAGATGTGTACCACCATGCTCACGTATAAATAAAACATGTGAGGTTAATTCAAATAATCTTTAATGTCAGTGATTACGCTCTTCGACTACATTTTATAAACAAAAAATCCTTCTCATCCCTACCATGTTCATTCAAGTTGAGCATTTTGTTTATGTAACTAAAATGCTGGCACTTAAAACTTTTAAGGTTTTTGCATGAAAATAAGGTTCCATAAGTTGGACATAATAGATCTACATATAATCACAGCACTGGGGAGGTAGACGCAAGAAGGTCAGGCGTTTAAGGCCAACCTTAGCCACAAAGTGAGTTCAAGGCCAGCTTGGCTTACATGAGACCCTGTTTCAAAACCAATAAAAAAAAGAATAAGAGTACTGATGAAATTCTTGAAATTACAAAAATATTCTATAATTCGTGATGAGCAGTTTTAAAAAAGCCAATCAACTGAAAACATGTGTCTTTTAAGTGAATGGTATTTATACTTATAAAAACACATCCTAGTATCAAAACTTCCAGGGCTGGAGGTTGTGGCTCACTGATAGAGCACTTGCCTAGCACACACGAAGCCCTGAGTTTGATCCCCAGAACGATAAACCAAAACAGAGAAATAAAAACTGCTGGCGGAAGTTGCCAAATATGTGTGTGTGTGTGTGTGAGTTATAAGTGCATGCTATGTCATATCACACATCAAAGTGTAATTACTGACTGAACCTCACTTATTACTACCCACATGCACTGAACAACTGAAATGCATGACTAGTTAAACACTTTGTCAAAAGAAAAACTAAAACAGAACCTAAATAACACTCTCCCCTGAAACACAGTAAAAGCTCGGTAGTTGTGGCATACAGATTATACCCAGAATAATCCACAATACCTCATTTAATATTACAATTACAAAAATTTTACTATGGTACATTTAAAATACTGTAAGTAATAGAAAGTCACACATTCCTCCTTCACATACTGATCAAAAGACACGTTTATTTTCTTTAAGTTATTTTTATAGGAAATAAAGAAACAAGCTTAAGGGAACAACACAAAGAACCAGAACTGAGGAGTATGAGGACAGTGCAAGCATCCCTGGAGGAGACCAGGCACAGGTTTAGTTGTTCCCATAGTCCTTAGCAACCAGTCCAGAGTGAATGGAGGAACCTGGAGAGCCACCTGTGACAGACAAACTTGCCAACACATGTGAGTAGAATGGAACTTCAAACAAGCTGTTAAGAACCAACTGCAAAACCCAAGACAAGGAAGAAGGCTGTCAGAAGAAAAGGCCTCGATTTACCAGGTGTACATACCCGTCTGTCGATCTTATCGCCCTGTAAATTATACATCATACATTATTCACAAACATTGCTTTACATCATCTAAGTCCAGAAAAATACCCTTAAATATGCAAATCTAAGCCAACACTTAGTG
Organism: Psammomys obesus; assembly: GCF_907164565.1. NCBI lineage: Eukaryota > Metazoa > Chordata > Mammalia > Rodentia > Muridae > Psammomys > Psammomys obesus. Next base: position 1,034,823 of record NW_026585690.1, read on the forward strand.
ATAGCGAGGTTCTACTCTTCTATCTAAAGATGGCTCATAAGGGCTAATTTTATAAACCTTGGTTACTTACAGAAGCTTAAACACCACCACCGTAGGCCTTCACATTATAAAATCATTACAGGTACAAATGTAACATGTGTCTATGGCAATGGTGGGCAGAGAGTTTTCACCACTGGCTTGAAAGATTTGTTTTCAACAGTGTCAGGAGGCAAATATTTGAAACGTTTAGTATAGTTTTTTCTTTTTTACGCCACTAAGAGACAAGTGATAAACTGGCAACAGAAGTAAACCAATTTAAATATCCTTCAATTTCCCATTATAGTTATTTTTATAGATTTCACTTACAACTTCTATGAGTAATAGAAGTTATTATTTTAATAAAAAAGCTCAAAACTGGAAACTGGAGATACAGCTCAGTAGCGGAGGTTGTTTAGTAAGTACTTAGAGTCTAATGCTCAGCAGCAACGTCGACAGCAAAAGTTCAAAACAAAGAAGATGCAACATGTGAAAAAAACAGTAAAGGCCACAGCACTGCGGGGCTCAGGCAGCAGCCTCCACTGCTACAGCAATAGACAGAACCATGGCTTTCTCCAGAATTCGGTTTCCCTCAGGACTGTGACCGTAGAGCGTGCTCAGGCGTGGCTTTAGGTGTTGAGAAGAGGCTAAGTGCCTGTGGGCAGACTGTGGAGTAGGATGTGTGCCCAGGTGCTGCGGCAACCGTGCTGCACTTGTTCTCAGTAAGCAGCTGAAGGAACACACTCACTTCTAGTTACTTTTGTCTTTATCTTGCTAGGCACGATAGAACTCACAGAAGTTCTATCTGTACACACTGTATATTTAATAGATTGCTATTGTTTGTTCTGCAATGACCAACTGCTTCAGGAGAAAAGAGGGAGGCACATAACTATGAACTGCATCATTTTACTTTCTTTCCTCAAATGACCCAAATCCAGTTACTGGGATGAGAAAGAGAAGAACCCTAGCTAATCTCAGAAGAAAGACGCAAAACCTGCCTGTGTGGAGAACTTGCATTTTTCTCATACTGAGGTCCTTATGACTGTCTGGCGGAACTCCTTTAAGAAGCTGCCGTGTCCTCTCCTCTACCGCGTTCTAACGCACTGAGGCAGTACGTCAGCAGGCTCCCTTCCTTCTCCGCCCCATCTCCCCGGAGCCCTCACCTGGGCAAGGATGTTGGTGCACTGCTGCAGCAGGGACACAGGGGGGTTGCCGATGCTTGTGGCCAGCTGAACCCGGAGCAGCTGTTCCTTCTGGGTGCTGTTCCCCTGCAGTGCATGGGCGAGGGCCACAGCTGCACACCAATTTGAAAGGGAGTCCGTTGAGAACAAACCTCCACAGAGCAGCTGACCCGCGGACACGGAGTTACCAGTTGCTGTAAGCAGATGGAAATGTTAGACACTGACCCCATGGAATAACCCCAAACTCATGAGTTTTGAAAGAATGGTTTTCAACACACAAACACAATTACATACTATCTAAAACTTTCAAAACAAAAGGAAAAAGATGACAAAAAGGCATCTCCCAAGAAACGTAGCTATCCAAAGAAATACCAGAACACTGTAGGCATCAAACTGATGGTAACAATTCAGAAAACTATCTTCATGGAAAATGGCATTTCTAAAACTGGCACATTGTTTCACTACCTCCATCATCTTATTTTCACTTACGGAAAATATATCTTTATGCTATCTCTTACAAAAATAATTTTAGTAAAATGCAATTAAATAGACTAAATTTTTGTCAACCTCCAACATTTATGTAATTAAAATGAACTCACTGATGCTTCTAATCATTTGTGTCAAATTGTTTGTAAAGTTATGAAAATAGCCTTTTAAATCCATCTCAAGTAAACAGAATACTGGAGACTCTGTGAGTAATGGCTGTACCCAGTCACAGAACCATAGACCAAAATGTTGAGCGTGACTAAGTGGTAGGCTTTACCTCCAGATGCTAATCACTGTCCCCAGCAGCCCAATTCACTGGTGTTTATTACACATCAGGACCTAGGGCCACAGCTCTACCCATGTAACTGCATACGTGTAATCTGCACTTCTCTAACAACATCACCCCCACCCCCCCCCACGGAGCAACACCAGCCCCCACCTTAATAAAACAAGACAAGCAGAAGATGCAGATGCAGGTGTGGTCTGACTTGGCTCTTCTGTAGCCCAAGGAAGGCTCTCCTCTGAGTGACAGACTACCGTAGGCTAAAACCTAAGCAAAGACTCACAGGCTTGAAATCAATTTTACTGAGGATCAGAACTACAGTACTTGCCGTCAATAGTGGAAGGAAGAAGCGTTGCCACAATCTCCCCTTGTCCCTTCTGGTTTTTATATAAGAAGCACTGGAAACAGTAGAGAACGGCACAGCGCAGTACAAAAGGCTGCCTTTCGTTAACCATGGACATGAGAAGTACAACAATTGCTGGTCTGTCAGAATACAGAGAAAAGAAGGAAATGAAGTACAACCCACATACATACATAAACTACCAGTCATTTTGTGGCCTGGCCCAGGAACAAGTATTTCCACCTCCATTTCACAAAGAAGGGAGTTGGGGATAAGTGAGTAGCGTGACTTATCTGTCAACTGAAATGCTGGTGACTGAACCAAATATTAGGTTCCAGAAGCACACATCTTAGATACCAGCACCTTTACCATTGGACTATTCACAGCACACACTACCCTTAAAGAAGAGTAAGATGTGCCTGTGAGACCCACTACACCTGAAACTAAGCGCCTACTTCCTCCCAGGGTGCCGGCATGTCCTGCTTCCTACCTTGGGGGATTTGAAGGTGCATTCACAGAAGCAAAGTAGCCTTGGTTTACTTGGTAGCCTCGGATAACTTCTGATACAGTGTTTATTGTCTGTCAAGAGGGGAAAACAATGGAACCCACAGAAATTAAGTTAAGAGGGAGAATCTCCTTTCCAAAGAAGAAAATGTTACATCTTGCTTTTGTTCTCATTTATTCAATTCATTCATTCATTGGAGAGACAGGATTTCTCTGTGTAGTCCTGGCTGTCCTAGAACTCCTCTGTAGACCAGGTTGGCCTTGAACTCAGAGATCCACCTGCCTCTATCATGCGTAAGTGAGGAAGCTACCATAAAAATGGTTAGCTACTACTATTTTTTCCTTCAGTTAATGTCTAATTCCTAGGATTCCCAATTTCAACTTTTAACTGGATGTGATGGCACTTAGCACATCTCAGCACTTGGGAGGCAAATACAGGTGGATCTCTGTGAGTTCCAGCCTGGTCTAAAAAGTGAGCTGACTCTCCCTGAAGGGGGAGCAGACTTACTAGGCCATAGAGAAAAATAATGCAGCCAGTCCTGATGAGACCTGATACCCTAGGATCAGAGGGAAGGGGAGGAGGACCTTCCCTATCAGTGGACTTGGAGAGGGGCATGGAAGGAGATGAGGAAGATAGGGTGGGCGTTGGGACGGCATGAGGAAGAAGGCTACAACTGGGACACAAAGTGAATAAATACAATTAATAAGTTTTTTTTTTAAAAAAAAAAAGAAAAAGTGAGTTGAAGGACATCCAGGGCTATACACAGGAAACCCTGTCTCAGAAAACAAACAAACAAACAAAAAAAACAAACAAACAAACACATATCCCAATTTCAACTTCTATAGAGTGGCCTCTGTCCTCTTATTTACCTCAGTCAGGATATCAGCAGGAATTCCAGTAGCCATCAGGATAGTGCAAAGTTGCCGTAGTAATCCACACTGGAACATGGCCTTCTGGCAGCTGCTGGTAGCCCCAGGTGGGTTGGTGGGAGATACTAGTACCCGCACAAGCTGTGGAAGAGAATAAGATTTGTCTTTTAAAGACTTGTAGCAGGTCATGGTGATGCATACCTGTAATCCTAGCATGTGGGAGGTGAGGGAGGAGGGCCAGGACTCCAAGACTAGTCTACTTGGATGAGGCCCTGGCTCAAACATCACCTGGAAGGGCTTGAGACAAAGCCAGCCATGTGTGGAGAATTCCCTTCTGTGCTTCCAGACCTGTGTGCTGTGCCCTTCTGCCTTCTACTGAAACAGTGTTAGCACATAACACACTTTGCTATCTACTTAATGTGATTCCTCTTAGGTGATGAAAACTCCCACAGAGTCGCATCTGTCTCAGTCATTTCTGCACTCAAATAACAAGCAGTATTTGCAAAATAAGGTATATTCAATACAAAATCGAATTATGGTACAGGACAGCAGGCTTCTTAAAAAGTATGATTTAAAAACAGATGAGGTCCAAAAGCAGACTGGCCTGAGTTACTATGAATTCCTGTAACGCTGGAGATAGAGAGGCTAAAGCTAACAGCTGGAGGCCTGACAGAAAACTCCTGCACTGGGCGGGGGCTGGTCTCATTAACTGAATCCCTAGGATTCTGAACATGAACATGAAATTTCAGAAACAAACAACTATTTAGGCCCCATTCCAGCTTCAGAATAATGTTAACACATGGCTTACATTTTACAAACTAGCCATGTTTTATATGCAAAAATTGTGTATACCTAACATAATAATAATAACAACACTTAGTTAACTAAAGTGCCAGAAAATGTCATTCATGACTTTATGGTAGAGATGCTGAAATAATTAACTGAAACAGTTGTATCACTATAGGCAGGACGTATCACAGATTTTGCTTTCCTGATAATGAGGACTTTTTGGAGAGGAGCAGAGAGACCATAGAAAAATACAATGAAAATAAAAGATTTGAAAGTGATGTTTTGTTAGATGTGGTAGCACACCTTTAATCCTAGCACTCAGGAGGCAGTCAGGCCAGGGTCACAGAGTGAGACTCTACTGCTAAAGAAAGAAGAAAAGTATGACCCAACTTAGAGAAAAAGCTCTAACCTTCTTCTGCCAAGTAGATTAATTTCAGTTTTCAGTGGCTTACAAGGGGCGATTATAACTGTAACAATGAATATAAGTAACAGTTTCATCAGGGTACACTTATTCAAGGAAACAAAGATGCACTTTCATTCAGTGTCTAATGGAGAACTTGAAAGATAAGCAAACCTAAATAAAACTGGAGGAGATACTTTATAGGCACTCTAACAAGATCACTGTGGCTGCAAAGTCAGGAACTCACTGCTCCATGTCTGTGATGGAGAAAACAGTTGAATGAATCTCAGTTCCTTTGCTGTGGACTTCATGGTCTTCACTAAGCATAGGAAAGGGTCTTTTCAGTGAGGGAGGCAAGGCAGGGTGAGCCACTTTTTTAAAGTAAAAAAACAAAAAGCAAAATTGCAATGAACCTACATATATATGTAATATATAATACACAGTACACAATATACATATGTGTATTATATAATACTGCATTTTTCTGTTTACGTGATGTATTTTTAGACAGTAATATACTTTGTGGGTTTTTTGTTTTGTTTGTTTTTCGAGACAGGATTTCTCTGTGTGACCCTGGCTGTCCTGGAACTCAGGGATCCGTCTACCTCTGCCTCCCAAGTACTGGGATTAGAAGCATATACCTAATAAAGCATAATAAACTAACACTTTCTTCAAAATAATTCTAAAACTTTATTTTTCTTTCTTTCTTGTTTGGTGTTAAGTAAATTGGGAAGACTAGGACTGAAGGCTACAGAGAGGGGGTGCTAAAATGAAAAGTCTTTCAAGAAAGAGCTAAATTTATTTATTTATTTTTTTCAAATTGAAAAAATTTTATGTACACTGACATTTGTCTGCATGTATGTCTGTGTGAGGGTGCTGGATCTTGCAGTTACAGACAGTGGTAAGCTGCCATATTGGTGCTGGAAATTGAACCTAGGTCCTCTGGAAGCACAGGTAGTGCTTTCCATCTCTACAGCCTTTTAAAAAATATATTTCTTAAAATTGGCACTGAGGACCCATCATAGAACCTGTGCTTCCTAAGGTTCTCTACCTTTGAGCTAGATCCCCAAACCCTATTTTTAAATTTTTATTATGTGTGGAGGAGAAGGGAGAGGGTGAGTGGGTTATGTGAATGAATAGGTCATGTGTGTGTGTTCGTGTGTGAAGAGGGCATCAGATCTTTATTTTTTTTAAAGATTTCTTTATTTTACATATATGAGTGTTCTATCTGCACCTACACCTGCACTCCAAAAAGAGGCATCAGGTCAAAATAAAGATGGTTGTGAGCCACCATGAGGTTGCTGGGAACTGAATCCAGGACCTCTGTAAGAGCAGACAGTGCTGAACCATCTCTCCAGATGCACATTAGACCCCTTGAAACTGGAGTAATAAGCAGATGTAGCCTCTTAATATAAACACTGGAACTAAGCCTAGTTCCTCTAGAAGAGCAGCAAGTGTTTTTAACCACTGAGCTATCACTCAGGCCCTCAAAAGAAATTCTTTACATGGTGCTCTTAAGTCATAACACACTACTCCAGGCCCAAAGGGCTTCCCGCAGGCCTCCCACAGAAACACTTGCGCTTAAATGATTACTGCAGCACCAGTCACAGCAGCTAAGGTAGGGAACCAACACAGGTGTCCAACAACAAAGGAATGAAAATTTGGTATATATACAAAATATTTTTTTTTCCAACTATAAAGTATGAAGTTATGGGGGTCGAGAGATGGCTCAGTGGTTAAGAGCACTTCCTGCTCTTGCAGAGGACATAGCCTGGTTCTGTGTGAGTGCATGGTGACTCACAACTACCTGCAAGTCCAGCTCCAGGGTCTCCAGTACTCTCTTCTGGCCTCCACAGGCACCCACACACAAGCGGCACACATTTACTCAGACACACACAGATATAAATAAAAAGAAAACCACCCTTAAAAACAACAAAGTTAGCCAAGCAGTAGAGGTGTATGCCTTTAATCCCAGAAATTGGGAGGCAGAGGCAGTCAGATCTCTGAGATCAAGGTCAGTCTGGTCTAACAAACAAATAAACAAACAAACCCCAAAGTTAAGCCTCTGCAGGAAAAGTGAATGCAACTAGAGACAATCATACTACATGAACGGGCCAGTTACAGAGAACCATGTAAACACGAATGGCACAGTAGAAGTGAGGCCATCTATAGAACTGAGGGGAATAATGGCAGGGGAGAGCGAGAGTGGTGAGAGAGCAGGGGAGTACAAGGCTACCATGTGATCAGATCAGTGTCTTAAAGGCGGGCAGCTGGAAATGGCGCCTGGTAACCCGAGTCTGATGAAGCTTAAATAAAACTACCCTACATGGACCCACCTGGTGGAAAAAGACCGACTTCCTCAAGCTGTTCTCTGACCTCCATACACATGATGTAATGCATCATGTAATACATGATGTGTACATGCTCAAGCATAGTACACTAATAATAAATAACAATGAAAATGCCCTTATGTAGCACAGTGCTATGCACAATGAGCATATTTTTTTTTTTTTAAATCCTTTTAAAAAAAGGTTTTCTATATCTCCCAACACCAACGGAAAATCCTGGGTTTCCCAAACGGAAGTCATTTTCTCTTCATTGAAAGAATCCCTGATAAAATCCTATACCCATGCTAAGGGCCACATACCTGTAGCATTAAGTGTAAATTGGTCACTTTCTGTGCTGACCAACCAGAATTTTCATCTCCAACTTCAAACCAAGGTTTCATACGTTGAATATATGAGCCTTCTTTAAAAAAGTTTTGATTGGAATTGTTGTTTTTTAACAAGTTCTGGAGCAAAATCAAGCAGTCTTCCACTACTATACCTGGGGAAAAATGTGAGATGGAGGCATTAAGGCTGGTGACATGTGAAAGAACTCAACTGGTGTCCTAAAATGTGTGTCTCCATGGTCAGCATGGCATGGCAGGCAGCCTGTTCTGACCCGATATCCCAAGCCTGGTGTCTGTGTGCTCTCCCAGTCCCCCTGCGACGTCTTGATTTCTGTGTCCAACTCAGCACAGAAGCCATCTCTCATATTCACAAATAAACTTAAATATACGGTTTTCAATACGGATGGTCAAGTCCCAGTGACTGGGTTAAGACTGCCATACATGGCCTTCTGGAAGTTTGTTCTCTCCACTAAATTGTAATTCATGAACACAGGAATTTGTCAATGTCCTACTTAACTCTGTATTCCTAGCAGAGACAAGAAACAAGACTTCAGGTATGTGCAAAATAGCAAACTATTAAATATTTGTTGGCTGACTCCATCCTACTTCTGTGATCTCTGAGACTTATTTGACACTCGTCTCTGCCTCTTCTTCAACACCCCTCTCCCTCTTGGTTTCTCAATCTGGCCACTCCTCAGGCCATTTTCATACCCTCCACTGTTTCATTCTTCTCATACTTCTTCAGTTACAAATCTCTGTCCTAGGCTGTTTCATCCGCACTACAAATTATGTGATAATCACAATGAAACTTCCCCACTGGCCTCTACTAAGCGCTAGAACAACCAAGGGTTCCTGTTTCCTCTGTGAGCAGCATGTTCACGGTGCTACAGCTCTCAACCCCCTAGCACACACACACCTTTGGTCCTATAGATGTATGTTCAGTGGGGTAAATACACTTGCTGACAAGCCTGATGACCTGAGTTCAAACCGCAGGACCAACATGGTAGAAGGAGAGGGACAACCCCTGCAAACTGTCTTCTGGTCCCCACACGTGCGGTGGCACACAACATACTAAACAAATGTGAAAAACGATCTAAATAACTGCTTCTTAGAACAGGCTTATAGAAAAACAGGACAATACAAGCTCCCGCCTACTCCTCTCCCTGTAGTCCCCCTCATTATCGCCATGCATTAGTGTGGTGCAGTTGTTACAGGGATGTTTACATGCTGGGCCACATTACTGAGGCTCACAGTTCACTCACTCTTCATGCCAAACTCCGTGAGTCTTGACAAATGGAGACTCTGAATACTTAATCAAACAAAACTGTCTCATCCCTCCAAAACTACCCTATTTATCTCCCCTTCCCCTATCCCCATAACCGCAAATACTCCCTCTACAGTCTTGCAGGAAGCTGCATGGAATCCCTCGGCAGCAAGGACTTAAGATTCCGTCGCCTTTTTGCAGCTTGACAACTCCTTTCATTACTGAGTAATATCCCATTTTATGAACCTATATTCATTTATCCATTCATCTACTCAAGGACATCCTGGTTGCTTCCAAGTTTTAGCAATGTGAATAAAGCCTCTGTGAACATCTGAATGTGTAATTTTCTGTGTGGATATTAATTTTAATGTAATTTGGATAAATATGAGCAGTATTACTATTAGATCACAGAGCAAGATTGTGGTTAGCTTTGTAAGAAACAGACAGTGTCTTGCACGTTGGTTGCATCCCTTTGTATTCCTAACAGCAAAGCATGTCTGTTTCTCCATACCCTCATTGGCATCTAGCAGAGTTAGTGTTCTGAGTTTTCTGTGGTATCTTACTGTTTCTTTTACTTGTTACCACAATTACCTAATGACGAGAGGCTGAGCATTTATTTGAATGCTTACTTGCAAGCTGTAGTATCTTCTTTAATGAAGACTCTGTTCAGACCTTTTGCCTATTTTTTAAATTTGCTTTTTTTCACTATAAAGTCCTTTTTTAGATCTGTTTTACTAATATTTTTTCTCAGTCCATGCCCTGTACCACATTCTCTTAATAGTGTCTTTTGTAGAACACAACTTTTCAATTTTTTCCCCCCAGACACAGGGTTTCCCTGTGTAGCCTTGGCTGTCCTGGACTCGCTTTGTAGACCAGGCTGGCTTTGAACTCACAGAGATCCACCTGCCTTGCCTCCCAAGTGCTGAGATTAAAGGCATGTGCACCACCGTGCCTGTGCCCGGTACAACTTTTCAGTTTTAATAAAGTCACATTCATTAGTTTTTTTCTTCTCAAAGACCATGCCTTTAGTACTGTATCTAAGAACCTGTTGCTTTGTCTGAAAATTTACCATGCTATTTGTAATGGTTACTTACTAAGCATATAAACTGACAAAATAAAAGTATGAAAATGTAGGTATTTTTATGAAAAATGTTTAGCTGTCCTGCAATTTAGTATTTAGTCCAGGCTGGCCTCAAACTCAGAGATCCACCTGCCTCTACCCTAAGAGTGCTGGGATCAAAGGTGTGCACCACCACAACTGGCTCAATTAAAATATTTAAACTCAAAGGAAAGCAAATCTGGCTCTAAAATGTTCAACTTTGTTTTATTCCTTGTTGAGGCTTTCAATCCTTCAACCAAGTAACTTCCTCCCTTTTCAGAGATTGACTTTCTTATTCAGGACACACACCGATAATCCCAGCACCTGGAGGCCAAGAGGAAATTATCTCAACTGAAGGCTAACTTGAGCTACTGGTAAGGTACTGATTGCTAAGCATGTGTGAGAGGGAGTTTGCTCCTGCCTTAAGTTCCCCCATGCTGTTTCGGGCACCGAGACTTTATCTTAGCCCTATCTGACCCAGTCTTGAGGCTGGAGGAAGACTCTGTACCCAGGAAGACAGCTCCACCCATGAGGCACAGACTGCTCCTGGGAGTAGCAAGGGCGCCCCACACACTAATTGGGGACACCTGGGTATATTAAGATCATATCAGGAAAACAAAGTCCAAGAATTTATCAGGGGCCAGTGAGATGGCTCTGTGGGTACCAATGTTTGCTGTGCAGGCCTGGAACCTGAGGTTGATCCCTGCAACCCACCTAAAGAGAACCCACTCCACAAAGTTGTCTTCTGAACTTCATACACAAATGCAAATGCAGCCCAACGCACCACCACTGCTCCCTGAACACAGACTTTTTTTTTTTTTTTTAAAGAACTCGTCAGATACACCAGACCAAGGAGAAGGTAACTTCCTCACTTGATCCCCATAAAGCAGTGGATACTCAGCACTGGGTCAGTGAGAATCCACTCATTTCTCATCTGCTCACTCAGTATGTTACTAAAGGATGAATAGAGAACTTCCAATTGTCCCATGGGCTTCAAGTCTACTTGGTCCCTGCTGTGACATAGTCCACTGTAATTGTCATTTGCTTATCCTGTTCTGTCTGAAACTTCTGTTCTCCCCTTCACCTTGCTCCTGCAGCTCAACTCTGACCCTGTAGCTTGACTCTAAAGTCAACAGCAGCAGCTACAACTTTTCCAGTTTTTTGCAGTTCAGTCTGTATGCAAAAATACAGATTATCACACTCATACAGACTCTATGCTTTATTAGCTTCCCTGGCTTCTGCAAGCTCTGACCTCTGCTGTAGCCCTGAGCTCTATGTATCATATTCACACAGACTCTATGCTCTATCAGCTTCCCTGGCTTCTGGAAGCTCTCACCTCTGCTGCAGCCCTGAGCTCTGTGCAGTCTACATCTGCACACACACATAAATTTAGTGAGTGATGGGTAGTATATGATCTGTGAGTTAGTATTTAGTAACTAGGACTTCAATACAAAAACCCGTGTTGGCAAAGTTGCTGCCCCCGAAATCACAATGCCTTGGGATTATTATTCAATAAATTCTGACACTGTAGAAGACATGAACATGCTCATCTATGTTTTTGACATGGCACATTCATGATGCAGACAGACTCCTTCCTCTCTTCCCTCCCTAGCTTAGATGTTTATAGAGCTTCATTTCCTGTACTTGAGAGATAATTTGCTAAAGACAGGTCCCCTCCCTGGAAAAGGCTGGAATCTGTGAAAACCTGATATTTTATAGTGACCTTTGATTCTGGGAGTTGACAAAACCAGAAAGAAAGGGAAAATCACAAAAGCAAGCATATGCTTTGCTGTAAACCATGGTGAATGTCCTCAAGGTGAGTGAATACAAAGCAGTCTCCACACAGTCTCTGATTCTTACCTCCATCACTGTTTCCTTCCTCTGTAATAATGTCCAACAGTCTCTCAAAAGCATTTTCAAAAGCAACAATTTTCTGTATTGCTCCATTGCTCCTCGTTAGTGCCTGCAGCAGTAAGACACCCTTACAGAGAAGAAAGGTGGCATCAGTTGAGGCCGAAATTTATTGGACATTTATTCTAAAAATTACTTTAGACTCACAGAATCCTACAATAAACTGGATTTTTACAAATCCAACTGCTTTGTGTTCTATATACAGAAGGACACAGAGACAGAGACAGTTCAGCAATTTGCTCTCCTAAAACTCATACATAGGAATGGGGCCTTAGCAAAAGTTCACACCTAATAGGCTTTGTTTGTTTGTTTGTTTGTTTTACTGTATTCAGTTAAAAACACAATTATTTCATACTCATCCATCATGGTGTAGTTTCCATGAGCTAAGAGTTATTAGACCTTTCTCAGATTTGCTCTTCTCAAAATGATGATATAAATCATCAAAACCACCAGAACTTCTACAGAGTTCTTGCAAATGCCTGGTCCCCAAATTTCTACAATTTGATTTTAAACCAAGAGAAAACAAGTGAAAATTCATCCCTCATGAATAGGATACACTACACAGAAAGTTTATAGAAGGTACTTGTGGCATAGTTTCTGTCCTACATTCCCTTGTGCCTGCCCTTTCTGACTTGGGACTCGCAGAATGGCTTCCACAAAGAAGGATGGCGAGATCAGCTGTCTGCCAAAGGCACCATCACTACTCACAAGCACAGTCATGCTTCCGAAAGTGTGCCCCCGGGCACTGGACATCTGGAATTTGTCATGGAGGAGATGGGGCTCCAGGTGTGTATGTATAGGGACTCCTGGTGCACATGGGGACTCTAGATGTGTACACTGATAAGGGCTTAACAAAGTTGTCTGGGTCAAAGGAGTAAGAAATGTTCCATAGTGTATCATGGTAACTTATGGCCCTGTTAACACATTTCAAAATCTATACTCAGTGTGTAAGAGTTCTAAATGCGGAATATTAAGTAAAGCTACAGAACTGACAGACAAACAACAAACAAAAGTTTAAATAAGTCAGGGGCTGCAGACATGCCTCAGGGGGGAAGAGCACTACTAGCTGCTCTTCCACAGATCCTGCATTCAATTCCCAGCAACCACATGATGGCTCAAAATCATCTGTAATGGAATCTGATTCCCTTCTCTGAGTGCGTAAAAACAGAGCACTCATATTCATAAAATACCTGGATGGATGAATCTTTCAAAAGAAAAACAAAATTCCACTTAAATTTTTTTTAAAAGATTTAAATAAATCTTTGCCCTTTTAGTATTTTACCTCATTAAGCTGTAAAAGTTTACCTATTTTGTCATTTATCATTTAAAAACCTTACAATGCTGCTTATTGTGCATTTCTTTTCATGTGTATGGTGCTTTGCCTGCATGCGTACTGTATACCACTTGCACACCCAGCGCCTGCAGAGGCCATAAGAGGGCATAAGAGCCCCTGAAACTGGAATTACAGACAGTTATGAGCTCACATGTAGGAACTGAGAATTGAATCCAGGTCCTCTGGAAGAATAGCCAGTGTTCTGAATGGCTGAGCCATCTTTCCATCCCTATTACCCATTTCCTATTTCAGTACCACACAGCAAGTGCTTATGAGCCCCAAGGTGACCACACGGTGAAAGAAAAAATAAATACAGTAAGGGGAAAGCATAGCCACTACTTCAGAGGAAGAGGTTTAGCAAGTAGGGAGCTAGAGGGATTGAGTCCCAATGGTGGCAGGTGACAGACACCTGGCTGTTATTGTTGGCAGCTCAGCTTCTCCACAAGCTTAAGAAACTTGCAACTCACTGGGCTCATTCCAATCCTTCCCCTGATTTTCAAATTTCCATACTAACATGAGAAAGGTAAAACAGAATTTATAGATGTCAAATTGTCCTGCCAACTTAATACTGCCAATTTGAATTTAACTATAAAGAAGAAAAATGGTATCTGCAAGACAGATAAACTGAGTCTGATAAAGTGGAGAGAGCCAAATGCCCTACTTGCTAGCTGTATAACATAAACCCCACGTCTCAGAATACTTATGTGTAAAACAGGATAATATCATCTTGAATCCCCCTGTAACACATTTTCTCACTATGTAGCCGTGGCTTCCATGGAACCCTCTATATACACTAGACTGGCCTCAAACTTATGGAGACCCTCCTGCCGCTGTCTCCAGAGTGCTGGAGGCTACAGGCATATTCTAACACACCCGGATGCCAAGGAATTTTAAAGATGGGAAAACAGCATCCACAACAAGTTTAAATCAGCACTCATTAGTAGATTGTTTTCCTGTTATCATTCTGAATAGGTCAACTGACGCCAAGAAAATAGAGCTATAAAACTAAGAAATATACAACATATAAACATATATAACATATAAAACTAAGACGTGAGATGTTACAACAAACTTAATCTCGATATGTAAAATTAACAAAAGCCAACACAATCTGTCTCAAATAAAAATTGAGGAAGAAACTTAGAAAAAAAAGGGCCAAGAGTTAAAACAAAATAGACTTGAATCATGGTGGGGTGGGACAACAGAAGGTACTGGGTGGAGCAGATACCTGATAAGCTGCATAAAAATGCAGGGATTTTATTTTGGACAATGACTATTTGCTTTGAGAAAGGAATGAAAGAATCAAAGTAGGCATCTGTAAGACAGGGCAACTTTATATCTGAAAATTAAAACAAATTCTGATGACATGAACAAAGACTGAAGGAAACAGAATTTCCTCATCTGATGGCTTAATAGCCTCTTATTTAAACTGAGGGTCAAACAGAAAGCGTGAGTTTAGGGTATAGTCATATTTTCTTTAATTAAGAAATATATTTACATGAATATGTGTGTGTGTGTGCTCATTTGTATATGCCCTCTACGTGTGTGGTGCCTGTGGAGGCCAGAAGACAGCATCAGATTCTTTGGAAGCAGAGTTACAGGCATAGTGAGCCTTTTGACATGGCGGCTGGAAACCATACCCTGGTCCTCTGTAATAAATAATCTTAATTGTTGAGCCATACCTCTACCTACTATAGTCATATTTTAATTATGGAAAAAAATCCCAAATTATTCCTAGTAGATGGATGTCCATCTAAACAAGACAGTTCAAAATGGTATCATATGAAGCAGGTACAGAGACCTATGTCTGCAACACAGATACTCAGGAGCAAGGCTCGAGTTTGGGCCAGCATAGGCTGTAGATTCAGATTCAGTCTCCAAACAAACAATCTGTAAAAGCATTTGGATGTTGAATACAAATTTATTTCTTGTAAGTTACATTATTATATCATTTTACTGTCTATAATACTGCTTGGCCATCCACACTACAGCATTTAAAAGGTTTAGAATAATTTAATGTGTGGGCATGAATGCTGGGCTGACTATGTATGTGCACCATGTACATGACTGGCAGAAGGAGCATTGAATGCCCTAGAAATGGTGTCAGGGATGGTGTCAGCTGCCATGAGGTGTTACAAGCTGAGCCTGAATCTAAGAGCAGCAAGCACTCTTAATTGCAGAGCCACTCTCTATTCCCACTACAACAAAATGTTAAATGTTAAGTTTAAAATATATATCACACAGATCACAAGTCAAGGCTTTCATTTGATCCCGTTTCTGCTTTTTGTTAACCTGTTACAAAGTTCAAAATCATATGCAAATATCAAAGTGAATATCAGAATGGAAAATGACTACCAAACAGTCACACTCTGCAGGTAAAGAGATTATTATCAATAGAAATCTTTTGGACACATATTCAATGAAATAAGAATGAAGGAGCCAAGTGCAATGTATTGTAAACTTACACCAGTTAATGTCTCAGAATGTTTTCTTTACTCTGTAGGAGAAAAGACAGTTTCTGAGGTGGAGCTCTATGCCAGCATTTCAGAAGACCACGGAAGAAAGCCTAAACATATGGAAGTAGTGAATTTGAACAGAAAAATGGTGTATATAACTCTGAATACTTGCGAGGTAGAAGACAAGTAACTTACATTTCAGTGTAAAAGGTCTAAATGAGTGGCTATCACCCCATCTTTCCAAAACTAACTTTTCTTAACTCATAAGGGAAAAAAAAAAAAAAAAAAAAAAAAGATTTCATTTGCAAAGAGAGAAAATAAGCATCATGTTCTTTTTCTCTTTCCAAATTAAACTTACATCATTACGTATAATTTCTCTGGAATCTGCCAGTAAGTCCATTAGTCTTGAAACACCTAAAACATACAACCATGAGAAAAATACAAGCAGTCTGAAAACACAAACAGTGACTTCAGTTATAATTATTAAGGCACTATGTCAGGCACTTCTAGGAAATAACCTTTATTTTGTGCTCACTGTTACACAGGAGGAGTCACTCACCCATGGGGCTGACTAAGATGATTTGCTGCACTGGAGGCCCTAGCTGTTTTAAGAGAGAAGTCAGGAGTCTCACGCCAGGCCAGCGGACATGGAAATCAAACTCCTGAAATGGAAGAATTTCAACTGTTTAGCAACTATAATTGGTATTTTCTAGGAAACACTGTTTTCAATTAATAGTGCAATAAGAAACTACAAGTGAAAAAATGGAATTTCAGTGAACTTTAAAAACTAATTTTAAGAAATAAAAAGTTAATATTAATTGATTAAACTGACTAAAATGTTAATAATGATAAAATAATACTTTGTAAAACTAGAAATAAGATGCATATATCATTCAATAGATCACATAGTTTCTACAGCATGCATGTCGATCCCTCAAATGCATTCATGAGCAGGATCCAGCAAACTTCACTATGTACATATTAAAGTACGTACATGTTACTTCCTCAGTAACTCCCGCAAAGGCAGCAAAGACAGCTTATTAACATGACAGAATGTCAAGGTTCCCTATTTACCTCCAACAAAGACAACAGGAGAGTGACATTTTCTGGCTGCTTAATGAAAATTTCCGTAAACTGGCTTCCCAAATCCTCACTCTGTCTTGTAGAATTTTCTTCTGTAATATTAAAAAAACAAAGTACTTCAACATGATGCTATGTTAAAGTATCCTTTCACTGAAGAGTTAAACAGAAATGGTAATTTTTCTGGAATGTAAACAATTCAACAGTATGGCTGGTGTCAGTAATGCAATTAAGATTGAAAATGGTATTTGTAAACTCACTTTCAAGGCTAGTTAAATGTCACATTTCCTCAAAGCCATCAGATTAAACTTTTATTAGGGTAAGGGTAATAGAAATATTCTGTATTGAATGTGGTAGTGGTTATACTATCTTTGTTTTCAGTGCTAGGGCTTGGACCCAGCTCTTTGTTTATGGCAGGCAAGCACTTAACCACAGTGCCACATCCCGTCAACCACTACTGAATTCTTTCCTTTAAACTTATAAGACTGTAAAACTTCCATGAGCAAGTTTTACTTTACATTAATTATATCTCTAAATCAGTACACTTCAAAATGGTATTCATTACTGATTTTTTACTTATTAGTGTAATTTAATTATAAAATTAAACCATCTTCAGATCATCCAGTATTGTTTTCATATAGAACTCAGAGAAGTATTTGGTAATAAAAGCAGACTTAAACACTGAATTTCTTTACAATATTTAGTATCAAGATGATTAAAAATTTATAGCCCTGAGTGGTAGCGCATGCCTATAATTCCAGCATTCATGGGGCTGAGGCCTTAAGTTTGTCACAGCAACGGACTGAAACTGGAACAAAAATTAGTACTAGGAGTGGGGTGTTGTAATAAATCTAACCATGTGGCTTTTACGCCTTGGACTAGTTTTGTTAGAGGACTGTGGAGGACTTTGGAACCCTGGGTTATAAAAGCTGTCTAGCACTTAACAGCTGTTCATTCTTGTGGGATCTTAAAGGTAAGAATGTGAAAGACATACAGACAATGGAGGCCTGGCTTGTGGGGTTTCCAACAGGATCAAAGATTCTGTTAAGGTAATATGTGACATTTTGGGTTAAGAATCTATATGGGGCAAGAGATGCTCAGCAGTCAAGAGTATATGGTGCTGCTGTGGAGGACCTGGGTTTGGCTCCCCATACCCACATGGTGGCTTACAACTATCCATACCTCCAGATCCAAAGTTTGAGGGATCTGATGTCCTCTTCTCACCTCTTTGAGCATCAGGCATACAAATGGTGGGCATACAAACATGCCAGCAAACATTCATTCACATATAATACTTTCCCAAACAAAAAGGAATCTGTGTGTACTGATCAGCTGGGGCTGAAGAATGAGCTATGATTAACAAGAAATCAGGACATCTGTGCTTCACTGGGGCAGCGGGATGCTGGTCTGCTAGGGCTGAAAAGTTGCCATGATTGGTAAGAGACTGGCTTCACTGAGGTGAACTCTCTGTACTTCACTGGGACAACAGAAAAGTATTTCCCTAGGGTCAGTGCACAGAAGCTGAGGCCCAAAGGGGCCAAGCCTGTATCTCCAGCTGACACTAGAATTTAACATGGTGTAAGAGTCCCTTCATGGTACTGGCTTTGAAGGTAGGAGAGGTGAAAGGTGGCAGTGGGGATGGAGGGAGTGTCACAGAGAGCAGCTGAGGCCTGGTACTGTGTGGCAGAGTGGAATCCCTGAAGAGAGGACGAGATCACTGCTGAAGGTGTGGCCTCAGTTACAGTGGAGCTCAGCCCACTGTGGTTGACACTCTCCCCTGAGCACACGGTCCTGGGCTGTATTAAAAAAGCTAGCCAAGCATGAGCCTGCGAGTGAACCAACCAGCGGTATTCCTCTGTGGTTTCTGCTTCCACTTCCTACTCTGACTTCCTTCAATGATGGACTATGCCTTGGAAGTGATAGCCAAATGAACCCTTTCCTCCCCTAAGTTGCTTATGATCATGGTGTTTGTTATTGCAACAGAATAAAACATACAAAACCTAAATTATTAAAAAGTTGATAGAAGAGGGTGGACCTTATCAAATTTCAGTAGTCCTGAACTAGAAGCAACTCAATGCCCACTAAGAGAACAGATTTAAAGTGTTGCATTCTGGGGCTGTAGAGATGGTTCAGTGGTTAAAAGCAAAACCTGAATTCAATTCCCAGTACCCACATGTTGGCTTATAACTGTCTGTAGCTCCAGTTCCAGAGCCTCCTATGCCCTCTTCTGGCCTCCGTAGGCACCAGACATGCAAGTAGCATATAGACATATATGCAGGCAAAACACCCATACACATAAAAAAACAAAAAACAAAAACAAAAACAAAAAAACAAAACAGAGTAAACTAGTCAAAGAAAGAAGGAAAATAGATCTCATTGAATTATCCTATAACGAGGCTTCGTTAATTTAAAATCATTTATTTATCTTTTAATTTACACATCTGAGTGTTTTGCCTGTATGTACGTTAGTGCACTGTGTGTGTTAAGTAATGGTCGGTTGTGAACCACCATGTGAGTGCTGGGAACCACATTTGAGTCCTCTACAAAAGTAACAAATGCTTTTAATCCCTGAGCGTCTATGTTCTCTAGCCCCTAAATTATATTTTCAGTGCTGAAATATTTTTATGTAGGTAATTACAAACAACTAAGCTATAGCTTCAGTCTTGGTAAGCTTTGCAAAATATAGTGCAGTGGGGCATGATTGGGGTACGGTGGTATGAATCTGGTGAAGCAGAGCCTGGGACAGGCATGTCTGGCAAAAGCAAGCAGCTTCTCACTGCAGGCTTCTCACTGCTTACTATCCATGTGAGAATTGTGTAGGGCCTCCGAGGGGAAGACTGCATGTTGTATTTATCTGACTTTGGACTATATAAAAATACAAGACATGTCTTAGGACCCTTGGCACACTCAGGGATGCAGGCCAAATAGAAGGGTTAATTCAATACTTGCACCAAACATAGGAGAATAACCTATCAAGAAATAGTTTAGGCCGGGCACAGTGGTGAGTGCCTGTGATCCCAGCACTCAGGGAGGCAGAGGTAGGCGGCTCTCTGCAAGTTCAAGGCTAGCCTGGTCTACGAAGCAAGTCTAGGACAGCCAAAGCTACACAGAGGAACTCTGTTTTTAAAACAAACAAACAAACAAAAAAACTAAACTAAAAGAAAAGAAACAGTTTATAGGACTGGAGAGATGGCTCAGAGGTTAAGAGCATTGGCCGCTCTTCCAGAGGTCCTGAGTTCAATTCTCAGCAACCACATGGTGGCTCACAACAATCTATGAGACTTGCTGTCCTCTTCTGGAGTGCAGGCATACATGCAAGCAGAACACTGTATATATAATAAATAAATACATCTTTAAAAACCGGTAGTTTACTCCTCCATGTATTCTGTAACTGTAGTATATAAAATACTGTAGCCTATTATTAATTTGGCTCTATATTCTGAATTGAGCTCCTTTGATATAATCTAAGATCACTGCCTTATCTAGGGTTTCTATTGCCATGATAAAACACTAGGACCAAAAGTAACTTGAGGAGGAAAGGGTTTATTTCAGCTTAAAATTGTAGTACAGCATGAATGTAAGCCAAAGCAGGAACCTGGAAGCAGGAACTGAAACAGAGTCCATGAAAGAACACTGCTTCTTGGCTTGCTCCGCCTGCTTTCTTAGACACCCAGGACACCTGCCCAGGGGTAGCACCACCCACAGTGGCTGGGCCTTCCCATACCAACCACCTGCACTCTTGTCTACAAGCCAGTCCTATGGAGCCATGCTCTCAGTGCAGCTCCCTCTTCTCAGCTATGTTTAAGATTGATAAAACCAACCAAGACAACCATCAATTTTCAGAAGTCAGCCCTAGGACAGCACTTCCAAACTTTAAAGATCTATTTATTTTTATTTTATGTGCAGGGGTGTTTTCCCTGCATGTATGCCTGAGCACCACATGTGTGCAGTGCCTGTAGAGGCCAGAAAAGTGTGTAAGATCCCTTGGACTGGAGCTACAGAGGTTGTGAACCACCATTTGGGGGGTGAGAGCAGAACCTGGGGTCCTGTGGAAGAGCAACCAATGTTCTTAACCACTTAGCAATCTCTCCAGCCCCAGCACTTCTAAACTTTAATGCAGGGCCCCCATTAGCTAAGGAATAGTACAAAAGCTTTTAGTGGTACAGTAAAGTTAAGATTGATAAAAAAAATCATATCTAAAAGTTATACATCAAAACCACAGCCATAAGAAATTTTATCTAGCCAAGTGTGGTGGCGCATGCCTTTGATCCCAGCACTCTGGGAGACAGAAAGGCAGATCTCTGTGAGTTCTGGGCCAGCCTGATCTATATAGTAAGTTTCAGAATAGCCAGCTATTTAGAAGACTCTGTCTCAATAAAAGAAACCAAACCAAACAAAGTGAAATTATATCTATTACACATATAGGCAAAAATATGAGACAAACCATCCGGTCACACTGGTATACTTATATCACAGCTTAGTTTATCTCTTTGATCGTATTTTATATATTACATGCAACTTTCTCTAACCTGTGAAGTAAGTGATCCCTTAATGTAAGTGGGAAAAAAACTGAGACAATTGTTATTACAAAGATAAACCTAAAATAGAAAAGTAAAATCAAAGTCTAGTTCTTAAGGACTTTATGTATGTGTGCGTATGTATGCTTGTATATGTACATAAATTTTTATTTGAATATATACACATACCCTATATATGTATATATCACAAACATAGATATCTCTATATATGCATATCACACACAGATACATGTATATATATAATATATATCCTACCACTTTCCAGATCTATTTAAAGAACTAGCTTCTAACTAAACACGTATGGGTACATATTTGTTCTTAAAATGTATTTATAGATGTATGTCTTCCAGAGGTATAAACTGTTTAAAAAACACCACAGGTCCTTTTTAATGCAACTCCTTATCAAGTTCACAATCTATACTCTAGAGAACAAAACTGCTGTATAAAAAGAGACAGTCTAAAGCAGAGCATGGTGGCATCTGTCTGTAATCTTAGCACTCAGAAGGCTGAAGGAT
This sequence comes from Psammomys obesus, assembly GCF_907164565.1. Taxonomy (NCBI): domain Eukaryota; kingdom Metazoa; phylum Chordata; class Mammalia; order Rodentia; family Muridae; genus Psammomys; species Psammomys obesus. The sequence goes on from NW_026585690.1 coordinate 1,056,558, forward strand.
CACTCCAAATTCTAGGACAGGCTGGTCTATAAAATGAGTTCCAGCAAGGACCACATTACAAGACCCTATCTCAAAAAACTAAGTTCTCCACCCCAAAAAAGAGAAGAGAAGGAGATGCTCTAACTAACACAGTTAGACTACTAAATATCTTTACAACTGTGGCCAGGCAGTTAAGCAGCTCTCTCTATTTAAAATGCTTACCTGAACTTTCTATCAACCAGTTATGTAAATTACATAATTCATAAATTCTAGTTAGAAAGTAAAACTGGCACTTAATTCAACTGAAAAATCTATGGAGTATTTAAAAACACGACAGGGCAGTGGGAGAGAAAACACCGTTCTGTTAACTGTGTCACAGTGTATGAGTGACAATGTCCAGCCTCTTGGTTTTTTTAATCTGAGGAAAGAGAAGCAACACCTACCTCAAAAGCTGCTATGAGGATTAAGTAAGATATTGGACATGAAAGGACTCTGCACTCTTTAAGGCTCTACACAAATATGAGAAAACAATAATAGAAACAACAGTTCCTGATCCGTAACATCCCAAAGAAACAGCCAACAAAAGGGAAGACAGTACTGTGGCATTTTCTGATTTCAAGCAAGGCAGTCAAATGCCACAAAATGTGATAACAGTGGCGTGGTAAGTTAGTGTTCTGTTAGTATCAGCAACAGTTATTTTAAGTCTACTTCAGATAACATTTCATTAATTCTAAAAAGTATTTAGGAATATTAGTTAAACAAAATAAGAAGGAAACTCGGTTATTTTAATTATGAAGAAAAAAAAATACTGTTAAAAGTTACTGGAAGCAACAGATCACCAGAGGATAAATATCAGTGAACTCCAGAAATTAAGAGGGCAGTCACTGAGGCACAGCTGTGCATGTGGCATTTAAAGGGACAACATCAATATACATGTATTCTCTGCACTGGGTAATTTCCAGCTTACTCATAAGTAGATAGATTTGTATGTGTACATGTGTACACATATTCAAATACTGCTTCCAAATAAACAATCTTTTCCAGGAAGTATACACAAATTTGAATAAAGCCAGGGGAAATTTTGATTTTGTTAAAGATACTCTAGAATCATTTCATGGTATGGACAGCAGATTGTTAAATATTCCCTTTAATTACAGATTCTGACACACCGAAACCAATGTCAGAATTTTTAGCAGCCAGAAGAAACAGCACTTGACAGTGTCCTTTTATATTACCAGGTTTTATGTCTAAAGAGTCATGCATATGAAAATGCAAACTTTTACCTTCAACATCATCTGAAAAGGTAGACATAAATAAATAAATAAATAAATAAATAAATGAATGAATGAATGAATGAATGGATGAATAAATAAATAAGGAGTTGGTGACAAAGAAAGTGATCTCTATCTGTGTAAGCATGGGAACAGACCAAGAAACAGCACTCGTGGGAAGACGAGATTTCCTCATTTACGTCAAACTGCTGAGGATTGTCCAATACACACACACAATATGGTATATATTTAAGACTATGAGATAGAATTATCACTAAAGGGTTATAAAATATTCCCAAGGTAAAGAACTCTAAAGTAGTTTTTGGATCACTAGAGAATTACCTTATGAAGCATTAAACAGAAGGTACTGATTATACAACTTAAGAACACATTTTTTTTTTTTTTTTGTTTTTGGTTTTTTGGAAACAGGGTTTCTCCGTGTAGCCTTGGCTGTCCTGGACTTGCTTGCTTTGTAGACCAGGCTGGATTCAGACTTAAGCAGATCTGCTTGCCCCTTCCTCCCTGAGTGCTGGGATTATAGGCATGTGCCACTATACCCAGCTGGAACATACATCCTTCTTTCTTTCTTTCTTTCTTTCTTTCTTTCTTTCTTTCTTTCTTTCTTTCTTTCTTTCTTTCTTTCTTTCTCT
>NW_026585690.1:1058557-1084976 GCF_907164565.1 Psammomys obesus
TTTTTTTTTTTTTTTCTGAGACAGGGTTTCTCTGTGTAGCCCTGGCTGTTCTGGACTTGCTTTGTAGACTAAGCTGGCCTCAAACTCACAAAGATCTACCTGTTCCTGCCTCCCTGAGTGCTGGGATTACAGGCAGGCCACTGTGCCTGGCAATAACACATTTCTTAATATCTAGTTTTAAAAGTTTACTCACATAACTGAAGTTTCAGAAAAAAAGGTCCCTAGAAAAATTATTCTGCTACCCTTTATTCAAAAGTTGTTTTACCTATGTTATCAAAAAGGCTTTTGAATGATGAATTAAAAATAAAGAGCACAGAAGCAGGCACCGTGGCACCTGCCTGTAATCCTAGTACCCAGGAAGCTGAAAGACAAAGACTGGGCTGCAAGGCCAGCTTGGGTTATGTGGTGAGTTCACGACAAAACTCCACGGTAAAACCCTGTCTAAAAAATGCAAGTAAATAAAACATAAAAATCCCAATACAAGAACCATCCTCTTCCAATGCCAAAGGTCTAAGAAATAAACGTCTTAAAACCATTTTTAAAATAAGTGTGTTGCATGGTTGGCATGGCCTGACACACCTTTAATTCCAGCACCTGGAAGGCAGAGGCAGGCGGATTACCATGAGTTTAAATCAACTTGGTCTAAAATGCAAATCCCAGGACAGCTAGCACTACATAGTGAGACCATTACTCAAACAATAAAAAAGGTGTGTTGTATTTAATTTTCTAATCTGAAAAGCAACTAGAAGTAACCAACTTTCTCTTGAAAGCATATTCCTGTGTATATATTTAAGTGGCTACATGTTCAACTTCTTCTTTGGACAATAAATTATGTTTACTAAATATGTTTATACCTTGGAAATTAATAAACTTCTAAGTGAGATATCATAGAGAAAGAAAATCTTAAACGAGTGTATTTAATTCTATGGGACCCTGACTATTCACACTCCACTTCAAATATTCACATCACCGGTACTCACACTCAGTGCGGTTAGCACGCACATGCTTTTCTGCTGAACTGTTAATATGTACAAGGCCAATCAAGACTTAGTTGACATTTTTTGTCGTATTTTGGTATGAATTAGAGATACAGAACACATGAATGAGTCTGCTCTTTTTTCTAAAATAATGAAAACCCCACTAATGCCTTACTGTAACTAGCAGCTGGCTAAGTGGAATGCATTCAAGAAACTGTGCAACACTACTCACTGAGCATCTTTTTACAGGATCCACAAGGCACAGACATTCAGCTAAGCCTTTTGCCAAGTAACAAAGCAAAGGATACTTAAAAGTTTCCAAGTATGTTGAAATAAAAAGGAAAAGGAGGACATACCAAAGAAAAAGTGAATTTCAAACACATCTATATTATTTCATATCAAATAGATAACATAAAATTTTTTAAAATATCCAAGTTTAATATTGTTGCTCTTTTTATATTAACAAAGTCTTGGAAAAAAAAAAAGGCCTAAGTATTAGGAGAAACAGCCCCCAACTTTGTGCTCAGGCACAAGGATAATAATGCACAAGAGAACAAACAACAACCAGAGGGGTTACTTAACTAAGCACTGACTATATGTACAGTACCTAATTACAGTCCAAAGGGGGAAAAATTAAGAAAGGAGGATCTGCTGGGTGTGGGGGGGGGCACACCTCTAAAGCACAGCACACGGGAGGCAGAGGCAGGTGGCTTTCTGTGAAGCTAGCCTACATAATGAGTTCTAGGACAGCCAGAGCTTCATAAGAAAAACAAAAAAACGAGAGAGAGAAGAGGGAGAGAGAAGAGAGACAGAGGATCTGGGGTTGGTAAGTGAGGGTAAGTGGGGTTGGTAAGTGAGGGTGACGAGGAATCTACTAAAACGCTTCATTTGAAAATGTTACAATATCTAATACCTTGTCTGTCACTGAAAAATAAAAACTCCAAGGAGACAGGTGAGGCATGGTGGTGTGTGCCTATAGTCCTAGCACTCTGGAAATTGACAGCTGATCAGATTAGAGTGAGTCCTCATGGAAAGACAGAAACCCCTTCTACCTGGTCATAATGGCTCAGCACACACACTGAGCCATCCTAGAGACACTATTCAGGACTAAGTTTAGATCTTTATTGTGTTGATTCAAAGAGCAACTTAAAAAAAAAAAAAAAAAAAAAGAACATCACACAACTAACAAGTTTGTAAGATAAACTCAACTTCAAAGCAAAACTGGCATAACCTAGTTAATTTATATACAGAAACACAGTAAAATAACTGGAAACTTACCTACTTCTTCCTCTTCATCATTAGATATTATATTATAGAGTGTGTCCAAAGCATAAGCTATTATTTCAGAATCCGAACTGGAAAAAAGAAATTATTATACTTATATACTGCTGGCTGGAGTTTAAACTGTTACAGCCATTTTTAGGCAGTTCTTTCAGAAGACCAATAAAGTACTCATTTCTTTCCTACAAACCTAATCTAAGAATTAGTAAAAGGAGTACATAAAGCCAGGCAGTGGCTCACACCTCTAATCTCAGTTCTCAGGAGGCAGAGGAAGGAGAGTGGCTACAGAATATCCTGGACTACACGGTGAGTTCTATATCAGGCTGGGCTACAGAGTGAAGCCCTTCTTCATCTTCATCATCACCACTGTCACCACCCCCAACAACAATAAAAAGTTAAAATAAGAGAATACATAAAGATATATTTTGAATTGTAAAAACTGAGAATAACTTGATCGTCTAATTAAAAAGTAGCATACATAAGACAGCAAAGAAAATGTATCTTAAAAGAATATATAATAACATGGTAATTAAACAAATCCACATACAGTATCAAGTAGGAAAGAACTAAATTTAAAAATGGATAGACAAGGGGCTGCAGAGATGGCTCAGTAGTAAGATCACTGGCTGTTCTATTCCCAGCACCCATAGCGTAGCTCTCAACTGTCTCTAACTCCAGTCCCAGGGAACCTGATGCCCAATTCTGACCTCCATGGGCACCAGGAATGGCCATGTGTACAGAATAGATGCAGGCAAAACATCCACACACATAAATAATACAGTAATTAAAAAAATACAAGACAATAATTCTATTAGCAAAACATGTTTATGTGTATGTATGCATGTATGTTCATCAAAACATATTTATAAAATAAACCAAACTTTAAAACTAGCAAACAGAAGAGCCAGTGAATTTTATGTTCATGTCCATGCTCATATATGTAAAACAGTATTATCTGAAGGTCATCTACCTTCTCTATATTTAAACTTCTCAAGAAATTCTTGCAATAATATGTCCAATTTATAAAATCAAGAAACACAAGCTTTTGTACTTGCTGACGGATTTCAGGATCATTTAGTTTGTTCCTCATGGAGGATGACAGCAGCCCCCAGAGAAACAAGAATGTCACAATGGTCCCAGAGTCAGCACACATGAAGAGGGACAATGGAAACACAGATGATAAACAGAAGGGCTATTAGAGGCGGGAATACTGAATAATATGGGCTTTTACACAAATTATTCACGGCTTTGCTCTGAAACACACCTTAGATGAGATGACTGAGAAACTCAAACTATAAGAGACCATCTTTAATATGATCAAGACATTCACAAGAAGGTCACAGCGCAGTGGTTAAGACATCTGTGTGGCATGTGTAAGGCCCTGCACTTAATCCTTAGGGTTTCAACAAGACACAAAGCTCCTGTAACTACAAATACTGGTGAAGGAGAGATTATTTTCCTCCTCAGGTAAGAAACAACCACAGCGTCCCCTTGTACCTTTATCCAACCTTGAAATAGAAGCTACAATTACAAAAACACACAGGAAAACTGGTGCTGGGGAGATGGCTCAGTGGGTAGGAGCACTTCCTGTGTAATTGTGAGGACCTGAATCTGAATCCCCAGCACCCACAGCTGTGTGGAATCATTTCATTGACTTCACACAGGAGGAACCAGAGAGGTCAAGGACATCATGAGAACACAGCCCACAGAATCAACTAAGCAGGAGGGACTCTCAGAGACTGAAACAACATGAACCCTGTATGGGTCTGAGCTAGGTCCTCTGCATATATCTTAAAAGTGTATAGACTCTTGTGGGACTCCTAACAGTAGGAATTCAGGGATCTCTGACACGTTGCGCTTAGGATCCTTTTCCTCCTACCGGTTTGCCTCATGCAGCTTTGATATGAGGGTTTGTGCTTTGTCTTACTGCATCTTGTTATGCCATGTTTGGCTGATTTCCCTGGGAGGCAGTATTGTAGCTTAGACACACAATTCATTAAGAAACTACTAGAGCTGGTAAGCAAGTTGAGCAGTCACAGAATACAAATTCAACTTACAAAATCAAGTGATTAGGAAATAAGAAAACAATTTCATTTAAATAATTCCAATGATAAAAATAAATAAAATACTGGATATGAGATTTGTCTTTGAAAAATACAATATGGCCAGGTGGTGGTGACACATTTGGGAGACAGGCAGGCAGATCTCTGAGCTTAAGTCCAGCCTGGTCTACAGAGTGAGTTCCAGGACAGGCAGGGATACACTGAGAAACCCTGTCTCAAAAAACAAACAAACACACACACAAACAAGAAGAAACAGAAAGGAAGGAAAACACAAAATAATGCCAGGTTGTATAATTACAGCACTAGCCTATCATTTTCAGGCCTTCTAGAAGTCAGCAATAGTGGGTCAAGTCTGTCTCATATCACAATTTTCAGGCCTCCTTCTTCACTTCCCTGTCCTGTCTTTAAGAACCTAGGTAGTCACACTGGATCCACCTGGACAATCTGTATAATTTCCTTCCATCCCTTACCATAATTCTACCTGCAAAGTCCCTTCTGCTATGTAAGGTGGCCTTCCGACGTTTGGCTGATAAAGATGCAGGCATCTGGTGGGGCATTACTCTACCTACTCTAATTTACATGCACTAGAATTAGCTGGCTTTGGAAAGGAAGTCAGTGCAGGCTCTACTGTCTGGGAAGAAGTAAGGACAATTACTTTGGTGTTGCTAGACTATACCCAAAAGTGGCTATAAACTGACAAGTGATACCCAGATCTTTAAAAACTTATATTCTCTGCCATAAGAAATCTGAATTTGGTGTGGTGCATGTCTTTAATCCCAGCACTCAGGAGGTAGGGGCTGACAGATCTCTGAGTTGAGGCCTGCCTGATCCACATAGTGAGTTCTAGGACAGCCAGGGCTACACAGGGAAACCCTGTCTCAAAAAGCAAGCAAGCAAGCAAGCAAACAAACAAACAAAAAGTTTGATTTTCGATTTCACACTACATTGAACTGGTGAAACACACAACCAAAGAGATCAGAGGCAAAAACCACAGTTTAAACGTAGTGGTAGTTTCAGATGTCTAAAGCTCTCTGATACAGCTCCCAGAAGGAAGATCCTAGTGATCTACCCCTTAAATGGAGGCAACTTGTTTACTCACTTCTGATGACTGCAATGTATGTGATTTCTGAGAGTAGACTATAAGAGTGTACTGGCTTTCTCCTTGCTCCAAGATCATAGGCTCCAAGTGATCCTAGAACGGCCATCTATTTCCAGGGTGCTCAAGCAGGATTAAAGTAAGCAACATGGAGGGCTGCTGAGGCCTCTTACCAGCAGCCATGTGACTAAGTCATCTCGCAGTGAGACTCTCCAGCACCAGTCAAGCTTGTGGCTGACTACAGCCTCGGCTGGTATTTTTGCTGCAGCTTGCTAAGAGGCCTTGGCTCCTTAGCTAAGCCACCTCTCAACCATTGCACTACAACTGTGAAGCAAGAAACTACGTTTTTGGTCACTAAAATTTAAAGTACTTTTTCATATTTTGTAATAGCAAAAGCCAGGAAAATGATTTAAGTGTTGGATATACTGAGTGCCAGAATGAAGGATGAGAAAGTTGAAAACATGATTACTTTTTTCTTTGGCCCAGAGGGATGAATTCAGCAGGAATCTTCTAGTTTATGACTCAAGGGAAGGATAATACTGACTGGGATAAATTCAGACACAAAGGTAGCTGAAGTGGGCAAAGACAGGACAGGCGCAGGAGGATCAGAGACCACCTGAGCCCCTGGGATCTCCGCCTGTGTCCTCCCCTCAGCAAGCTGCCATGTCAAGCTTTTATCTGGGTGTTAGGGAATCTGAACTCAGGCTCTTGTACAGCCCCGATTCTGAACTTGAGATCCTATGTGGGATCTCGATGCAGTAGAAATGTGTGACAAGCAACTTAAGCTTGACAGACATATTTTATGAGGCAAGATATAAAAATTATCTATGCACAGAAAATACAGATAAAATCTCCTAAAAAGAAACAGACTGAGTTAAAAACAGGCCGAGTTACCTCTCTCTAAAGACACACCTTATTTGTGGACTCTTATTTGTGTATTTACTGTCCTAAGGGGAAAAAATTATTTAATATATATACTATAACATATTTTTTTTGTAAATGAGTATCAGTACATCCATTTACCCAATACAAATCAAAACCTTTTTTCAAAAAGATTTATTTATTATATATACAATGTTCTTTCTGCATGAACACCTGCACGCCAGAAAAGGGCACCAGATCTCACTATAGATGGTTGTGAGCCACCATGTGGTTGCTGAGAATTGAACTCAAGATCTTTGGAAGAACAGCCAATGCTCTTAACCTCTGAGCAATCTCTCCAGCCCCCACAAATTAAAATCTTAAAGCCATTATGATTAACTTACATCATCGCGTTTTTTTTTTTTCAAGACAGGATCACATGTAGCCCAGATTGGCCTAGAACTTGCTAGGAGGCCAAAGATGACCTTAGCCAAGCAGGAGAGGCAAGAGGATCTCTGTGAGTTTGAGGCTAGCCTGGTCTACAGAGAGTGGTCTGTAGCCAGATAGCCAGAACAAAACAGAGAAACCCTGTCTCAGAAACAAACAAATGAACCAACACCAAAGATAATCTTAACCCTATGTCCTTCCTGCCTCCACTTCAAAAGCTTTGATTTCATGTGTGCACTACCACATCTACTTGTTGTGTTCCACTTTTATGTCTAAGCCAATGCTTGGCATACTGGCTCATACCCAGTATCCAATAATGTTTACTGAAATGACAACTAAGAATTGAAATGCAGTGTAGACTCAACGTTACTACCTTCTGGAATGATGGTTACTCTAGAACAACTTACAAGGTCTAAAAAATCAGAAAGACAAATCAGTACATGAAACTTACCGATCCGTTTGTAAAACATGGATAAGATGTTCCATGGCTTGGATTCCTACTTCCAAGCGATATTTCTGCACAGAAAACACGAAAGTGTTATTAAAGAAGCTAATTCCCAACTGAAAAAACAAACAAACAAACATGGTAATTTCGCTGGAGAGATGGCTCTGCTCTTCCAGAAGACCTAGCTTTGAACCCCAGCACCCACATAGCAGCTCATGACTCTGCAACTCCACCGCCTTCTCCTGGCCTCTGGGAGCACTATGCAGGCAAGTGGTGCAGACAAAATGCCCACATGTAAACTAAGAACCTTCAGACAGCAATTTAGTGCTACAAACCTTTGAAAGTGATTTAAGAGCACGCACAGCATTTCTTCGGTCATCCAATAGCGTAGAGGAAGCTACTCGGTCGCAGAGCTTCTGAATCTAGCAATGAAAAATAAAATAGCATTATAAGAAAAAAAAAACCCATCAAGTTGTGCAGTCCCAAATTTATACCATTTAATTCTGGAGAAAGTTCAGCATATGGAATGTTGAGGAAGTGATCTTTCACAAGTCTTTTTATTTAGGTAATATTATCCAATTGCAGAGATGTTTTTTCCCCTACAGAGACTTGAAAAGTGAGAAGAGAGCCAGGTGTGGTGGTGCAAACCTTTAATCCCTAGAGGCAAGGGAATGGTCTACAAAGTGAGTCCAGGACAGCCAAGGCCACAGAGAGAAACCCTGTCTTGAAGAAGCAAAACAAACAACCAAAAAAAAAAAAAAAAAAAAATAGCGAGAGGAAAATGAAAAGTCACCTCAGTAAGTCAAGGTAGTTGGGAAATTAGACCAGCCGCTGGTAGGGCTGGAGCTGCTATGTGCTTATCAGGGTATTTCAACTAAGCGGGGAAAATGTAGATATTCAGTCACTGGGTCACCTTCACAGTGCAACTATGTTCTGAGCCAAGAAAATTCAAAATGTGCATAACGAGTTTACATCTTCTTTTTATGTAACTTTTACTTTATGTGTAAGAGGTCTCTGCTGCATGTGTCTGCACCACTTGCTTACCTGGGGCCCACAAAGATCGGAAGTGAGCATCAGATTCCCTGTAACTGGAGACAGCTGTGAGCCACCATATGGTGCTGGGATCAAACCTTCGTCCTCTAGAAGAGCAGTGAATGCTCTTAACTCCCAACCATCTCTCTAGACCCCAATTTTAAAGTTCTAAGTGCCTCAAAACCCTTAAAAACAAGATATTTCTATTTTAAAAAAACTGCATGAATTAAAATTCAAACTAAACTTAAAAATAAACAGTAGAGCACTAGATACAACAGAAAAAAAGTTGGACAATGTCCACCAAATGAGGAAAGTCAAACACTCTTTTTTTTTTTTTTTTTTTTCCCCCCCTGAGACAGGGTTTCTCTGTGTAGCCCTGGCTGTCCTGGACTCACTTTGTAGACCAGGTTGGCCTCAATCTCACAGTGCTTCTGCCTCCCTCAGTGCTGGCATTAATCGCATGGGCCACCACCACCCAGCTACACCTGTAGCTATTCAAAAGAATTAACTGTACTGACATAAAAAGAGCATCGTGCAGTAAATACAAGCCATGAAAGTACAGGTAAATGAGCATATGTATGTAAACCAGTATTTATTTATTTATTTTGTATGTGTGTAGAAGTGTAGGTGCGCGTGTGTCCAGGCGTTTGTGTGTGTGTATAAGTTAGAGGACACAATCTATGGAAAACTAGTCTCTGCTTTCACCACATGAGTCTGAAAAACTGAACTCAGGTTTTTGTTTGTTTGTTTGTTTTTTCGAGACAGGGTTTTTCTGTGTAACTGAGCCATGGCTCATGGACTCGCTTTGCAGACCAGGCTGGCCTCAAACTTACAGAGATCTACCTGCCTCTGCCTCCCAAGTGCTGAACTCAGGTCTTTAGGCGTGGTGGCAAGTGTCTTTACTAATGGAACCATCCTGCCCTGCCTGCAAATGTGTATTTTTAAAATTGTACTGAAAAATTAGATCCAAAAAGACAAATATCTCATCTAAAAACATAATTCCAACCCCCCCCAAAGTATCTATGTAGAACTACAGAACTGTTAGAAGAAGGCAGAACAGACAACCCCTGTAATGTTCAAAAAAAGAATCTTCAGATGTATATTAAGAAAACACTTGACACTTCTGTTATTTGAAGCTAGTTGGTATACACAGATTTCTAGGCCAGCCAAGGCTACACAGTTCGATCCTCTCTCAAAAACAAAACAAAACAAAACAAAAACTTGCTATACACTCCTTACTGACAATTCTATAAATGACGTTTTGGTTTATCATTCAAATGCTTACCCTTTCTATATCTGAATAGTACCTAAGTACAGTATTTTTCAAATTATCTTTCTGCACCCTGTACAGCCCAGGAGATTTAGACTTCCTCTGATTTCTGAGCACGTGGGAAACATAGGGTTATGTGACCTCACTAGGTCTGTGTGCTGCAGGCTTCCTAGGAGCCTTTACTCAGTGCTTTACACACCAAGTCAGGGTTATTTTCTATCCATTCTAGCTATTCACAAATTACTTCTATATTAAACTAAAATTATCATCATAATACTTTTATTGAGTCTTCAAAATGAAAATAATGCAATTTTTTTCTTTATTAAACAGCTCGCTTGTTGTTCTACTATAAATTTTTACTATTAGAAAAATAAGTCACGCTGGGCAGAGGTGGCACATGCCTTTAATCCCAGCACTGGGAGAGACAGAGGTAGGCAGATCTCTGTGAGTTCCATGCCAGTCTGGTCTACAGAGCAAGTTCCAGGACAGCCAGAGCTACACAGAGAAAGCCTGTCTTGAAAAAGAATGAAAGCCAAAGCAGTATTTCTGATTAGCACAGCACCCTCCTCCCTCAGGTGTGTGCGTCTTTTTTCAGTTTTGTGGGTTTTAAAATTTTGTTTTTGCAGAGGTGGCTGACTTTTGATAGGCTGAGGATACTGAGAATTATTTCTGGGCATTTTTCTGTAATTTCTTAGCCCAAGACATCCAGTATTGACATTCTACATAAAGAACTTTTCTTTTTTGAATACTTAGTCCTAGTGGCTGAGTATCACCTCTGGTTGGATTGCAGCAAACACAAACTTTCGTCTCAGCACTCTGTGGTAGCTCACTCCGTAACCCCAGCACTTAGGAGACTGAGGCAGCAGGATCAGGAGTTCAAAGTCATTTTTAGACTACAGGGTGAGTTCAAGGCTAGGCTGAGCTACATGAGAACATGTGAGAGCTCTCCAACCATTACTGCTGATGCTGGAGGAGAAACAGCTTTAGGAGCACGGGAGGGCCTGTTCACAGTGAACACAGGACAGTCTACAACGCTAGCATTTGGGTGTTTGCTGTTTCTGTTTTTACTGGAGACGAAAGCAAGCTCGTATCTGAAAACACAGCCCTGATCACCCCTACTTCTGCTGTTAGAGAGCTTATCACTTCCTGCTCATATTTAGGGTGCCTGTGGCTTCTTAGTGATCTTCCCAGAAGGAAGTGTCTCATTGCCACTCTCTAAAGATAACTACAACCAAATAAAATAAAATACATTGCCTATGCCCAATTCCTACAAAGATTGGGTGATGCTATCATTCAAACACAGGTCTACATTTTTTCATTTTTTGAGCATTAATTATGCATAATTTCTATCCAGAACTTGTAATCTTACAGATTGTCACTCCCAGCGTTTCTCACTGCTGTGTAATTGTGCTGGGGCTCAACTGGACTCTGTGTATGTAGCTGCCCACACAGAATACTTTCTGAGAATCCCTCAAAACATGGTATCAAGTGTGACCACATTCTGACCAACAAATTATAACTCAAGGTCATGTTCAAAAAATAAAACTTTTGTGCTCTTCATTCCTCTTTGAACTTCTCAGCCTGCAATCTGAACTTGATGGTGGTGATGACTCTTCACTGGTTCATATTAGTGTGGTCCTATAGGTGAGGGCAAGTACCACACAGAGGTCTGAGGAGCAAAGTGTCCTGTCACCTACTAGCTTGTACTTTTACTAGACAAAGAGAAACTTCTTCAAACCTATCTTCTAGCTCTGCTCACATCAGCTGAACTAATGCCCTCAAATAAAGTCATTTTACAGGTAACAAAAACCTAAACTCTGGTAAAGCACATGCTTAGCAGGCAGACTCAATCCTTAGTACACACACACACACACACACACAGAAACAACCTGATTTTGAAACAAAATGTTGTGGGCAATGCATTTTCACTGATGTGATTTAAAAAAAAAAAAAACAACAAAAAACAAAAACTTCAATACCTACTATTACATATTTTAAAAGTGAATCTCATAGTAACTGATATTAGTAACTGAATATCTTTGAAAAGATATTCCTTTGTATATACATACATATGTATGTGTATCACTTTGTATATACATATGTACATATGAGAGAGAGGTTATTCCTAGTGATGGGACATGATATTAAGAAGTCAATTGTAGACTATATATTGATTTACTTACTATAAGATTTTTTTTTTTAATAACCTAAGAGAAAAAAAACATCAAAAAATCTCTGTTAGATCCCATTTTTACTCTAGCATATCTGTTCTAGCACAGGCCAGTTGGCTTGATAGTCACCTGCTTTGTGAGTACAACCATTTCTGTTGTGTCATTATACTCTACAACTCACAAGGACACAGAATTAGTGGATTCTCAAGCACTCCTCTGAAGGAAAACATAAGGTTAGCTGCTGGTCCCAATCAATATAAAGCCTTGTTTTTTTTTTTTTTTTTTTTTTAGCCAGGTGTAGCAATACCTCTCTAATCCCAGGACTTGGGGATTACAGGGAGGGAGGTGAAACTGTGAGTTCAATGCCAGCCAGGCCTACATAGTGAGACCTTATTTAATAGAAAAATCAAAACAAGTATCTCTCAAATCAAAAATAACCCCTTTGTTTTATGTGTATTTCTCTTTAAAGATGCCTCATCTAATACATATCCTTATTCATGGATATTGAACTCAAGGCCCACAGCTCTTCATGCTAAATAGAATTATTTAACCCAGGTTTTCTGTAAAATACTTTTTAGCCATCCTGTTGCTGGGAAAATCACTCAGCAGAACTCAGGGGCCATTTGTTACAGAGAAATGTCAACAACAAATACAAACATACAAAAAAAAATGCAATACCACACAAAACACTGAAAGGATTCTGTTTACACTGAAAAGCAGAAACAAGCGTTAGGTGGTCTCACTTGACCTCTGCCGGATGTGGAAATGGGGAGAGCATTTTCACTGCTCTATACTGTCCTCAAATGAGCAGGAAAGCTCTGCAATTGATTTGAGGGCTGCAAGTACGCTCTAGTGAAGCTGCAAATAAGAAAACTGATAAGGATGCAATGTTCCACAGTATAGTTCTAAGTCCACTTCGTTATCTCGGACATAGAAGGATCTAAACAAGATGCACTCTTAGGATTACTTAATATTTAAAATTTGAATAGATGAAAAAATATTCTATTTTAACTTAAGAAATAACAGCACACTTAGTATGTGAAAGTTATCTGAATTGTACTGTACAGGAAATAATTTTAAGTTAGCTTTTGAAAATTGTCATATGAAAGTCCACATTTCTATCTTTTTTTTTTCTTCCCCCTGAGACAGGGTTTCTCTTTGTACAGAGTCCTGGCTGTTCAGGACTCACTTTGTAGATGAGGCTGGCCTTGAACTCACTGAGATCCACCTGCCTCTGCTTCCTGAGTGCTAGGATCAAAGATGTGCAGCACAATGCCTGGCTTAAATTACATTGTGTGTGTGTGTGTGTGTGCGCGCGCGCATGAATGTGCCATGGTGTGCCTGTGGAAATCAGAATACAACCTGTGGGAGGTTAATTCTATCACTCCCTCATGCAGGTCCTGGGGATTGAACTCAGACCACCAGGCTTAGTGATGAACCTCTTTATCCAACTAAATAGCTCAATGATCCAGAAACAACATTTTAAGACTCACTCACTGTCACTGTGCTTTTTTTTTTTTTAATTTAGTTATTTGTATTTTGTGTGCTCGAGTGTTTTGCCTCCATGTATAAGGGATGCTCAGAAAGTGTGAGCGCTGTGAGGGCTGAAACCACCCCAGGCCCACTGTAAGAGAAGCAAGTGCATTGAGTTATCCCACATAGCACATACTGTCACTGCAAGTGCAAGCGCGTTAGCCAGCCCCTCCTTCCACCACGAGGAAACCCCTTATTAGTGGGATAACAATACTAACCAACATTGTAAGCTCTATTTCAACTTCAGATGTGTAATTGTCAACATGTATTTTAGTGTTGGCAAAACATTGTGTGTTGGATAGTTTTATGTCAATTTGACACAAACTAAAGTCATTTCAGAGGAGGGCACCTCAAAAAAAAAAAAAAAAAAGCCTCCATAAGATTGGGCTGTAGGCAAGCCTGTAGGGCATTTTCTTATTTAGTGATTGACTGGGAGTGGGGAACAGCTCATTGTGGTGGAGCCATCCCTAGGCTGGTGGTCCTGGGTCCTATAAAAAAGCAGGCTGAGGAAGCTATGCCGAGCAAGCCAGTAAGCAGCACCCATCCATGACCTCTGCATCAGCTTCTGCCTCTAGGTTCCTGCCCTGCTTGAGGTCCTGTGTCCTGACTTCCTTTAGTGATGGACTAAATGTGGAAGTGTAAGCCAAATGACCTTTTCCATCCAGCTTGCTTTGGTCATAGTGTTTCACCGAAGCAATAGAAACCGTAACAAAGGCACATGTAGCACTTACCCCGCTAAAGATGGGGCCTAAAGTGCTTTCTATATTAAAATTTATTAAATCTTCATAACGTCCTGATGACATTGTTACCATTCCACATCCCCCTTTTAGAAACTAAGAAACAGAATGTGGAGTGGTGGCACCAGAGAAAAGCAAAGCTTGCCCACTACCTTAAATTGGCTCACTGGGTCTACAGTTGACACCTCCAGCTGCTGCTGGGTGCCAGTGACATCCTTTAGCCTGGATAGGTTGCCATAGCTTCATCTCAGGCTTCTGGGCTCTCCTCTGCCCTGCTGCTTCACTGATGCTCCCATCCTGAATGAAGTTTTATGACTCTCACATTACACAACAAAATACCATACAAAGACAATTTACCACAAAAAAGGGCACTAAAGGGGAAAACACTTTGAGTAAACTTTAACCCAGATAAAAAGAGTTAAACTTAATTAGTACCATGTTCAAGTCTGGAAAGAGAGCTGTACTGCAGAGGATAGCCAAAAGAATGTAATGCTTACTGGCATTGGTTGTACATGCACACACAGACAGAGACACAACCAAGGTGTATTAGCACACATCTGTAATCCTAGCTACCCAGGATACTGAGGAAGAAGGCCAGTGAGTCAAAAGCAGCCTGGGCCCCCTCTAAACTAAAAATCTTATCAATAGAGCGTTTGAATCATTATGAAATCCCCAAAATAAAAGTCTCCTTCAATAGAGCATTTGAGCCACCAGGTTTCCGATGTAGCTCTATAACTGAAGACAGGAGAAAAGCGAAGGTCTGGCTTACTTTCCGATGACCCCAACTACGACCCAGCCCATTTCTGTTACAATCATGTGTGCATCTGCCATGGCACTGCACTGCTTTATCACTGTCCGTGCTTTCCCCATGAAATGGGCTACTTCTAAAAAGAACAACCCTTCAACAAGACTATCATGAAATCTGGCTACCAAACAGCCTCTCATAAATACCTGCACCTTAAAATCTAACACTACAGGGGCCAGAGAGATGCCTCGGTGGTTACGAGCACTGAAGGCTCGTCCAGGGGGTTCCAGTTCAATTCCCAGCAACCACATGAAGCTCATAACTAACTGTAAATCCAGTCCAGGGGATCTGATGCCCTCTTCTGGCCTCCAAAGGCAGCAGGCACACCCATGGTTCAACAAAACACCACACAGCTAAAAATAATTAATTTAAAACAACAACAAAAAACTTAACATTATAGGGCTGGCAAGAAGGTTCATGGATAAAGGTTCTTGTTGCCAAGCCTGATGACCTGAATGTCATCTCTGGCATCTATGTGTAAAAGAAGAACCATTCCCTGACTGACAGACAGCTTCATGGTATGACTGCGCCCATTCTCAGACACACAGGTAATACACACACGAAAATGATCCTTTAAAAAAAATCTAACACTATAGAAGTTTTCAAACTAAAGATGACCGAGACTTTATACAAGAATAACTTTTCCACGATATTTGAAACAGTTAAATACAGAGTCAGCCTAACATTTTTACATTGAGAATTTCTGGGCTGCGTGTGGCAGTTTATAATCCCAGGACTGGGGCCGAGGCAGTTGAATTCTGAGTTCAAAGACAGCCTGGGCTACAAAGTGAGACCTTGTCTTAAAAACAAGCAAACAAACACAAGTCTCTAAAAATGAGCTGGGCATGTTCTATCGTAGGAGACAATCCAGTTGGTGATGACAGCAATAACTCCTGGAATCGTAAGTGTTCAGGGCTTATTCTTTTAGATACATTGCTGCTGATCACAGAGAACTCTTGAAAAACAGAAATTAGATAAGAATATTATATACTTATATCACAGTATAACAGACCTGCTAGGACAAATTTTCCCTATGTACATTTCTCAGAATAGTAAACACACACAGGCACAAGCAGGCATGTGTGCACACAAAGGGTCTAAACAGGAAACTGTGAAAACAGCACTCTTCACATGTCTACATAAGAGGTTTTCAGTTTTGTTTGTGACCACCACACAACACAGTTCCTTGGGAACGAACTGTTTTCTAGGACATCCCAAAGAATGTTATTTACATCCACAAGGCGGAACACACCTTGGTAATGTTAGGGAATGTAAATTTTAAGTGACTGTAGCTCTTTGGTTTTGAGTTTTCAGGGATTCTCTGAGGCCTTAGCTGTCCTGGACTCACTGCCTGCCTCTGCCTCCCTGAGTGCTGGGATTACAGATATGGGTCACTGTACCCAGCCTGTGCCTCCCTAAGTGCTGGGCTCTTTCTTTAAAGAAGCCCAAAGTAATTAACCTTCAAAATGGAAAGTGATGAAGGAGACATCTTCGCTTAGACATAAGCATCATCAGAAGCAGATCACTTTCCTGTTGTTCTCTGACACTCCCACTGCAAGCCAAGTGAGACAATGTTCCAAGTAAGATGCCGACCTAGCTACTAGCATAGACTGTGAAGCAGCAACTCCAAGAGGAGTGTCAGAGCATACAATTATACTAACACTACCATGTGCTCGCTCACACACATAAAATGTGCTTCATCAAACACAAACTGTAAACTAAAGCAAATCTCTTTATTATTAATGTGTGTGTGTGATGGGTGGGGCTGCAGCGTGGTCGGAGGACAGCTCTGTCAGGCTGGTTCTCTTCCTCCACTTTTTTGTGGGTTCTGGGGACTGAAGGTTGTCAGGCTTGCAAGGCAAGTGACTTACCTGCTGAGCCAGGGGCCAGCCCTAAACTGCCAATTTCAGATTGCATCCCTTCCTGAGCAGTCTTAGGTAAAAGAAGCACACCTGTGGCTAGCCTGTTAGCCCTTTTGCCTCCTGAGCCAGTTCCTCCAGATAAAGCCCCACAGAGGCCTGCAGCAGAACACTGATTCTTTGGCTTTCTGCCTGTGGGCCACTTTCGTGCCTCAGGATTTAACCTGGAAACAGAAGGCACTCCTCCTACGTCTAATCAGATATGTTCACATTTCTTAATGGACTTTTCAAGACACTACCTTTTAAAATGAGTACCAGTTGAAGAGGAGACGTAAAACTAAGAACACGTGAGCATTCCCAAGTATGTGTGGACTTTTACTGAGTTTATGAGCACCTGTAAATCAAGGTGAAAGGGGTTTCAATCTTCAGACACCAGTGTCTTTACCTCGGGGAGAGGGTGAGATGAGAAGAAACCATATTAAAAAATTCTAGACTTTAAAATACAAAGGGCAATGTGGGTGGAATCCTAGATTTAAAATGTCCCCCTTTTCACAGACTTGCCGATGATCCCGTGATACAAATACAGGTCCTCACCTCTTGGCCTGTTCTGAAGAATATCTGAACAGAAGTCCAAAATCAGCCTCAGTAGAGGCTATGAAAGGTCAGGCGATAGCAATTGTGGGCTGGGGTGTAGCTTACTCAGCCAGGGTCAATTTCTAGCAGCAACACTACCACTACCATCACCCTCCTGGCCCCTCCTACAACCCACAATAAAGGAAGAAAAAAGTAAAGGTAGGAAATCAGCTAAAGCAATCAGCACATTACAAACACTCTGCAGGCTGGAGAGATGGCTCAGAAGTTAAGAACACTGGCTGTTCTTCCAAGGGTCCTGAGTTCAATTCCCAGTCAACTACATGGTGGCTCATCTGGTGCTCTCTCTGGTGTGTAGGCACAAATGCAGGTAGAATGCTGTATAAATAATAAATACATAAATCTTAAAAAAAAAAAAAAGAAAGAAAGAAAAA
Source organism: Psammomys obesus (assembly GCF_907164565.1). NCBI lineage: Eukaryota > Metazoa > Chordata > Mammalia > Rodentia > Muridae > Psammomys > Psammomys obesus. The sequence goes on from NW_026585690.1 coordinate 1,076,160, forward strand.
TCTCTTAAGTAAAAAGTCTGACACAGAGACTTCAATTATTTAACAACTGTTGTCCCTAAAGGAATAAAATGGCACTGTTTACTACCTAGGAGTTGTAAGTTGCTCTGAGTGTAGTATCTTGTTTATTTGATATATAACTTGAATTAATTTTTTAAAATATTTATGAAGGGGGATTGGAGATTTAGCTCACTGAAATGTCAGTGAAAAAGTTTTTATAGTGCATATATTACTACGGGAAAAAACCCTACCATACAACTTTAAAAGATGACATATATAAATATATATATGATATATATGATAGAAAGCCACAGTGGCTGGGGTATATATAAATGGTACAAAGAACAAGACATGTTCACCTAGTTATAAAGCAATGATTGTTGGAGGAAAGAGATCATTTGCAGTTTCTTGGGCAAAGAAGTCAGGGCTGCATACTATAGAGAAAAAAAAAATCAATGACAGGTCTGAAGAACAGGTAGACTTCATATAAAAGATGCTTTTTACTGGAAAAAGATGTGAGGAAGATGTAGAAGTGTTCTGAAGACGATGCAGCGATGGAAGAACCTGTGCAGTAGGTGACGGTGCAGAAGTTAAAGGTTCAAAGCCCTGCTAAGGCAAACATGTAGGCCAAATAAAAAATCGCCAATTAAAGCACCTAATATTACACCCTACACTCCACTGATGCTCTATAAATGCATGCAAATTAGTGGCCCATGGGTCCTTGCTGTACTTCCTGATAGAATCAGGACTAATTTTGATCATACTGGAACTCAGTGAACTCACTCTTCTCAAAAGACAAACTACTTTTTCCACTTTGAGTACATGCGAAGTGGAGCAGTAACAAGGTCAGTTTACATGTTCATCACGGTGGCACACTGAAATAATAATGTAAAAACGATGCTGTTGATCCACGCACAGTGAACCAAAGTGTCTCTGTCCCAGCTCTGCAATAGCGCACAACTTACTTTGGTGACTGGGGAAGCCTGACCTCGCTGCTCCAGACAGTCTCAGCTTTAAATTCCTATTCTCTGAAGAACTCATCACCTTTCCCACAGAGGTCACTGTGACAAGGCCAAAGGGTATTCTCAGTCAAGACTACCCTTTACTGAGCATCTACTAAGGGCCACACTTTCTACTTCTCACTCAAAGACTCACTGCATCCCTAGGAAGCAGCACTTTTGTCCTTTTAGCTAAAAACTATTATCCAAGTCAGTCAATGGTGGAAGCCTAGATTCAAACCAAGGTCTAACTTTAAAGCAAGCTCTTAATTTTTGTGTCTTACACACAAATACCAGACAAAATACAAAAAAGTTAAAGAGATGGGCTGTGGCTATGGTAATCTAGAGTTCCTGGTCTTCTAGTGGCCTCGCTGCCAAGGGGTGAGCGACAAGTGACGCCTGAAATGGGGTGGGGGTGGGGTGGAAGAGATCTGATTTTCAAATTCAGCAAACAGCTATGACATCTGACAGCTCAGGTCTAACCTGGTGCCGAGTCTGGTCAGTGGCAGAAGGCTTGCCCTACATGTGATAAGGGCCTGGATTCAAAAGTCCTCCATCTCCCCAAGGAAGTACTGACAGAGACTTTCTGTAGTTAACGTTATGTAAATTTCCAAAACTGCAGGTAGGAAGTGAAACACACGGATCAGCGGCAAAGTCCAGACTTAGCAGAAGGCTTAGTTTCTTTCGTAGTAGAATTCTAGCGCCAAGACTCTGGTCAAGTTACTTTAATTCTCTCTTCATTAGTAAAGACGCTATCCTATCCTGAAGAGTACTTTATGACCCTTCCGGATCCCCAAAATAGAGCTATGACAACTATCCAAAGTTTATCTTTAAAATGTCACACGCGGTCATTTTTCTGCATATCTAAATTTATTATTCTCACGTAAGTCTTTTTTTTAATGCCATCCAGAGCAATTTCCAGTTGATTGTATGCAAACTTCACAGTCAGTGTACCCTAGACCTAAAATCAAACACTGGTTTTTCCGTGTCTTAATAACTAAAAAAAAAAAAAAAATTAACAAATCGTGTCACCACGAGAGCAGAAGAGTCCCTGGAGTGGTTAGTGCGCAGATCAATCACTACAGCATGCAAGAGAAGTATTGCCACATGACACATTTGGACGAACCTGAAAAGTAGGGTCTGAACCACCAACCCTAAGCAAACGGCGGTCCTCACAGCTGATGGGGCAGGAACAGGTGGCTTTGTGCCCCAAGAATATCGCTTTATTCTTAGCCACACGCCCTCGCCAACAGCTGGGCTTTAACCTCCTTCCAAACCCTCCAGAGCCGGGTTTCAGCCGGCAGCGAAGCCGGCCGACAGGTTAAAGGGAAGGAGGGAGGGGCCGCGCGGTCCGCCCCGAGCCGGGTCTCCGAAGCCCTCCTGTCACCCCGGCCCGGGCTGCACCGCCGCGTGGGGGGCTCGCGGGTCCCCGCAGGGGAATTAAGGCGAAGGGAACGACGCGGACGCCCCCCCCCCCGCCCGTCTCCCCCGCCCGGCCCCGGCGCTGCGCTCACCGTCTCAGCTTCTGTGTGCTGGGGGCCGGCACTCTGACCCCCCATCACCCCGCGGAGGAAATTCATCTCGCCGCTCAGCCGCCGGCTTCACCGGCCCCTCTGCCAAAGAAACCAAGACCGGGCCCCCCTCCGACCCCCGAAGGGCCTAGCCCCGGAGACGGCTCTCCGCACTCCCCGGCCTCAGCCACCGCCGCCTCCTACTCAGCAAGCCGCTCCGGCCCCCCGAGCCCGGAAACAGCCACCGCCGCCAGCCGCGGTGCGCATGCGCGGGGACGTGGCGTTACGTGGCGCCTGCGAGGGCGAAGGCAAAAGGGGAGAGGAGGGAGCCGGGGTCGGCAGACCACGCCCACCAGCCGGCCTCCCCGCCCTCGGACACGCCCCCTCCTCCGCCCTGCGCTGCTTGCCGCTGCTGGCCGCGGTCACCCACGTGGTCGCAGCCCAGCCCAGTCGGCTCCGGAGGATCTGATTAGACTGCGCGCTCCGCCTCGTAGGTGTTTTATCGCCGAGCGGGACGGACTGCAAGCTGTCAAATTCGAGGGCTTGTTTGGTTGAGTCGAAAGTGAAATTTTCCTTTGGCCAACGTGACAGGTAAGGGGGTCGGGGGTCCTGGCCCCTGGGAGGATTCGTTTGGTTCTTTTGGTTAAGCGGTACGAGCGAGGTGGCCTTTTGATCCTCGCAGACTGCATTTCTTCACAGGGCTTTGTTTGGTGTGTAAAGGGGTGCTAGGGACCCCTCATTCCACTGCCACTGGAGGGCGCGTTTCTAAGTTCTTGCTCCTCAACCCTGCTGAAAGGAATTCCTAGATCTAAATTCCAGGTACTCCACTCATTTTCAAGTGCGGGGAGGAACCCCCATCGAAGCACCTGCGTTTACCTCACTGTAGTGAGAGGTTAAAAATAAATTGTTCTAGAGTGTCACTTTGGTAGCCCTTAGCATAATGGGCTTTTTTCCCCATTAACTCTCGATTCCTGCGTTTTCAGTGTTTTCAACAAGCAAAATGTCTTTTTTTTTTTTTTCCAAATCGGCATACTTGTTCTCTCCAAATGAGGCTGCCAGGTACACATTGCTTCTGGAATAGTCTTGTAAATTTCTTGACACTGAAAGGCAGTCTAGTTAGCCAACTGACTCATGCATCTCTCGGTTCCAATTCCCCGTCGGTCTCAGATGTGACGGTTAAGACTGAACTCATGTCTTCCCCAGCCTCCCCCTAAAAAGAAATCAGTATGCTTCCACAGTATGCCCTAACAGACTCAATACTACCTCTACCCAAATACTTCCCTAAACCAGAAGGAAGAAACCCAAGACTTTTGGCTTTCCACTTACACATGTCCAATGTTGAGTGCAGACTGTTTCTCAAATCTTTCCTCTCCTCGGATACCCTGCTTGTTGATATATTCTCATCTCACACGGAGATTACAGCAGTAGCTTCCTAACTAGTTTGTCTACATTCAGCCCTGGCTTCCCTCAGTCCACCCTTGGGTGAGCCCAAGCAGAAATATGTCTTATTAAAATTCTCTAGTGGTTCCCCAGTCTGTATAATGAAATCCACACTCCTTTGTTTGGCAAACATACCTACTGTTAGGATTAAAGCTCCTGGGTCCCTCACATACTCAACATTTTTGTCTCGTCAGGGTGCCCCTTCCCCCTCTGTGAGGCAGGTTCCTTAAGCCTCGACTTCAGCAGCATCTCAGCAGAGAGTTCTTGAAACTGGGATGAGGTGCTGTCACTTTGCAGGTGGGCACTGAATTAAAACTTGCTACGCCAATGGTCCTAATGACAGGACCATTTATTTGTAGGTCAGTTGCTTATTGTTCTTTCCCAACCGTGAAGAGTGGTTTTGACGGATAAGTGAGCAAGCTGTTGAATGGATACAGGAGTAGTGTGCTGAGACTGCCTATTCTGCCTGCGAATTACAGAACACACACCGGAGAGGCCACCCTGGGGGTTCGTTCCAGTCCCAAGGTCTTGGGCCTGGACACAGGGCCTGGTGGGATACTACGCCAGAAATGCTGTGTGCCAAGTATTGTCCTCTGCTTGACATTTTGCTTTAGACATTTTCCATGGAGGCATATTACCGCAGCCTAAAAAAAGTAACTATTAAATTCTCAGCAGTCACCAAGTAAAGCCAGCAGAGAGCCTCACCTAACAGTCTCACCTTTCCCTGAGCCTGACCTTACCTCTTCCTCAAGCCTCACGGTCCTACCTTAAGAGACTAGGCTCGGATATGATGGGAGGGAGGCTTAGAGATACGTTTCTCTTATTTGGTAATGGGATGCAGGACCTTGACATTATAACAGAATTGTTTTAAGGAACAAGCCTTGTTAAAAATCTCTCGTTTTAAACTTTGGTGGATGTAGTAGTCACGACTTAGAACTTTTCCTTCATCTGACCTGTGTCATTCCCGAACAGTGTGTCCTGGGCAGGCAGGACTGTGGGAGGAAGAACTGAGGGATGGACGCCAGGGTGAGGAGTGATGAGGGTAAACCTACCCATGCTCCCTGGCCTTGTAGTCTCTCTTCTGTTCTGCTCACTACTTGGGGTCTAGAAAAGAGGCAGAGAAGGTGTAGGATAGGATAGGATCTGAGGGAGTCCAAGCAGGGAGCAGCCATGAAGGGGACTCCTTATTTAAGAAGAGGGTTACACAGGAATTTATCAACGCTGTTATTTTTAGAGGAGAGTTAGGGACAATGTCTTTTTTCTGCTTGTACTCTTTTGTCATGTGGCAGAAACTGCAAACATAGTAGTTGCTTAAGAACCATTTGTTAGATACAGCAAGAGAAAACATGAGAAGGTTGTAACTGAGTGACTCTTTCTTGTAAGGACTCAGGATTAGAGTGGTGTGGTTCTCTTTGTTTCCACTATCTAAAACTTCAAGTTGATGAGAGCAATTTCCCCAAACCGAAGCTGACCAAGACTAAAATTCATTGTTTTTTGTTAAAACCAGTTCCTTCAGCAACTGAGCTTACCTATCATTTTTTTTTACTCTCTGGTGGAAAACAATGGAACATCATAGCACAGATTGTTCTGTAGCTTGGGGGAGGGAGGTCCAGATAGTGGAGGGCTGTCAAGGCCTTAGAGCAGTGATCCTCAACCTTCTTAATTCTGTGACCCTTTAACTCTTTAGTACAGTTTTTGTTGCTACTTCATAACTGTAATTTTGTAGCTGTTATGAATCTCAGTGTAAACATCTGATATGCACCTGATATGTGACTCCTGTGAAAGGGTCTTTCTGAATCCCAAAGGGGTTGTGACCCACAGATCGAGAACCACAGCTTTAGAGCGAGAGTTGACGTCATCTTCTGTGAAACAGGGTCACATTCATGGTTTGGAAACACTCCTACTGGAAAAGCAGTGCCCCCAAACACTGTTAGTATGACTTACTCATTACTATCCGGGTAGCCCAACAACGTACAACAAAATAAATTGGTGAGGCAGCAATGCTCAAAGTTCACAGCTAATGAATAGTAATGTCGAGTACTTTTAGCCTTCTTTGCTTGGCTCTGTTCAAAGTGATTTGCATACGTGAATCCTCCTGGGCTGGAGATATAGGTCAGTGTTAGAAGCTTGCTTAGAGCTGGAAGCTTACAGTGCTTGCCCAATGTGCAGGAAGGCCTGGGTGGGATCCCCACTACCACATCACCTTGAGGGAGTGAAGGTGGCGATGAGGGTTGTGGGAAGGATCAGAAGTTCAAGATCCATAGCAAATTAAGTGGCACCCTGATAGAAAACAACATCCCACAAACAATCAAATCCTCCTACACATACAGGAAGTTCGCTTAGCGTTTATATGGCCCTGGGTTCAATCCTCAGTACCATAATAATAACGATATGGTTTTTATTTTTTGTTTGTTTGTTTGTTTGAATGTTTTGTTGTGTTTTCTGAGGCAGGCTTTCACTCACCGTGTAATTCGGGTTAGCCTTGAGTCGGGCATCCCGAGCGCTAGAGTTACAGATGTGTTACATCACACCTGACCCAATAATAATTGGCTTAATCTTCACAGCATCCCAATGACGTAGATAGTGCTGTTAGATGTTTTAGAAATGAAAAAGTGGGGCAGGGGTGATGTTTCAGTGGCTCAGAGCACTAGCTACTCGTCCAGAAGACCAGGGTTCAATTCCTAGCACTCACGTGGCAACTCACAACTGCCATTTTATCCAGTCCTAGGGCATCAGACACCTTCTGGCCTCTGCTGGCACCAGGCACACACATGGTGCACAGACATACGGGCAATGTATGTAAAATAATAAAATTAAAAAGAGAAAGAATACGGTTGCTCTGAGTAGCTGGCCTTTTCGTTTTTCTACCTTTGCGTGGAATAGTGTCGCTCACATCCAAGCTGGGTCTTCCCTTCTTAGTGAATTCTTTCTGGAAATGCCTTTGCAGATAAACCCAGAGGTATGTTTCACTCAGCCCCCAGGACCTTCTTAACTCCATCATGCTGACAATCAAGTTTGATCTTCACAGGCTGTAATCCCAGCACTTAGGAAGTAGAGGCAGGAGGATCAGGAGATCAAAGCCAGCCTATGCTATCTAGTAAATGTGAAGCCAGCTTGGGGTACATGAGACTCTGTCTCAAAACGAAGCAAAACAACAAAAACAAAAACATTAACTATCATACATAGCTGACCTAAAATATGGAGAAGGGTATATATGAAAGTTTCCTGCCACTTTATGGTCACCCAAGCAGTTAACATTAGCAATTGTATATTCATCCGTATACAATTGTATATGTGTGTGAGTGTAATACTGTTTTGTTGATAATACAAATAACTAACTGTATTGCATGGTATCCAGTTTTTTTATATCTTTTCTCCTTCTTCAGTAGAGCTGGAGATTAAACCCAGAGTCTCACCCATTCTAAGCAAGTGCTCACTGCCACTAAGATAGTCCGATGTCCTATCCTCTATTTAACGTAGCTTGTAGTTTGGTGATTGTTCTAGATCAGTCTAAAGGAAGCGTCCTCATTTTTTTCTTGATATGAGGCAGTCTCTGTTGTCTCTGAGACAGGGTCTTATGCATCCCAGGCTGGCCTCAAATTCACTGGGTAGTATGAGGATTTCTTTGAAATTCTGATCCTCTTCCTAAGTGCTTCAATTTCCAATGTGTACCAGTGTGTCATTCTTTATTTATATAGGGATAGGGATTGGACACAGGGCCTGTGCATGCTAGGCAAGTACTCTACCAACCCTTTTCCAGCTCCAGAAATCCAACCCTCAAAAGCATTTCCAAAGCATTGTTTAAGCTCTGGGAATCCATGTTAGCAGAAGGGTCAAGAAAAGGTCTGGGTTTATTCACATCCTTCTCCAATTGAGTAGATTTCCAATGCTTCTTCCTGTTTTGGTTTAAACAGAAAGATTCAGAGGCAAAAATGTTGGACAATCACCCTTCTATGGAGATGTAAAATGTGACCAAGGCCAGGACCTGGAATTCTTGGGATGCTGTGCACACCCTCAAGTCCAAGCTTCTTGCTCAGGCTCTTTAAAAAGGAATGGGGATTGTTACCTACCTGGCCTGGTTGTTTGTAAGATTAGGTAATAGTACTTACAACATAGTGAGTATTCAATAATAACTGTTACGTTGAAGAATCAGACCATCCTTGGTGTGTATTGTCATTATCTTAACAACTGAACTTGTAACGATCTTGCCCTGTAATAGTACCAGCTCAACTCCATTGGGCCACGTTGCTAGGAAGTCTGCTCCTTCAAATGTGGCTTAATCTGGGATGTCAAGACATTTCCCCAAGGAGCTGGGCTCTCACTGTTTCTGGACTCTTCTCTTCTTTTTCATTTCCGTAGAGGGGCAAAAAGCTGAGGGCCATGTAGTCCTATAATCTCCCAGGTTTCCAGATTCATCAAGGAAGATTCAAATCTCCCAGTAATCCCAGCCGGTCTTGTTCTCCTTGAATCTAATTGGATCACGCGGCCATGTGTTTTCCTTTCCTGTAGTCCAGGGTTTGAGGTGTTCTGACTCACTTTCTGAAGTAGGGAGGGAGGGTCCTCAGCTCATCCTAAAATACGTGGAAAATGGATGTCCCTTAAGAGAAAGTTAGAGTTCTGTGATATTAGCAAATTACTTTATCAGCTTAAGAAAACCAGCAGATAGCCTGGTGTGGTGGTGCATGCCTTTAATCCCAACTATAGGGAGGCAGAGGCAGGTGGATCCCTGTAAGCTCGAGGCCAGCCTGGTCTACAAAGTGAGGCCAGGATAGCCAAGGCTATATAGAGAAACCCTGTCTCGAAAAACCAAAAAAAGAAAGAAAGAAAGAAAGAAAGAAAGAAAGAAAGAAAGAAAGAAAGAAAGAAAGAAA
>NW_026585690.1:1084986-1137445 GCF_907164565.1 Psammomys obesus
AAAGAAAGAAAGAAAGAAAGAAAGAAAGAAAGAAAGAAAGAAAGAAAAGAAAAGAAAAGATATCCCCATATCCCTCTGTGGAGTGAACCATTTTGTAGGGTTTGTTTTGTTGCATTTATTTATTTGTTTGCTCACTTATTTGAGGGGTATGAGGAGCATGTGTACTACAAAAAAGTGTGTATAGAGGTGTCAGAGGCAAGTTTTGGGAGCTGTTTATCTCCTTCCACCATATGGTTCCTGGGGATCAAATTCAAATTGGCATTAATTGGCAGCAAGTACCTTTGCCTGCTGAGCTGTCTCCAAAACCCCTTGCTAGGTTTTTAAATCTTTATCATCATCATTGTTATTACTACTGTTGTTATTCATGTGTGTGAGTGTTTTACCTGCAGGTATGTCTGTGCACTATATGTGGGCAGTGCTTTCAGAGGCCAGAAGAGAGTGTCAGATCCCCTGGAATTAGAGTTACAGGAGGTAGTGAACCTACATGTTGGTGCTGGGAATCGGACCCAGGTCCTCCAGAAGAGCAAGTACTCCAGGATGAAGCCATCTCTCCAGGAGCTAGTTGCTTTTAGAAAGCCTTTTCAGCAATGCCACAAACACATTGCTGACATCGGTTCTGAGGCTTTACAAAAGGTTTAGCAGATGATGCTGTTATTTGATAAAAGGAGTTTGAATTGAGTTTTATTTCTGTCTGCAAGGAGATCTAGACCTTTTTTAAAAAGCATGTCTTCCTGGCATGTTTCTAAGTTTAAGAAAATCCGATAAATAGAAATGCTTACCTATGGAAAATCTAAATTAAGAATCCCAGGCAATTTTTTATAAAACTATCAAGGAACAAGTTTCTGGGATCCAGGCCCTAGCGGCTCTGCTTTCGTGAGGCATTTGACCATCGCCTCCTACCTCCATTGCCCTCTCCCTTTCCCTACAGCTGGCTGAACAGGCCAGGCCTTCAGCAGTTAAGACAAGGGATTAACATTTTTATTGTCCCATTCCACAGCTAGAGCAAGCCTTTGAAGTTCTCATTGGCTGATGCCAAGATTCCGTGGAAGTATAAGATGGTTTATTCTGGAGCCACAGCCCCTTCTCCAGCAAGGCTGAGTTACAGGGTGTGCTGCAGCTGTCTGCCTTGTTTGCTGGTGGCCCATGTGAGGATGTGGCAGGCTGAATATCAGGCCTGTCTTGTCTCTTGGGTTTCTGGTAACTAGAACCTTCCAAGATTAGCCAGCCTACACCTTCAGAGTCCCCCCTTTCTCAATTTCAGGTTTGTTTGTTTTTAAAATTTTAATCAACACCTTCCCCAAACCTCCTACCCTGTGTGTGTGTGTGTGTGTGTGTGTGTGTGTGTGTGTGTATGTGTGTGTGTGTGTAATGGAGCCTAGATCATGGGTTGCAAGCATGCTATGCATGCTGTTTCCCTCTTAGCTACATTCCCAACCCCCACTTCTAGTTCTTTACTGTTGCTGATTATGGAGTGCCAATGCCTTCCCATTAGTGACCACTCCACTTTCCCAGACAACCAGGAAGGGCTCAGCTGAGTAACTTGCAGGTATCAGGTGTAGAGTCTAGAACTGTCATAGACAAGTACATTGAAGATAGAAGTGAGTTGAGTGTAGACATTATTCCCTGCCAGCCACTCAAGAGTCCCTGGACAGTGGCATAAGAGGTGGAAAAACGAGAAGAACATAAACACCAGGAGGTAGAGGCTTCCCCCGGCCTCTCTTCTCTGCTGCTGTGCATTCACATAATGCAAAGCATCCATTCCATGCCTCTGCAAGTGCTTCAACAGAGCATGCTGTTATTTAATCAAAGGCATTTTGTATCAAATTGTATTTCTTTTTTTTTAAATTTTTTATTTTTTTAATATTAGTTAAAGTTTATTAACTTTGTATCCCAGCTGTATCCCGCTCCCTCATTCCCTCCCAATCCCACCCTCCCTCACTCATCTCCTCCCTGCCCCTTTCCAAGTCCACTGATAGGGGAGGACCTCCTCCCCTTTCATCTGACTCTGGTTTATCAGGTATCTTCAGGATTGGCTGCAAAGTCCTCCTCTGTGGCCTAGCAGGGCTGCTCCTCCCTCAGGGGAGGTCAAAGATCCAGCCATTGAGTTCATGTCAGAAATAGTCCCTGTTCCCCTTACTAGGGTACCCACTTGGATACTGAGCTACCATGGGCTACATCTGAGCAGGAGTTCTAGGTTATATCCATATATGGTCCTTGGTTGGAAAAACAGTCTCACACAAGACCCCTGTGCCCAGATATATTTGGTCCTTGTAGAGCTCCTGTCCACTCCAGGTCATACTAACTCCCCTTTCTTTCATATTGTATGAAATTTGTATTTCCAAATTGTATTTCTATCTGTAAGGAAATAAATGAAAGTAGATGTGGTGGTTTAAATAAGAATAGCCCCCATAAATCTTATACTTGAATGTCACTGAGGAGTGGCACTGTATGAAAGGATTAGAAAGATTAGGAGGTGTGGCCTTGCTGAGTGGGTGTGGCCTTATTGGAGTAGGTGTGGCCTTGCAGGAAATGTGTCACTGAGGGTGGCCTTTAAGGTTTTAAAAGCCTTGGCCTAGGCTTCTTGTCCTGTGGATCAGGAAGTAGCTCTCAGCTACCGCTGTGCCTGACTGCCTGACTGCTACCACACTCCCACCATGATGATAATGGACTAAACCTCTGAACTGTAAGCCAGCCCCAATTAAATGTTTTCTTTCATAAGAGTTGCCATGATCATGGTGTCTCTTCACAGCAATAGAGCTAAGACAGTAGATAAAAAGCAAGAAAACCCCCAACCTGCCCTCCTCACCTTCTTCTTTCCACCTACTACACATGTCTCTCTGAAGCACACAAAGTCTGTGAGACCCAAAGCGACCCAGAGCCAAGCCCTAGAAAAATCTGCCGAGTATTTGTCTCTGCTGTAAAATACCTGAGATGTGGGCTGACCAGGTCACTCAGGAGGTAAAGGAGCTTACCATTTGATGATACAGGCCTGGTGACCTGAGTTCCAGATGGAAGGGGAGAGCTGTCTCTGCAAGGTGTTTTTTTTTTTTTTTTTACCCATCATGCACACAGTGTCACGTGGGTACCCACACACATACATCCTACATGCACACACACAGGTAAAAAGCCAGCTGTAGGGATGGAGAGATGGCTCAGCGGTTAAGAGCACTGTCTGTTCAGTGAACTCAGAGGTCCTGTGTTCAATTCTCAGAACCACATGGCTCATAACCATCTATAATGAGATCTGGTACCCTCTTCCGGCATGGAGGTGTACATGCAGGTAGAGCACTCCTGTACTAGATAGATGGATAGATAGATAGATAGATAGATAGATAGATAGATAGATAGATAGATAGATAAAATTTAAAGAAAAAAAAAAGCCAGGTGTTATGGTACATTCCTTCAATCCCAGCACTCAGAAGGCAGAGGCAGGCACATCTGTTTGTTGTAGGCCAGCCAGAGCAAAGTGAGGCCCTGTCGCAAACAGCAAAACCTCTGGGATCTAAGATCTCCATAGGTCATTGCTCCAGCCATTCCCCTTCCTGGAAGGCTGCTAACTAGGTCTGGGCCTAAAATCTGGGCCAGAGCAAAATGACGATTTTGGTATTTTGGTAATAATATGGAACGGTAGGTGTCAGGATTTGTCTTTGTCTTTAGGCTGTTCAGAATCCACACCATCTAAAACAAAGCAGGGCAGTGACATGTTTAGCACATTTCATTGGAACCTATATCAATCAGCTCTTAACCCCTGAGTCACTGCCCAAGCCCCTGGCTAAGTAAGCATCATGGGGCTGGGGAGAACAAAGTAATTTTCTCAAGACTGCAGTTCCAAAGTGGCAGGATTGCAGTGAAAACCGAAGCCTGTGTGGATCTGAAAAGAAAATGCACCCAAAGCCCTGGCCTCACTCTGAAACAGCAGTAGGAAATACAAGTAGTCCCCAAGGAGGCACACGGGTGAGGACCCACAGCAGGGCATGTGTGACAGGTTGGCCTGGCTGGCGTTCGGTGCCTCGCAGCAGCTTTCACTCTTGCGCCTAGAGCTTTTGGAAGCTCAGCCCCTGCTCGGCTTTGGCCAGAGCTCCTTAATGCAGCAGTTTGGGCTTTCTTTTGGCAGCTGGGAAGAATGGTTCTTCCTAACCTGGCCTTCCATCTCCCAGTGAGACATTTTGTTCATGGAATTTGTTTCATGGAATCCTTATCCTCCCTGTTTGTGGAAGCAGACGGAGTCAGAGGCATGGATTGAAAAGGTGGGGGTGGGCTTCTAGGCAGGCCTGGAGGAAGGGGAGAGGGTGTGAGATCCAAGAAACTGAATGAAATTGCTGACTCACATCTGCAGCCCTAGGCTCGCACACATAAATACAGTGACCCCCCCCGCCCCCGCTTAAAATAGCTCACTGTACCAGCACGCTGAGAAACAGATGTGTTTGCCTTCTTGAATTATTGATTCAGAAAACACTGGGATCTCGCTGTCTTCTGTACCAAGCCCCGTGGTCCTCTCCCATGTATTGCTCACTTGAGACCTCTTGGAATTCCTTTTCCCGTTTGACAGAAGGAGCTTGCCCTTATTGTGGAAAAGAGAAGAAAGACACATTTTCTTTGCAAATCTAGACAGTTTTTCTTTGCAGCCTTGCATCTTTAGAGCTGTGGCCTTGAGACCCTCCCAACCTCTCCCCAGTGATGCTCAGCCTTGGAAGATGGCTCAGTGGTTAGGAACACTCTTACTGAGGACCCAGGTTCAGCTCCCAGCATGCACACAGCAGGTTACAACTCCAGTTCTTGGGGATCTGAAGCTATCTTAGGACCACCTCGGGCATGACGTGTCCAGGGTGCACATACGTACATGCAGGCAAAACAGTCTGTAATAAACAATAAAATACAAATAAGCATCTTTTTTTCCCCCCTGAGACAGGATTTCTCTGTGTAGCCTTGGCTGTCGTAGACTTGCTCTGTAGACCAGGCTGGCTTAGAATTCACAGATATCGGCCTGCCTCTGCCTCCAGAGTGCTGGGATTAAAGGTGTATACCACAACAGACCAGCAAGCAAAAAAAAAAAAAATTTTTTTTTTTTTAATTAAACTGGTAGAAAGCAGGGCTTTACACATGGCAGGCCAGTGATCAAGCACTGAGCTACACCTGTAGGGTGGATTAACTTTCTGCTCCATTTTGGTCCCTATGCAGTGCAACAGAACACTGAAGGGTGTCTTAGATAAGATCCCTGGAGGTGGGCAGTGCAGAGAGCAGCCTAGAATGTCGTATGGACTCCAAGTTTCCTCCGCCTGGCAGGACACCCAGCCTGTTTTGAGCCTCCTGCTGACTCATCTCTCTCCAGCGTTGCAGCCTTATTCTGGGCAGGAAAACGGTAAAGATGAGGAACCAGCTGAGACTTCCCTCCCCATCCTTTCACCCTTTTAACCTTTTATTAACGAACTAATTTTCAGAACCAGACGAGAGACTGCAAAGCTATATAAAGAATTCCTTTATGCCTTCACCCAGCTCCTTCGAATGGAAGCCTCCTTAATTGCCTCCTTCTCTGCAAATATGTACGTCTCCTCCTGAACCTTCCCTGAGGAGTTTATTGGCATGTCCCCAAAGACTTCATCATCCAATTCCTAAAGATGAAACTGTTTTCTTAAATACCACAGGGCTGTGATTAGTGCCAAGAAATTAGCTATGATGGCCTTGCCATTTTCTTGTCTATACATCTTTAATTTTTTTTTTTTTTGGTTTTTTTTTTTTTTTTTTTTTTTGGCAGTAGCCCTACTACTTTAGTCCCCCTTTTTGAGTAGTCCCCCTTTTTAAGGGGGATTTTTTTGTTCTGGTCTTGGATTAAATGTTTCATTTAGATATTCTGTAGGTGTCTTTAATCAAGAATAACTTCTTAGCCAGGTGTGACGGTACATGCCTATAATCCCATGCTTGGGAGGTAGAGGCAGGCAGATCTCTGAGTTGGAGGCCAGTCTCATCTACAGAGTGAGTTCAAGGACAGCCATGGCCACACAGAGAAGCCCTGTCAAAAAAAAAAAAAAAGAAGAATTTCTTTAAAAATAATAAGTTTTGGTGGGGGCAGAGCTAGAGAAATGGTTCATTGGTTTAGAGCAATTGCTGCTTTTGTGGAGGATCTGGGTTTGATTCCCAGCACCCACCTGGCAGCTCACAACCATCTATAACTCCAGTTCTAAGGACTCCAATGCTTTCTTCCGGTCTCCATGGGCACCAGGCACACATGTGGTACACATACATACATACATGCAGGCAAAGCAGTCTTACACATAGGATAAAATAAAGAATAATTCCTTGGGCTGGTGAGATGGCTCAGTGGTTAAAAGCACACATTGCTCTTCCTGAGGACCACAGTTCAGTGCCCAGCACCTCCATCAGGTAACTTACCAACACCACCTGTAATTCCAGCTCCAGGAGATCTGATGCCCTCTCTGGCTTCTAAGGTACTTGAATTCACCGGTATACACACACACACACACACACACACACACACACACACACACACACACAATTAAAAAAACAAAATCTTAAAAAATAAAAAGGAAAAGAATAGTTTCTCTCCCTGTCTCTTAGGATCTTGCCATGGGTGTACCATACAGGCTGTTTTGCAGAATGCTTCTCAACTTAAGTTTGTCTTGCTTTGCTGCAGCATTCTGGTCAAGGGGACTACAGAGTTACACAATAGCACATCCTGTAGGAGGCTCAATGCACCTATTTTTCCATTATTAGTGATAGTATTTTTGTTTTTTTTTTTTTTTTTTTTTTTTTTTGAGAGAGAATATCATGTAGCCCAGGCTGGCTTTGAACTTGCTCTGTAGCAAGATGATCTTGAACTCCTGCCTCTACCTCCTGGGTGCTAGTCTTTGTAATTAATAAGTTGCATTGGTGGTTTGGGTGGGCATGCTTACATACCCCACTTCTTTTCAGACTTTTATCTCCGTTTGTGTGTGTGTTGGTGTTGTTTTGTCTTTATAGTGCTGGGGATAGAACCCAGGGCCTGTACATGCTAGGCTAGTACTCTAACAGTGAACACAACACTCGGCAATGTGAATATGCTTCTTCCCGTTCACTTCCCACCGGCTGCCATGCTGCCTCCCATGTGGGAAGCCTTCCAAGAGGCGGTCTTTTGACTTCATTTTGCTAAGAATTGTATCCAGCTTTAGTTGTGTGAGTGTCTGAAAAATGTATAGCTTTGTTGTAGTAGGGGCACCTCTGTAAAAAAAAAATAATAATAATGAAACCAGTGCTGGACATTCGTGGTAGTTCACACTCTAATCCCAGCACTCTGGAGGCAGAGGCAGGAGGATCTCTGATCTGCATAAAGAGTTTCAGGATGGCTAGGACTACACAGAGAAACCTTGTCTCAGAACAAAACAAAGACAACTAATGACAACACTTCAAAACTGCCCAGTTGGAAGCATATTGTTCAGATAAAGACTTGACACAGGTTTCTTCATACTTGGATCTTGTCTTCTCCCTCCCCAACCCAGAGAGCTGATCTGTATTAGGCTAGTGATTATTCGCTTATTCTCCCAATGACCATCATCCGAAAAGACCTTGAAAGGGAAAGTGGTCAGAGCATAATGGCATTTGCTCAGCTTGACAAATAAACAGTCATGGTTATTGATTCTTTGTAGGTTTTTTTTTTTTTTAATATTTAACAGAAAGAAAGAGGGAACTGTGAAAATGTTTTCGACTCCTGACAGTTATAAAATAGCCTTGCCCCTGAGCTCGTTTGAAAGAGCGTGAACATTTGATGGTGACTGGCAGTAGACTCTCACTCGGTTTAACTGAAACCTTTACACCAAACGTTATGAAATAATAGCATCAGTACATGACAGAAATAAAATCCGATACTAGGAGAGGAGCAAACCCCTGGTTCAAATTACATGTATGGAATGATCACAGCTTGTTTAAACATATATACATAGGGGACTGGGGAGAGGCTCAGTGGTTAAGCGCACTTGCTGCATTTTCAGAGGACCTGGTTCAATTCCCAGCACCCTAGCGGTGGGTGCACAGCCATCTGTAACTGCAGTTCTGGGTCTGATGCTCTTCTGGTCTAGCTTAGGCACCAGGCATCGTGTGGTACACAGACATATATGCATACTAAAAACCCATACACATAAGATGAAAACACACATACACACACATATATATAGGCTCACACCCTCCCCAGCTCTTGGGACACAGAGTCAAGTGGGTCTCATGAGTTCGAGGTTAGCCTAGCCTACATAGTGAGTTCTAGGACAGCCAGGGCTATGCAGAGAGAGCCTCTCTCAAAAAAACAAACCAACACAAAACAAGAATAGTTATATTTGGGGCCAGGCGTGGTGGTGCCTGCCTTTAATCCTAGAACTCTTGGGAGGCAGATCTCTGTTTAAGGCCAGCCTGGTCTACACATCAAGTTCTAGTCCCGTCCATAGTAAGAACTTATCTCAAAAAAAGAAAAGAAAGAAAGAAGAAAAAAGAAAGACAACAACAACAGCAACAGAGTAGCACTTGTAGTATGTACAGAGTAGTATGGGAAGCTCCTGAGTGATTGTTCTTTCTACTGTTAATAATTTCTAGCTTTATTTTTACTTTTGAGATAGGGTCTCACTGTGTAGCCCTGGCCAGCCCCGAATTTACAGAGATCTGCCTGCCTCTGTGCCCGGTCCCTTTTGCTTTTTATTTATTTACTTACTTTTAGTAATCACAAGTAAAACATATCAGTCAGAAGCAGCTGTGGGAGGGAAGCATCGTCTGGAGCCCTGACAAGTCTGCTGACTACCTGTGAGGGGAGCCCAAGGGTCTCCAGCTACGGCTGATGCCTGAGCCCAGATGTCAGCCCTTCATCTTTGATGCCATCACATTCCTTCCCTCTGCTCTTCCTCTCCTTGGTTCATTCATTTCCTTTTAATGTCAGGTAGGTGACAAGAGGAAGAGATGAGGTTAAGAGAGAAGTAGTTTCATGTAGTAGGAAGCGACTATAAGGCCAAAGAGACAGGGATCTGAACTTTGACTTTATCTATATTTATTCAACAAACACAGGCTGAGAGCTGGGCCGGGGCTAATTAGTTAGCGGTTAAGGCCACCGGCAAAATTACTCCCTTCGTGGGAGTTACATTCTGGAGAGGGAAAACAGTGTGACTTAAGAGGTCCCGGAAAGACACCTAGATTAAAAAAAAAAAAAAAAAAATGTCTGCCTAACCACCTGCATCATGCAAGATGATGCTGTTTAGAACTCAGCTGTTTGGAAGAATAGGCCTCTTCAGTATCAATGAAAAGAATAATGGTCCTTTGAGGCCATGTGAACCTGTTGTTTCCCGAGCTCTGAGGGAGCCACGCAGGAAAGAACATTTTAAGTGATGAGAGGACCTGTAGGTACTAATGATCTAGGAAGAGTGGACTTGTGTGGGCTCCAGAGCAGGCCTGCAAGGTTCCTGCAGAAACGCAAGGCTTAGGAAATGCACGGCAGATGCAGTAAGCTCAGTAGGACTCAGAACGGCACCGCATCCTGAATGTATTAGTTGGTCCTGGTGGAAGACTGTCAGATCTTCAGTGCTCTCCTTCTGAAGGCCGAGTGTTTGAAAAGATCATCTCATGTAATCTAGGTGTTCTTGAGGGTGTATCTGTGGCCTTCTCAAGTACCTCACAGAGGCAAATATTTCTAAAGTGATCACCTCCCTTAGAACATGTACAAGAAATGAGTAAGGGGCTGGAGAGATGACTAAGTGGTTAAGAGCACTGTCTTCTCTTCCAGAGGTCCTAAGTTTGATTCCCAGCCACCACGTGGTGGCTCGCTACCATCCATACTAGAATATGATGCCCTTTTCTGGTGTGCAGGTGTACATGCAGATACAGCACTTATATACATAAAACAAATAAGTAAATAAAGTTTTGGTTTGTTTTTTGAGACAGGGTTTCTCTGTGTAGCCTTGGCTGTCTTGGACTCACATTGTAGACCAGGCTGGCCTAAAACTCATCCACCTGCTTCTGCACTCTGCGAGAGTGCTGGCATTACAGGCTTGCATCGCCACCTCCTGACTTCACGGTGTCTTCTTAATCAGTGCTTTTCCTCTCTCTGATGCGCTTTCTCTGGACCGTTGGCCTCTTTGCTAGTAACCCTCCCGTTGCTTTGTCTGCATAGACCCCAGTCCAGGACTCACAGCTCAGCTCCCAGCTAACTCAGATTGGTCCTCCTGGCAATCTTGGTCCAGTCATAAGCCCTGCTATTATTTCCTGTGTTAGTTTCGGCTTAGCTTGCCACAGTAAGGATTGGGGGATTATAAATCTGAAGCGTCTTGCACTGAAAGTGTGAGATCATTGGTTTTATGTGAGGACAATCTCAATAACCCCTGACCACTCTACAGCGCTTTTTACGTAGGCTGTCTTTCTCAGGTGCGCCACGCCAACTTACCTACTTTCACCTTTTCTGCTCATTTCTCAGTTCTGTGTTTTGAGACAGGGCCTCACTGTGGTCCAATCTGGATGGGAATTCATCTGTATCAGCCATCATGCTTCAGGTCGAGATGCTCAGTAAAGCTCTGCTTTACTCTCCCATCCAGATCACCTCAGCCACTTTTAGCTTACATGCTGTCATAAAATTGAAGCCAAGCATCGTCGGAGCTGATTTGTTTTTTCTCAAGTTGGAGTCCAGGGTTAGGTGATGGAATTGCAAGAAATTCTGACTAATAGGTTGGCCACCCATGGGACAGATGACACGGAATGGAAAAAACCCTTCACATTTTAAATAAAAATGAATCAACGCTCTTGAACATTATAAAAGTGATTTCTGTAGTCTATGCCTGTATCAAGCATGTATAAGCTTATGATCTTGGACGCTAAGTAGACTCTGGCTTGGTTAGTGCTTAGATGGGAGACTTGGATGAAGGGAATAAGCTGGACCACAATATCAAGTCATTCTTTTCTCCCAGATGCACATATCCTCTCCTGTCATGTCTCACCAATGACTGCTCCTCTTGTTGGCCTCTGGGAGGCACTGTTTCCCCTGTAAATGTGGACCAGAAGGATTGCCTCTCATTAACAAGTGCTAGGTTCTGGCCACTGTGAATGATGCCATCATTAGTCATCTGGTTTATAATCAAGGTTCATAGACCGTCATCTGCAGCTCCAGGAGCTTCCCTTGTTGACTATTACTGGACTCTGTGCAGACTGGCTTTTTACTCTCAGCATGTAAGAATCATTTGCCAGCCCTGTTGCTGGGGGCTAGAGTGAAATAAATCGTGGCGATCCTTTCTCAGCCAAGTCCAGAAAGGGAAGATGGTGTCCTAGCTTGCTTTTTGTTGCTGTGATAAGCACCATGACCAAAGGCTGGTCACTGAGGGAAGCCAAGTCAAGAGAACCTGGAGGCAGGAACTGAATCATGGGTGTACCCTGGTTTACGTGCTGGTTTTTCCATACCCTCCGGCGTGCTTAGCTCATGCCTTTCTCATCCAGCCCAGGGTCACCTGCCCAGGGATGGGATGTCTCCGGTGGTATGGGCCTTTCTACATCAATTTGCTATTAAGCAGATACTCCCACAGACATGTTCACAGGCCAGTCTGATGGAAGTAATTCTAAAACTGAGTTTCCCTCTTGCAGGTATGTCTAGATTTGGGTCTAGTTGATAAAAACTGACTAACGGGTTCATTAATTCCTCAAGACTCAACCGAGGGACAAGCCTGGTGAAACAGCCCTGTGCCTTCCCAAAGCTTCCAGGGTCTTTAGTTTCTTGGTTTGAAGTGGAAAGGGGTACTTCCTTTCAGGAAATACTGTGGCTGTCCTGACCCCTGGATAGCAGGGGCTTGGCTTGCTCTCTTCATCTGAATTTACTATGCAGTAGATTTGTATTTCACGAATACACTAGCTGGAAAGCAGCCAGTAGTCTTACTACAATCCAATTAGCTAATTCGCTAAATTAGGATGTTTACGTTTTTATATTCAAGATTAGCAGTTAGTGTTGGATTACAAGTCTTCATTCACTCAACTCAACTGTGCTCTGAATATATTTTGTCAGGTGTGAACAATATAACTTTTAACGCCTGTTTGACAGGACTGCGGCCTAATCAGCATTTAAAAAAAAAAAACGGGTTAAACCTTAGGCTTCTAGTGAAACTAAGCATTAATGATCCTTTATAGAGGAACTATAAATGGCTTCTCATTCATAGGTTTCATAGCTGCCTTCTTTTCTCCAACCTGTGTGTCAATGTGTTGTTTCTTCTGGGCCCTAGGGAGTCTATGTCATTGTGTATACCTGCCTTTTATTACATTTTTCGAACATTAAACAGTCACACCTAGTTACTTGTTTTTTTGTTGAATATTTGTTTGTGTGGTGCGTGTGCATGTTAGTGTGTGTTCACACGTGCTGGAGACGGACTTAGGTGTCTTTTATCCTTTGCTTTCTACCTACCTATTTTAATTTTTAGTCATTTGGTTTTATGTGTATGGGTGTTTTGGCTGCATGTCTGTGTACTGCATTTGTGCTGTTCCTCTTGGAGGCCAAATGAGGCCAAGAGCTCCCCTGAAACTGGAGTTGCACTTGGTCTTGGGCTACCACGTAGGTGCTAGGAATTGAACCCTCGGCACTTAGAAGATTAGACTTCTCCCCTTTTCTGGGTTTTTGAGTCTCTCACTAAGTCGGAAGCTCTTAGATTCAGCTGAACAAGCTGGCCACAGTCTGCTACCCCAAGGTTGGGGTTCCTGGGGCAGGTGCCAGGGCCAGAGTTTTCCGTGGCTCCTGGGATCTGAACTCGGGTCCTCACACTTGCCTGCCATGCAGTTTACCTCCTGTGCCATCTCCCCAGCGCAGCCATTTACCTCTAGCTGGTGAGGTCTTTCACTCCCCACTGGCATACTTATCAGTCCTTGTCAGTCTCATTTGCTCTCTGTGACAGAATGTGGACTTTCAGTAGAGGTTCTTTTTGATGTGTTCTAGACCCTGAACATTGCTTATATATAACCCTTACTTCCAACCTGTAGAGAGCCAGTATTAGAGCATCATTTGACAGCAAGTGACAGAATTTGGGCTTGAAACCCAGTCCAGTTTGAACCCACAACATATATAAGAACATGTAATAATGGCTCAGTGCCAAGTGCACTAGGAAAGCCGAAGTTCAAGCGTAAGTAGTATCTTAAGATCCTTACAAACTTACAAACTTCACTTTTAGAGTGAGTGTGCACAAGAGTATGTGTGCGTGTGTGTGTGTGTGTGTGTGTGTGTGTGTGTGCGCGCGCGCGCGCGCGCGCGCCCCCCTGTGCACCGTGTGTGTGACCGGTACAGGCGAAGTTAAGAAGTGGGTATCAGATCTCCTAGAACTGGAGTTTGGGCATGGCTGTGAACCATCTGTTGGTGTCGGGAACCGAACGCAGCTCTTTTCCAAGTGCTGTAACCCCACAGTCATCTCTCCAGCCCCTCACCAGTGAGTTCTATCTTATTACTTCAGCTCCCTAAACCAATTTCTTCTAGTGCAAAACAGAAATAACATACTGACAACTCAAATTGTTGTGGGAACAAGAAAGTCGAAACTGGTCTACAGCAAGTCTGTGTTATTCCGAGCACTGTTCCTCAGTAACGTTGCTCCTATAGCATCCACGAAGCAGAGCATGTTCCTGACTGTATGTGTGAAGGCTTTTTCCATGGCCTTCTTCTATATAGCATCTGGTAAGCCCTAAAAACAAGGGACCACGTATGGTTGCTCCCAGTACTCGGAGGTGTATGAAATACTAAATATTTGGTTTCAGGCAACCCTCCGTTCCTGCCTGCTGCAGAGCATGTATGGCATTCCCTCCACTCCCACCCTGAACGCTGCAGCCAGAGTCGGGGGCTTCTCCTTCCCCTTCCCCTTCACCAGATAACACAGACATTTTGTTTCTACCTCTCTTTCTCTCTGCATCTCTCTTCACCCCTCTCTTTCTCTCTGCGCATGCGCTTCTCTCTCCTTCCCTGCCCTTCCCCTGCCCCCAGTAATATGCTATAACTTCGTCTTGCAAGCTCCTTCCAACGTTTCAATCAGTAAATATTAGTCTTTTCTGTCAAATGCTATACAATTTGTGTTTGGGAGAAGGTCTTCAAATCTTTTTATCTCTTTTTTTAAGGGGAGGGTGTTGGGGGGGTGAGACAGGATTGCTCTGTGTAGCCTTGGCTGTCCTAGCTCGCGTTGTAGACCAGGCTGGCCTAGAACTCACAGATCCATCTGCCTGTGCCTGCCTGTGCTGGGATAACAGGTGCACGCCACCACACCAGGCTTCACATCTTTTTATCTCCTCCATCTTGTAAATCTCCTCCACCTGGTAAAACGTTTAAGACAAGACACACAGCAACATTCCAGGAATTTGATGGCCTGAAGCTGTGACACCCCCAGGAAGGCCAATGGGGAAGATATTCAGTAACCACCTGAGTTAGAGTAAAAACCAAACCCAGGTCCTGGCTCTGTGTGTTAGCTTTTCCCAGCACATGCTCTAAGAAAGAGTGAAGTTTGCTTTGCCCAGACACTAAAGTTGGAGTAGTGGTTTTCTTTGTAACCTCAAACTTACTTTTTTGGTTTTTTTAGACAGGGTTTCTCTATGTAGCCTTGGCTGTCCTAGACTCACTTTGTAGACTAGGCTGGCCTCGAACTCACAGGGCTCCTCCTGACACTGTCTTCCAGAGTGCTAGGATTGCAGGTGTGCTTACTTCTAACTGAGGCAGGAGGATCTCTGAACTCCGCAAAGGCTAGCTTGAGCTCCCTGGAGTTTTAGGTCAGCCAGGGCAATTCTGTGAGACTGTCTTGAAAACAAACAGCGACAGCAAATAGAGCCTAAAGGGGTTTAGAATTTTAGGAAACCTGCTTCAGCCTCCTGAGTGCTGGAATTACCAGCGTAGGGACTTGCCCGAAAGAGCTCACGGGAGTGGCCCAGGAAGAACCGGAATGCTTTCCTGCTCCCTATCCTCTGGTCTCCTTAGAACCCCACTGTCCCCTGGAGGGTGTGTAGTCTACCCTCACTGCTGGAAGGACTGCTCGGACCAGCTGAGCTCTTTTATTTGTTTTTAAAAATAAGGTTTACCACCACTGTGTTCTGCAGGGAGACCCAACCGCAAACAATGCACAGGAAAACGCGGGGGAAGGTGCGAAGGCGACTTCTTTTGCTCCGGGCTGTGTAACTCCTGGCTCCCATTGAGATGTTAAAGCTGTGAACTGCTGCTTTGCCTCATTCTGGGGTCCTGTACCTTCTCCCTCGCCTGACGGTACAGCCCAGGCTTTTGTGTGTTGGGGGGAGGGGGTTCTATTTCCGGAAGTGAGCGGTTTGCCTCTGAGGAAGTTTCTAATGAAGGGAAAGTCAGGCAATTAAGTTAATCTGCGACTCTGATGGGCCGGAAATTATCCCCTCAGGGTATTTTCTCCTTAAATTTGGCTGAGAGTTTAGCTCTCTGGGCTGGCCCAGAGGTCAAAAGACTAGCAAAGCTTTCACAGAAACTGTTTAGAGGATTATTTGCTTTGTCAAGGTGAAAAAAAACTTCTCAGAAGGGTTTACCTGAGTTCTACAGGATCACTGTCTTAAGAATGAGCTGTAGGGTGAAATTATCTTTTACTTAACCTCAATAAGAAAGTGAAATGGCTTTCAGCGGAGACTTGAATAGAGACAGTAGCCATGCAGGGGGCGTGAGGGGTGGCGGTGGGAAGGGACACGAAGAAAAACCTTCCGGATCAGTTCACTGCTAGGGCTGAGTACCTGCCTAGCTTGGGTGAGACCAGGACCAGACCCCCGGCCTTCCAGGCTTCCGAATGTGCCCTGACTCACCCTTTCGAACCCACTGCCCCTCTCCTCTCCACCTCGCCTGGACTGCTTGTTTGGGCTTCTAGTCAGTTGATTTTAGTTTTCTGAGACCGTCTTCCCTATGTACACGTCCTGGGGCTTGAAACTCACTTTGTAGATTTCTCTGCTCTGGGCAATCTTTCTGCCTCTGCATCCGGGATGCTGCAATTACGTTGGCCACCACACCCAGCTTGTTTGACCTGTCTAAAGCCCAGTTTGACGGATGTTTTCAGTTCCTGGAAGTTCTGACTGTTCTCTCCCGCTGGACCACTTTTCATTCCCAAAGATGCTTCTTCAGGCCCCGCCCACTACTTTCAGTGTTGATTTGCTGTCTCTGCCAGCTCCTCAGGCCTCTTGTTTAGTTGGCAGTCCTATATATTTTAGTCCTTGGCCCTTTGTGAATACTTAAACACTCCATGAACTGGGTGTGATGGCGTGTGCCTGTAATCCCAGCACTCAGGGAGGCAGAGGCAGGTGGATCTCTGTGAGTTTGAGGCCAGCCTGGTCTACAAAGCAAATCCAGGATAGCCAGGACTGATACACAGAAAAACCCTGTTCCCTGTTCACTGTCTCAAACAAAAACAAAACAAAACAAAAACAAAAACAACAACAACAAAACACCACTCCCTAAATGGAAGGATTTGGGGAGGACAGACACAGTTGCATTGTTGGCAACAGGTAGGACTGAATTGGGTCTTTGGGTGCCATTCCTCAGTCTGGTCAAGTCGTCTCCATGCTTTCTGGTCCCCTGGCTGGTCAGTGACTGTGAAGCCCAGCGACATCGGCTTCTGCCAATCGGGTAGGTTTTTTTGTTCCTTTGTTTAGAAAGGTACCTCATAGAGCAGAGTGGAGGAAGGGACTCTTCAGCATTTTCCCACCTGAAGCTCCAGGGAAGATGGTGTGAACAGAAAGATAGTCTGTGGTCACCTCTTTCCTTCTTTCTTGAAGGTCTAATTAGTTTGGCCACAGAATACTGGGCAGTTTAAGGAAGGGCCTTCAGCTAAGTGGGTTTTAAGTCTTGTATCTGTTCCCTCCTCTGGATTCTGTTCCAGGGGATGTGGTAGCCAAAGTCCCTCTCACTCTCAACAGCGAAGGACTCAGTGCTGGACTTGTCCCCCTCATGCGCTTGCCTTCCAAGGTAGGACAGTTGTCTTCCTCTCTGTGTACAGTTACTTTTTCTTTCATCCTAGTAATGGTCCAAGTTTACTTACTCCGTATAAGTATTTGGAAGTTTCCTCTAGGTCCCTTGCCGTGCCTTTGTTGTCTGATGCAGTCCTATTTAGAGATTCCAGATATGGGGTCCTGTCAGGTCCATCCAGAACAGTCATGTTGCTATGGCTTCCATAATAGTAGTCTGGGCTTTTTGTCATAGCAAGAGCAATAAGAAGATTCCAGATTCAGTGTATGCAAAATGTACTGGGAATATAAGATTTTTGAGAAAGGAAATCCTTTCCTTGGTCCCTATCCCTTTAGGTTCTATGCATTGGAATTATGAGTTATGACAAAAGGCAGATTAGCAAGAGAAAAGACAAAATGTAGTCACATGTTTTAATTATAGGAACTCACAGAAAAAACATGTGTTTGGGGCTCACACACCCATCTTCACAGGGGAGAGGGAGAAGAGCAGTTGGAGGAAAATAAATGGCCTCAATGGTTCCAAGAGGGATAAAAGGAGTCAGGACAGTTTTGTGACGGTGTCTGCTGGGATGTGCAGTGGAGACTCCTCGTCTCTGGCCATTATAATAATTCCTGGCTTTTATAATAATTGAGTTATTTTGGGAGGTTCTGCTTTCAGAGTGATTTCAGGAACTGAAATGCCTCTTGCCGAAAATAATTTTAATGTTACCTTGTCGTATTCTGGACCTCTTGAAGGTCTTCTTTTGTATTCTGTAAATCATTCTAGCGGAATGAATAAAACAGAGCATAACTGTGCTCTAAAATTAAATACATTTTAAAATATTTACTATTATTATCTGTCTTCCTCTCTTTGTGTGTGTGTATGCACGAGAGAGCGCCATGTATGTGATTCTGTGAGGTGCTTGTGGAGGCCAGACGAGCTCATGAGCCATGTGGGTGCTGGAAACCAAACTCAGGTCCTTGCAAGGATAACAGTTCCTCTTAACTGTTGAGTCATCTCGTCAATCCCCTCCTCAGTTATATCAGTGTTTGAGCCTTCAAACAAGTTATTAAAACAGATTTTTAAAAAATTAACAAAAAAGGGGCCTGGAGAGATGGCTCAGAGGTTAAGAGCACTGCCTGTTTTTCCTGAGGTCCCAAGCTCAGTTCCCAGCAATAACATGATGGCTCACAACCATCTGTAATGAGATCTGGTGCCCTCTTCTGGTGTGCAGGTGTACATGCAGACACAACATTGTAGACATAATAAATAAATCAATTTTTAAAAATTAACAAAAAAATAGTGATTATGGCATTAATTACTAGGTCCAGATAACGATGAAAATTCAAGTATAAAAATAATGCTTACTCGGCAAAGTTTTAGCCTAAAGGGGTGAGAAATATTTTATTCCTTTTTTTTTTTTTTTTTTTTTTTTTTTTTTTTGACAGCATAAGAAGCTTGAACAAAGGCTTGCTTGCTAGGCAAACATTCCACTACTGAGCTACACCACTAGCAGTAAGAAAAAAAATTGTGTGTTAAGTCAAATTATTTTAAATTGTTGGCGCGCTGATCACTAGGGCCTTCTCTCTGTGTCTGTTCCATGTTCATTTTACAGGAAGTGGTGATGCTGGGGGTGTGTGTGTCAAACCTCAAGTAAGCCAGGCAAGTGCTTCACCTGAGCCACATCCTCACCCTTATCACCCCTTTTTATACTAAAAAAGACATGGTCTTTTTCTTTCAACATCAGGCACTGTTGTGTTTGGAAGTTTTAGCTGTGATCTTGTGATGTGGGGAAGGTCGCAAGGAAACAGCAGTACTGAGACTTTCTGTGTGGAGGCTTCAGGCTCAAGGTCTTTGGCAGAGCAGCTGAGGATGAATCCTCTCAGCTGAGGAAATAGCCCCTGTGATTGCCAACACACTACTAACCTGCTCCTTCATCGGCAGTGATCACCACAGGCATTATCTAACTTAATTCTCATTTGATCTTATTCCAGAAGGCCAAGAACTGACGTAACTTAATTCTTAACAATTCAACCAAAAGCTAGTGTTGGTTCTGCTTTATAAAAAAAGAAAAAAATTCCACGACTGTTCTTGTATTGATGAGAAATTAATTTCCTGTTTCATTTGCAGAATTAAACATGTCAGATACCCTTGACTGCTACAATTTTTGTTCATGTTGATTCTTTGATATTTAATAAATAAATTCAAGATGGCTTTTTAAAAATATTTGCTGTGGTTATAACTAGGGTGGGTGGGAAGCAGATATGAAAACCTGGAAGGAAATGAAAGTACTAACTGCATTAGTATTCGGTGGCATAATTATGTAATTATGGTAAATATAGTTGTGTTCCTGTTTTCCATACTTTCATACCAAGCATGTATTTCTTAAATGA
Organism: Psammomys obesus; assembly: GCF_907164565.1. Classification (NCBI taxonomy): domain Eukaryota; kingdom Metazoa; phylum Chordata; class Mammalia; order Rodentia; family Muridae; genus Psammomys; species Psammomys obesus. The sequence continues at coordinate 1,104,274 of NW_026585690.1, forward strand.
AAATAAGAAATTTATGAATAAAGAATGTGCTATAAATTATGGTAATAGAGCCTCCTAGCCAAGGGAACTATCCACAGAATTCTTTCTAAAAGAAATGACTATAAAGAGAAAACATATGTCAATGTGAACTATGACACAGACAGAAAAAAAAACCCAAAATGTATTAAAGTCAGTATGCCATGGTACATAAACTAATGAAAATCAAATCTTGTAATCATTTTATAAGGAATATATACAAGTCTAATGCTATGAAAGACTGGACGGGCAGTCCAATTTGCAGTGATAAAAAAGGCAGGAGAAACTGCAAGGGGCTTAGAGTAAAATGTTTACTAGCGTTTGGTTTTGAACAGCTTGCCCGGACTTCTCTAGGATCCTGTTTCCTCCTCGACCTAATAAACGATCCACACTACACTGAGGCTGTTAAGTGACAGCCAACCGGGATGGGCTGTGACAGGGCGGAAAGGGAGTTAGAGCCCAAACCGAACCGCAGAACCATGGACAGCCTCTGTGAGCTTTTGTCCACGGTGTAGCAGACAGACGAAGGAGGTATGGTGGGAATGTCCTGGTTTTAGGCTGCGTTACATGTTGCTGGATAACTTGGTAAAGGGGGGAGTGTCAGTATCTGAAAGAGAGCTGTAGGAACAATGCGGAGAAGCTGAGGGGGGCGGGATTTGCTACAGATGCAGAAGTACCTGGTGGGACCAAGGAGTGGGAAGCTGGGTGAGTAGGGGCTGGGAGGGTTTGAAAGTACCCCGGTTTCATTTGGTCTTGTTGTGGGCATTTGATCAAGTCCTTCCCACCAACAAAGAACATGACCAAAGAAGTAACCTGAGGAGGGTTAGAAGGTATGAAATAGCTGGCTGTTGAGGAGAATCGGAGGGTGAACTGATAGGAACTGGGTTCATCCTGTGCTTGGGATTGAACCCAGGCTCTGTCTGGAGCATGCTACCAGGTAGCCTGCCACCAAACTACACTCCAGCCTCTGCTTTTGTACCAACGAGGAGGATGCTTTCCTTCAGCTTGTTTTTCCGAGGAGCTGCCAACTTCTAACCGTTAAGCCAGTGTGTCTAGGCCCCTGCCACGTGGAAAACACTGAGTTTTATCTTCATGCTACCCAGTGTGGACGTGAACTGGGAGCTGAGCGAAAGGATGGCGTTTATAAAAATCGGCAGGCTGCCCACTGGTGTCCTCAGTCCCTGCTTAGTCCACTTTCCACGAGGACAGCAATGATTGGAACAACTGGAGGCTGGCAAATTAATTGATCTTTCAGCGCCGCTGGATACCGATGGGTAAACAAATGTGCAAACAGGGAAGAGCACAACCTCTCTCCTCTCACGTAGCCTACTCTTCGACGATTTTCTCTTCCCAGGCAATGGGCACCCAGAGCCTTTGTTGCTCACAATCTATGCTGGCCTGGTTGTTGGCAGCCACAGACATATGAGAGCTGTTGGCTTCTACTCGGAGGAAGAAGGTATATGACAAGATCGGTGTTTTCCTAGGACTAAATAGGAGTAAGTAATCCCGACTGGGAGTGACAGGGCATTCCTGTAATCCCAGCACTTCGGAAGTAGGAAAGCAGGAGTATAGGGGAGAAAATGGCTCAGTAGGTAAAATGCTTGCTGCCTCAAGCAGTGAGACCTGGGTTTGGATCTTTAGTACCTGAGCAAAAGCCAAGAATGCTGGGATCCCAGCATCTAAACCCAGCACCTGGGTGGGAGTCTAGCTAGGATCAGAGATAGGCAAATCCTGAGGGCTCACTGGTAACCAGTCTAGCCTAAATGACAAGTTCCCCTACACATATGTACAGAGAGAGAGAGAGAGAGAGAGAGAGAGAATAGGTGGTTTGAGTTTCAGACATCAAAGGTAGCCGCAGAACAGTCCAGTGTGTGCTTGCCGTAGCCCTAGCAACTCTCCAGCCAAAACAAACACAGCCCAAACCTCAGTCAGTACCATAAATATCAATAGGCTTCTTTGGCACTCTGACTTCCTCACCACGTGCCGCCTTAACTCCTGGCTGCTGTCTGGCTTCTACCTCTTTTTGTAAAAACTCTTGAAGGCTACCAGCCAAGTCTTGGACATCCTCTCAGTTTCGGCCCTGTGTGTCCTGTCTTCAGTGTGTGGCTGCCAGCCGTACCTCTCTTCACTCTGCCGGGCTCGATAGGTTCTGTTGGTGCTGGATGATTCTGTCCCACTCAGATGTTGTCTGATCTGTCTTTGCTGCGGGGGCTGCCTTAAATTACAGCCCTTTCTAGTGGTCCCTCTGTTGGGACCCAATCATCCATGTCCCTCTCTTAGCAAGCACTCTCTTCTCAGCTCTCTCACTCTTAAATCTGGGTTTCAAGTCTAACTCGGTTCGCGACCTCCTGATGCACATTTCTGGCTCGTTGCTGTCCACACAGGCTCTGTTTCCCTTGGACTTCGTAGGCCAGTCTCTGCCTCTGTCCGGCCCTAACCCTTAGCACTTGTTCTCTCTAGGCTCAGACCAGTATGTTCAGGGACAATCATGACAACACTTGCAGAGAAGCAGTGTGTGGATCACAGGTAAAGTGGGTACTGTAGACCATGAGTGGAGCCCATGGCACTCCGTGTAATTGTTCCTCCTGGGCAGCCAGCTGCTGCTTTCCTCTTCCCTTCCTCCTCCCCCTCTCTGTTTTTTTAGACCTTTAAGAAGAAAGAGATTTATTAGCTGGGCCTGGTGGGGCATGCCTTTAATCTCAGCGCTCGCAGGTGGAGCTCTGTGAGTTTGAGGCCAGCTCTGATCTACAGAGCAAGCTCCAGGATAGCCAACGGTACAGGGAGAAACCCTGTCTCGATAAACAGAGAGATTTATTTATTTATTTACGTACTTATTTGTTTATTTATCTATTTGTTTGTTTGTTTGTGTGTTTTTGCCTTGAGCGTATGCACATGTGTGCAGGTGAGGCCTGAAGAGGGCAACCAGTGTTTTAGACGTGCATTTCTAGATGGTTCTGAGCTGCCCTGTGGGTGCTAGGAGCTGAACCTGGGTCCTCTACAAGAGCAGCTGGTGCTCTTAACCACTGAGCCACATCTCCAGTCCCTCCTCTGTTGATTGAACCACTTTTAGGTACTCTTAACAAGAGGGCAGGCTGGGGAGTGGGGGTGGGGTGTCTCACTCTTGCCCAGGCAAACTCTTTCACCCACTGGGCCATCTTGACAGCCCCATATTATCTTTTTCATGAGAAACTGGACATTTGGGTTTTGACGTGAAATACCTAAGTATTCAGTGTCGGTTTTCCTTTTTAAGCCCTTTTGAGTAGAACTGTTGTGTGTTGGATGGGACCTGCATGCAGCCTGTGCCTCTGCTACCCCGGCTTTCGAGAAACTCTTCCCATACCTTGCCTATTCCCTCACACTTGCCTTTTGATCCCCTCTCACGCCCCACAACACACACACATTCCATTCTGTGTGCTTCAAAGTGTGCTTGGCTTTCTAATAGTGATTAAGGCAACAAAGAGGGGAAGCCAAGCTCAAAAATTGGTTGACAGGTGGTCTGGATATCCAGTTCTGGAAGGTGAGCCAAAGCAGCAATCACAGTTTAAATCGACAAATTCAGAGAACAGGGAGTCCCCTTACTTAGGTCAAGGAGCTCAGTGAGTGCTAGGTACAAGTTGCAGGAGAACAGATGGGAACTCAGTCACAGAAACCCTGTGTTTAAAATTGAGATCCAGCCTACTTGTTGCTGTTACCTGGGTAACTCTAATCTCAGCCCCTGGGAAATGGAAACCAGGTTCAAGGCCATTCTGAGAGCCCAGTGATTTCAAGGGCAGCTTGGGAGAGACTCTCCCACTCTCCTCCCTCCATTTCCTCCCCCAAATATTTGGGTTTTGAAGAGAAAGAAAAAAGGGAAAGTAGTAGGCTTTTGTTTTTGCTTTTGTTTGTTTATTCTTAAAGACGGCCCTCACACTGTAGCCCAGGTTATCCTAGAACTCACTAGGAAGCCCCAGTTGACCTCATAGGCTCAGCAATCCTCAGCCACTTCCCTTTTTTGTTGTCTTGACTGATCTAATTCCCTAGTGATTTCTACATTTGTTTATAATTCAGACATTATCACTGGTGCAAAACCACAGCTTTCATCTTAAAAAAAAAAAAAAAAAGCTTATTTATTTTTATGTGTATGGGTGTTTTGCCTGCAAGTCTTATCTGTGCAACATGAGCACACTGTCTGCAGAGTCCAGAAGAAGCCCTCAGATCCCCTGGGACTAGAGTTAACAGACAGTTGTGAGCTGCCAGGTGGCTGCTGGGAATCGAACCAGGGGCCTGTGGAAGAGCAACCAGAGCTCTTAACCACCGAGCCACGTCTCCAGAACCCACAGCTCTCAGTTTTAGGGAATAAAAGATAGTTTATTCTGGTCCCATTTTGATTGCTCATGGCCTGAGAACACAGATTTAAGTCTTTCCAAGTTCTGTGTTCCTACACAGAAGCAGTTTCATGATGTTTTGTAGTTTTTACAGAACAAGGAAATTCACAAATCAAGGGGAATTAAAATACACTGGTGGCTGCATTAGAGGCAGCTACAGCAGGGTTGGGGAGGCTTTTCTGCAGGCCTAAGATGCTATCTGACGGCATTCTTCGTTTTGGGGTTGGTGGAAGCTAGTGAGTTGGACACATCAGTAGATTGCAAAGGTTTTTCTCTATTAGTCATAGGATGTTAATTCCAATCAGAGCTGGGCAAGGAATGGCTGTTTCTAGGGACTGAAGCTAGCCCAAGATAAGGTAATTAGCCCCTGGACGTGTAGCATTCCAATCTTGCCACAGAACTGAATTTCTAATCAGCCAGTCAGTCACTCCCTGCAGTCCCTGCAGACAGTTTCTTTGCAAGAGTTTTCCTTCACAATACATGGGTTGAGCTCCATACCAACTGAATAAAATTTGTAGGGTACAACCCAGGGATCAGTATGTTTCAGATGTCTGGGACCACCCCTGAACCCCCACAATGCTGGCTCCTGCTGAGCACTCTTCATAGAGAAGACTAGTGGATGTTAGGGAGGCCCCGGGACTCAGGTCATTTCATTTTAACCAGCTCTTTCCCACTGCCGGTAAACATCCCAAAGTCCCACACCGTATCCAACCTGGAGACACAGAGAGAGCGGGTCAGATGGTAACTGTAGTGAGACCTCCAATATTGGTTTTGGCCTTTGTTTAGCTTTTCTTAAAGTATAAAGTTCAGGAGCCTTTATTATATTTACATGATTGTGCTGCCACCACAGTCAATTTTAGAACTCTCTCTCTCTCTCTGTCACTTTAAAAAGAACTCCAGGCCAAGCCTGATGGCACAGACCTTTAACGCCAGCACTCAGAAGGCAGAGACAGGTGATTCTCTGAGTTTAAGGACAGACCAATCTATTTAGCAAGTTCCAGGACAGGTGAGACCCTGTTTTAACCATGGTGATGATGACCCTGTTTCAATAATGATGATGATTGATGATGATGATGATGATGATGATGACGACGACGACCCTGTTTCAGTAATGATGATGAGGATGATAAAATAGTAATAGAAGCAGCAGCTGCAGGGACAGGCATGGAGCTTATTGGTGGGGTGCTCGCCTAGCATGCACAAGGCCCCACGTTTGATCTTCAGCACATACACACAAATAAATAAATAGTCAATCAGAAATCCTCAAAAGCTCTATCTACTTCAGCTAGCAGTCTTGCTGCCCCACCCTGGGGCTACTTTCCACTTCTATAGGTTTTCCTATCACTCTAATGACATTCTTCTGGTTTTTGCAACCCCGAGGCCAGCCCAGGGCCTCCTGCTTGCTGGATTAGCACTCTAACCCTGAGCCAGCTTCATCCATCAGCCCCTGAAAGTTGGTCTTCTACCCAAACACCTCCCTGATGCAGGACTCATGGTGACCTTTGTGGTTTTTATGTGGTTTTCCATTTGACTGTTCTGGGGCAGGGTTGGTTTTTTGAGACAAGGCCTCACTGTGTAGTCCTGCATAGGCCAGGCTCACTTAGAACTCCCAAGATCTGCCGGTCTCTGTTTCCACAGTCCTGGGATTATTGGTGTGTGACACCATGGCTATTTTTATGTAGTTTTTATGGACTTTTTGAAGTCTAACATGTATACAGAAAAAGAGCATAAGACACACTATTGAAACGTTGCAAACTGAACCTACCATGCAGACAACATTCAGATGTGAAGGCCACAACCTTACTGGCACCTGGGATGCCCTGCTTGTGCCCAGCTTCTCCCAGGGTGACTTTTCTGGCTCACAAAATCACAGACCACTACTTCTTTTGTACTTTATCCCAATGAGGATAAAGACCCTTCCAGAATCTCACTACATACTCCCAGCTGGTTTGGAACTCTCAATGCAGGTCAGGCTGGCCTTGAACACACGGATCCTCAGGTGTGCCCACACTAGTGCATCACCTTTCCTGTCTGGCTGCTTTTGCTCAGCCTGATGAGGCGTGTCCATCTTCCTACCAGTAGCTATCATGATGTTTTGATGTTATTAATTCTACTAGGAATGTATTCCAAGTGAAAATGAAAAGTGGAAAATGGAGGATAAAGCATGTAAAATTAAACCTGAACTCCTTTTTTCTTTCTTTCTTTCTTTCTTTCTTTCTTTCTTTCTTTCTTTCTTTCTTTCTTTCTTTCTTTCTTTCTTTCTTTCTCTCTCTCTCTCTCTCTCTCTCTCTCTCTCTCTCTTTCTTTCTTTCTTTCTTTCTTTCTTTCTTTCTTTCTTTCTTTCTTTCGAGACAGGGTTTCTCTGTGTAGCTTTGGTTGTCCAGTACTCCCTTTGTAGACCAGGCTTGGCCTTGAACTCACAGTGCCTGCCTCTGCCTCCCTGAACATTAGGATTAAAGGCCTGTGCTACCATGCCCAGCTAAACCTGAACTTCTTAAAAGAGAGTGACAGTATTAAGTTTCTAATGATTCTCTAAGAGTCACACGTTACAACCAGCTCCCAGCTAGAAGGGGTTATGTTACTCATCTGAGTCTTTCTTTCTGTGATTATTTCAATAATATCTTTGTGAACAGTTTATTATTTTTCATCCTGATTTTTTTTTACATATAATATTGAATATAGTAGGTCAACCTCTTTTTTTTTAGTCCAAGAATATTTAACAGTATATCTTTAGCTAGAGGTGAAGTGGTGTTTTGACATCGATGAGAAAATGGAAAAAATCTATTTTCTGAATTATTTATATCAGTAGTTACCACCAAATGTTCAAATATGCCTCCAATGGCCTCTCAGGTTTTTTAGCTGTTTCTTCTTTCTGCAAGACTGCCGTTCTCAAGCAAGCAAGTAGAATGCTTCCTAAATGTGGCACAGTGCTTGACAGACATTCGAACTTGTTTTGGGGGACCAGTGTAACTTTTTCCTGGAGGACAAAATACAAGGGAGTTTCTTGTGAGGCAGACCTTGGCTAATCTATTGGAATGCTCAGGGGACCTGGGGAGACTGTGGCAGTGTCGGGTGTTACAGGTTTTGTGCCGTGGCCTTGTCCCCAAGGTTAGCTCTAGTTGCTCTATGTGAAGTCAGTACTGATGTCAAAGGAATTGGGGTTCCTTTTGGAGGTTGTCTCATTAGTAAAATAATTCAAGAGTAGACTGGAAGAGAATCTTGGGGACAGTTCTATTAGAGTTCAAAGGAAGAAAAACAAAAACAAAAACCAGGAAAGGCAAGCTGTAAATCTGGGCAGCTGCCCGAAGGAGGAGAATGGAAAACAAGGGGAAAAGGCCATGTTGCAAGCTGGCATGGAGGTCAGGCACACGGGGAACAAGCGGTCCTGTGGTAGGGAGGAGGACTTCAGGGAAAGAGGAAGGGACCTAATATCACAGAGCCTCTGCTTGGTTCTAGCCAGCTTCCAACAGGAAGAGAGAAGCAGGGACAGCCAGAGTAGCATATGCCTTTGATCCCACAGCACTCCCAAGGCAAAGGTAGGTGGATGAGGCCAGCCTGGTCTACATGAGACAGCCAGGGCTACATAGTGAGACCCTGTTTCAGAACAAAATGCAACAAAACAACAGCAAAGTTACTACTTTCTGAGTGTTGACTTGACTCAGAAGTCAAGGGAGGAGGGACCCAGTGACTCTCTTGGCAGCTCTTGGAAGCTTGCAGGGAGGGATGTGCTGGGGCGGGAACTTTGGGAAGGAAAAGTGTAATATCTCATTAAAGGAATCAGCCCCGCCTGTCTTCTTAGCATGGCTTAAGGTGAGCCCACCTTCCTGGGAGTGGACCCCCTTTGTGAGGAGTGGCCCCTTAGCCAGTCACTGAGCTTGTCCGTCTGGAGTCAGTCTCTGCCGAGTCTGGAGGCCTGCACCGTTACTGTAAGAGTATATCGGCTTAGCGACCAGAGCGAAAACAGACAGCAGACTCCGTGAACCTTGACTGTGCCCCTTCACTGAGTGCCACTTCTCTGTACCCATCAAATTAGCAATGGGGCTTACTCCTCATACCAGACATGGCTGGAAAAATTATCCCTTAGCAAATGGGCAGGAATCAACAATCACCTCTACACATTTCTTTTTTTTTTTTTTTTTTTACTTTATTTTTGTTGTGTGGAGTGGGGGAGAGGAGAAAAAGGGAGATGACAGCGGGCAACAACATGTCACAATTAATGTGTGGAGGTCAGAGGACAGCTTGGTGAATTAGTTCTCTCCTTGTACCTTCACCTGGATGCCAGAGGTGCGCAAACTTGGGTCCCCAGGCTTGCCCACAACTGCTTTTACCGGCAGGGCTACTTTGCTCACCCTCTTTTTCAGACTTCTGATAGAGCATTGTCCTAGCTTCCGATTAAGATTCTACATGTTAGAAGAAATGTCACTAGCTGGGCGTGGTGGGGCACACCTTTGATGCTAGCACTCAGGGGGTCAGAGGCAGGCAGATCTCTGAGTTCCAAGGCCAGCCTGGTCTATAAAGCCAGTCCAGGATAGCCAGGGCTACACAGAGAAGCCCTATCTCAAAAACCAAAACAAACAACAACAACAACAAAACAATGTCACTAGACTTTTCCCTGTTCTATGGGAAACAAAAAACACTACTTTTTATTTGTTTTGGTTTTTGTTTTTGTTTCTTTGAAACAGTGTTTCTCTGTGTATCTCTGGTTGCCCTGGAACTCACTCTGTAGACCAAGCTGGCCTTGAACGCACAGAGACCAACTGCCTGTGCCTCTTGAGTGCTGGGATTTAAAGGGGTGTGCCTGCACTGCTCTGCTAAAACACTCCTTTTAAATGCTCAAAGCTATATAGTTTCTCAGTTTACAAAGAAAAGTGGGGAGGAAATGTAGTTTGTCCTTGGATGGGCGCAGCCTTGCTCATCACTTTCTGTGATGAAAGCTTGCGTGAAGTGTTTTTCTCTAATACGTGCACAACGAGAATACGTAACGAAAAGCATTTCTATGCCTCCTCTGCCCTCCTTTCTGCGATATGGTACAATTGAAGATTGTGACCTGATTTGAGTGTGATCTGGCAGCAATCGAGGCTGTGGTTGCCAGCTCATCACTGCTGTAGCCTAGGCCTGGGCAGTGATTGGGGAGCCATGCACTTTCTGGCTCAGTCTTGCTACACCTGCAAGACAGCTCAGAGGCCTGGGGATATAGCTTGGTGACAGTGTAATTTCTAGCATGAGAGTGATCCATCAAAAAATATAGGCAAAGCCATTAATACCTCAGCGCAAGTGCTATCTCTTCCAGCAATGCTGAGTGACTAGTTGAATCAAATCACTTCTTTCTCTTCTCAACCTATGCAAATCTGTCTTAAATTTTATTGTACTACAGTGATATTAGAGTCCTTTGAATGCATCTTTTCCAATAGTGTATACATTTTTTTTGAAAACATGCAATTAATAAATGTGATTATATAATGACTTTCCCAGCATTTGGGAGGCAGAGGCAGGTGGATCTCTGTGAGTTCAAGGCCAGCCTGGTCTACAGAGTGAGTTTTAGGACAGCCAGAAAAACCCTGTCTTGAAAAAACAAAGAGAGATCTTCCTCTGTAGTTTTGGCTGACCTGGAATTATGTATCCCTGGCTGGCGTCATATTTTTATTTTCAGATTTATTTTGCTTTAGATGAATGAATATTTGGCCTGCACTCCTGGTGTCCTCGGAAGAGGGTCCCTTATGACTGAAGTTTCACATGGTTGTGAACCATCATGTGGGTACAGGGAATCGAGCCTAGGACCTCTGCAAGAGCAACAGCGCTATTAAACACTGAGCCATCTCGCTAGACCCCACCTTCCAATTTGATAATCTCCTACCTCAGCCTCCTGGGTGCTGGAATTACAGGTTGGAGCCATCATATTAGCTTTACTTTTCTTTTAAAAATCCTAATATTGTGATCCAGGCACGGTAACACACTCCTTTAATTCTGGCACGCATTAGGCAGAGGCAAAGGCTGGTGGGTTTCTGTTAGTTGGAGGTCAGCCTGGTTTATACATTGGGTTCCAAACCATTGATATTGAGGGCTACATCATGAGACAGTGTCTCCAAAAAAAAAAAAAAATCATAATATCCTGGGTACAGGAGAATGCTCAATATTTATCATTACTTAAAATTTGGGTGAATAATCCTTGATGGAAAACAGGCAGCTTTTGTGCAAAATACCTCATCATCTTTTAGCATATTAATAAATAGAAACAATTTTTTTTTGAGAGAGAGAGAGGGTTTCTCCGTGTAGCCTTGGCTGTCCTGGACTCACTTTGTGGACCATGCTGGCCTCTGTGGGTCTGCTGCCTCTGCCTCCCCAAGGACTGGGATTACAGGGGTGTGCCACTGCGCCCAGCTTACATAGAAGCAATTTAGATGAAGATTTTATCAAAATTTCAGGGTTTTTAAGCATATGTAGACTGGCATATCCATTTGAAACCTTACTGTGTATGTGTAGGTCACATTAGATTTTCTTTCTTCTTCTTCTTTTTTTTAAAATGTTGTCGGTAGTGGAGATGAAGCAGGGCCTTGCTCATACTAGACTCGCACTCTGCCACTGGGCTGTACCCATAGCCCTGGGTTTTCTTTCAATGGGCAGGACCTTGTTTATGATGTTTACTCTCATTTTGTTAAATTGGGTTTCTAAGATTACCTCAAAGAAACGTATTTCTCCTTTGGGGCCTTGTCTGAAAATCACTTGTCACCCAGTGAAGACTGATGTGTTGTCCAGGATTATCTGGCCTCATGCATCAGGCTGGCCCCAGCCTCTCTGTGCGGCTAAGGAGGCCTGAGCTTCTGATGCTCTCTTCCTCACGGCCACCAGGATTGTAGGTGTGCGTGCTGCCGTGCCTCTGTGTGCAGTGCTGCTTGCTATACCAGTGTATGCAGTGCTACCCTGTTTGTGCAGTGCGGGGGAGGGGGGGTGTGTGTCAAACTCCAGGCTTCCTGAGCTGGACAAGCACTCTGCTGACTTAGCCACATACCCGGACCAGATCATAATCTCTGGAGTTTTAGATATGTTTTATAAGACAATGAAATGAGTGCCCTTTCAGGGGAAAAAAAAAAAAAAAAAAAAAAAAAAAAGACGCAAATATACATATATGCAAAATATTCTTGATTGTACAAACTCCTCAAATATGTGCATAGACTTTGTGTTGAAAAACATCTGGTTTAACCTGCTTAAAGAAATAAAATTTGCTTAACCCAGGAACTCTTATTTTTACTGATATTGGCTTGTTTATGAGGGGAAGGCCTGTGATGGAGCAAGTGTGTAGAGGTCAGAGAGGAGCTCTCTGGACTCGGTTTCCTGGTCCACCTTTATGTGGGTTCAGGAAGGGAACTCAGGTCGCCCATCTTGTACAGCAGGCACTTCGCCTCTGAGCTGTTTCAAAGCTCCACCCCAGTTTTCTTTGTACTCATTTACTTACCATACTGAAAGCCTTTTGGCATCTTTGTACTGTTTGTTGGTGGTGCTAATTCGAGGGGCAAACAAAGCCCTGAAAACCTTCGCTTCTAACACTGTTGCCTTTATCTATGTTTACCCAAGTAGTAAGCAATCCCTTACTTTTGGTTCTGTTTTCCTTTTCAGGTCACCACCCTGAGAGTAGGTAACTTGGGGTCACATTTCTGGGATTGGGGTGAGGCCTAACTGGGTCACGAAAGCCTGGCTATATAGAGTAGAGTGACAGGGGTTCCTGCCAGTTTTGAACCAATGCCAAGTAATATATAGCGAGATGGATGAGTCAATAAGGCAGAGGTCAGAGTGGGGTTTTTTTTGTTTTGTTTTTCAAGACAGGGTTTGTCTGTGTAGCTCTGGATGTCCTAGACTTGCTTTGTAGACCAGGTTGGCCTCAAACTCACAGAGATCCACCTGCCTCTGTCTTCTACAGGGATTAAAGACGTGCTGTTTAGAAAGCCAGGCTTATGGTCTGATGAGGGAACATTTTGATGGAGAGGGCGGTTCTTGCCTTAACCCAAAACCTCCTCTATGCTTCTGCTGAGATAAGTGTTCTGCTGCCATGGATCCCCAGCCCAGCTCAGCCACTAGACAATAAGGAAGCAGTTACCCTGGAAACACGAGATAGGGAGGATGCTGACCCTGGACAAGGGATGCTTAGTGTGTTCCTCTCTAAGGTGGAGGGGAAGTGGTGTTGCCACCCTGTGCACCAGCGGCTAATCTCTGTGTACAGGTGTTTTTCCAGGCGGAAATCTCACAGACAGTCCACTGTCTTTTAAGCCTCCTGCCTGCTGATGGGTGCTCTGTAGTTTTTATACAGTTCATTTTCTTACTGTCGTTAAGAGTTTTATAGGCTAGTTACTGAAAGAGATGAGTAAATTTGACTCTACTTAAGACATATGCTGTGGTTTCTCTGCTCTGCCCCCAAACCAAGTATTTGAGCCACAAAGAGAATAGGGAGTAGACGTGGGGTCTGGGAGACCTGGACCAGCCATCTGACTTTATAAAGCACGGTGTCCCTTGATAATGGTTCCTTCTTTCCTTGTATTCTTTGTCCCAACCCTCCTTTCCTTTTTTCCCCCTCCTAAGACTCTTGCTTTGTGCCCAGGCTACCCCAGAACTGGGTTCAAATAGCCCTCTTGCCCCAGCCTCCTGAGCACTAGGAGACACAGGCTCATGTCTGGCTCACCTTGTTTTTACCATGGGAATCATACATATACACACACCTTACCAGGAGCCGTGCTAAATACTATATATAATCTTCAAACCCACTGGAAACTGTCCCTCCTTGATGAAAATGATGGTCAGAGAAATTAACTGACCTGGTGAGTTTCCCAGAGTCACGTGGTGTAGAAGATGGCTTCCGATTGTGTGCTTCACACTTCTGCATTTCATTGAGTGTTGGTTCTTCAGCTTTGGCTTCACCAAGGCAGTCTCCTGCTTCTCTGTGAGAACTCTGGCCCAGTGGTTCTTCTGGACACTGACTTAAGCCATGGGGCCTGATTAAGGAACGGCCAGAATTCCTGTCACTAAGATAGATGCATATTTCCAATAGACGAAGTATCCCCTGATGAGTCCCCCACAGTGCGTGGTGAGCCTGAGTCAGGGAGTGGGATAACACTGAGGCTTTTAATACTGTAAGGCTTGAAGGATGAGACTCACCTCAGCCCAGTAATGGGCCAGACTAGCCTTGTCTGACAAAGTACAATCCATTCTGGACAAGCAAAATAAGCACCAATGGCATTTTCTCCCTGGACTCCAGTCAACTCGGCAACTCAACTCCCTGTCACCATAGCTTCATGATGTATAGAATCTTCATTCTGTATAGAATCTATTAGAACTTACCAATCCAGATGAGTTATTTTGGCAGTCTTGTGATTTAATCCTTTGTAGGTTGATTTTTGCTCATGATTGCCTTGGAAAGTTGAAGCAGGTATAAAATGGGTAGCTAGTATAGACATTAGGTGCATTTTCTAGACATGTGACATGTTCCGTATATAGTACTGAAACAAGGAGGAAAAGACCTTTTCAGCCTTAATCCACCCCAGCCTTACTGAGAGCTAGGTACCAGATGGAAAGATTACAGAGAGAAGTTCATACGTGATTCCTTCTTCAAGCCATTATAGGCTTTTTCCTCTCTTGCTCTCAAAGGAACACTTCTCTGTGAACTTAAAAGGCTTTGTAAGGAAGCCAGTTGCACTAAAGGAAAGCCCTGGAATTCTCTGGTACTTTTTGTTTTGTTTTTCAATAAGGAAGGCTTGCTCAAAGGCTGTGGAAATTTGCCACTGTATGTGGTGAAGCAGGGCATGATAACAGGGGGCAGAGTCTCTTCGATTCAAAATTTGTGTTGTTATTTTTACATTTATTTGTGCATGTGTGCACATGTGTAAGAGCATGCCACTATGCTCATGCCCGTGTGGAGGTCAGAGGACAACCCGTGGGAGCCAGCTCTCTACTTTGGCTGTGTGAGTCCTAAGGATCAAATACAGGTCCAGGTCCGTCCGGTTTGGTGGCAAGTGCTAGAGCTACCTCTCTAGCCCTTGGGTATCTTTTCTTGCACATGCCAGTTTTAATCTTGGCCAGCCTGCCAACTTTATGAACTGTTTGTAAAACAAAAAATGAGTTCTGTTACTGTGAAGAGACACCTTGACCAAAGCCACTTAAAAAACAAAAACAAAACAACTCCTATTTAATTGGGGGCTTGCTTATAGTTTCAGAGAGTGAGTCTGTTTTCTTTCTTTATCAACATCTACTGGTAGATTTTTGTCTGGTTTATCTGTCTGGTTTGTCTGGTTTATTCTCATTGTCACTTGGCTTGGTCTGCTTTGGTGTGTGTTGTTAGATGATATAAATGTTTATAGTGAGAGAGAAGAGTCAGAGCTCTGAGATTGAGAAATTACCATTTTGCCTTGCCTTAGGCACTAAGATATTTCGTTGCTTTATTTAACAGTAGCATGGAAAAAAGAAAAGAAGAAAAAAAAGTAGCATGACTAACAATAGGAAGGTAGAAGTTATGATAAAACATTAAGCTAGTCAAAGACATGAAATATTTTTCATAGAAAACTGACATTTTTTAAATTTTTAAATTTTTAATTTTTTAGACAGGGTTTCTCTGTATAGCCCTGGCTGTCCTGAACTTGCTGTGTCAACCAGGCTGGCCACTACCTGCCTCTGCCTCCTGAGTGCTAGGACTAAAGGTGTGCACTGCCACGCCCAGTTTGACTATCATATTTCTGACTTGAGATTATTTGATAGGCGGGCATTCAGAAGGCAGGAGTCAAGGCTAGCCTCAGCCACAGAATGAGTTTGAGGTCATCCTAGACTTTGTGAGGCCTTGTCTTAAAAAAATCAGAACCAAAAAGAAAAAAAAAAAAAAACAAACTTATCTTATAAACGTATTTGATTTGAGATTGAAGCAAAAATGTCACAGAGTATTTCTAAATATTTAAATTTAGGGCTTTAGATGTGTTCATTGAGTACATGTGTCTTAGTTTATATAACTGTTTAACCATTCACTACTGGATATTTCACATGCCTAAAACTTGAATGCCTCAAGTTTGTTTTCTTTCCTTTCTAAGATTTACTTTTATTTTATGTGTATGAATGTTTTGCTGGTTTCTATGTAGAATGTGGTGGTTTGAATAAGCATGGCCCCCATAGACCCGTGTGTTTGAACGCTTGGCTCATAGGGAGTGAAACTATTAAGGTATGCTCTTGTTGGAGGATGTATGCCACTGTGGGGCCAGGCTTTGAGGTCTGCTATGTTCAGGCTCCTCCCACTATGGAATTAGAGTCCCCTTCTGCTGCCCATGGATCAAGATGTGGAACTCTTAGCTCCTCCAGCATCAAGTCTGCCTGCATCTTGCCGTGCTTCCTGCCATGATGATAATGGATTAAACCTCAACCTGTAAACCAGCCTGAATCAAGTATTTTCCCTTATAAGAGTTACCTCCGTCACAGTGTCTCTTCACACCCTAACTAAGACATAGACACATTATGTTCATGCGATGCCAAAGAGGCCAGAAAGGAGTGTTGGATCTCTTAGAACTTACTGAAGATTGCTGGGATCTACCGTTTGGGTACTGAGAACAGAAGTCAGGTCTTCTGGAAGAGCAGTAAGTGCAGTGTGTGTGTGTCTGTCTATATTCGAGTATGTCACATGTGTGAAATGGTGGCATATGATGAACAGTGGTGGCACTTGCCTTTAATCCCAGCACTCTCAGTGACAGGTGGATCTCTGAGGTTCAAGGCCAGTGTGTTCTACAGAGAGAGAAACTCTGTCTCAAAAAAGAAACAAACATAAAAAGCTTATCATGGTGGTACATGCCTGTGATTCTAGGACTCATGGAGACAGGGCAGGTGGATCTCTGTGAGTTTGAGGCCAGCCTGGTCTACAAAGCAAGTCCAGGACAGCCAGGGCTACACAGAGAAGCCCTGCCTTGAAAAACAAAACAAATAAGTAAATAAATAAAATAAAATAAATAAATAAGTGAATGAGTAAATACATAAAAATTAAAAAGATTTGCTTTTGTGAGAGGGATGAACTATAATGGAATTAAGTGGAAGTATCACAAACAAATAGGTTTGCAGTAGACTTTATATGGTTGCAGAAACAGTGGCTGGTTTAATGTAGACTAAATGAAGGAAGGGGGAGCAGAAATGTACTGATATTGGGCATATGGTATGACAAAAGACTGAATGAAGTCAAGGGTGACTCAGGGTTTTGGCCTAAGCCACTTGACTGAATATCATTCACACTGGCCTGCCTGTTTGGTCCATGGGGACAGTGGACAGTGGTTGCTTCATGGTGGTTATTTTGAAAGGCAGAGATTAAGTAGGCTGTTTCTACATCGTAGAAAAATGATTCGGGCCTAACCTGGGCAAAGACTGACAGAATGGAGAGGTATTCAGAGAACGGACTAGAGAGACATTTAGAAAATGAAAAACGCTGGTGACCTGTGGGATTTGGTTAATTTATTAAACCTGGAGATAGCTGAATTTTTTTTTTTTAAACAAGTAACCATTTATTGGTATGCTTTGATGGCAGGGGTTGCCTGAGGCCTACTTTTGTATAGACCTAGTGCTAAACTTAGAAATTTTTTTACGCATTGAAGGATTATAAAAAGAGGGGAGATGAAGATAGTAGCTGATCCTTTAGTGACATTTGGCAGCCTCTGCCTTAGGAGTGGTAAAATGGTTTTCTAGAGCAGCAGTAACAACCCCCTGGTTGTTAGCATAATGTTCTTGTGGACAGTGTTCAGTTACCCTTGTTCATTCAAATGCTGATTCTCTACCCCACTATCTGCTTTCAATCCAGATGTAGCATTGTGATGCTTATTCTAAGCATCTCCTGTCTCAAGTTTGTGTAAACATGCCAACCAACCATTTGTCCTCTGTTGTGCCAATAAAATGCCAACCAGCTACTGCTGGTGAGAATAGGGTGGAATATCCTGGTCCATTGAGGGGAGGAGAAAGGAGAAGTGCAGGATATATTCAGGAAGAGAGGGCAGGGAAACATCAGGAGAAATGAACTGGACCCAGGATATGATTAAAAAGCAAGTATAATGTGGGAAATCTGAATGGGAACTTGGATATTTAGGATGGAGTAATTATTGCACAGCATTGTGCTTTAGGCTAATTAACTAAATCCTAGTCTCTCTGTGTGGTTATTTGGATATATAGCTGGTTAGATAATGCTGCCATAATAAATTTAGGGCTAATAAGAAACATTATTAGCACACACTTTTAAACTTACCACAATATCTAGTACTTTTGGGAAGTGCACATTCTCAGGCCTCAGCACACACTTGCAGAGTCAGAAACTCTGGAGGAGTTTTAATAAGCCCAGATTTGATTCTGATGCACAGCAAGGCCTGAGACCCTCTCTCAATAGACTTCCATCCTTATCTCAGGTTACAGGATAAAGAATACTTATAAAAACACTGCATGGAGCCCAGCATGGTATTACACACTTTCAATCCCAGTACCTGGGAGACAGAGGCAGGCCTATCCCTGAGTTTGAGGCCAGCCTGGTCTATGTAGGGAGTTCAGTGCTACACAGGGAAACTTGTCTCCAAACATCAAAAACAAAACTAAAGCAAACCTAAAGCACTGGATATGGACTGGAAACAAATGAAACTTTTAGCAGTCAATAATAGCATTAATAGTTTACAATTAAGGTTGTGGGCTGTGGCTTCAGACTGCTTATGCTGAAATGAGTAATTCCTGTTTGTTCATTTATTATTTAGATAGTCTCCTTATGTAGCCTTGCTGGTCTGGAACCTGATTGTAGACCAGGTTCGTCTGGAACTTGTGAGCCTCCTTCCTCTGCTTTCCAGGTGCTGGGATTAAAGGTGTGTACCTCATTGCCTAACTGGGTAATAGGTGTGTCCTTGGGTAAATAGACCTCTTAAACCTTATTCATCTGTAAAGTGTGCGCTGAAATAGGTTTTTTTTTTTTTTTTTTTGTGAGACATAAGTGATTTTATAAAACATCAGAGGAGTATCTGGTCTATTAATAATGTACTTAAAAGGTTGTCTCCATAAGTAATGCATTAAGGAAAATCATCTCAGATTCATTTAATGGTCTCCCCAGATATTTTGCATATGAAAATCAGTAAGCAATCCAAAGTAAAGCCAATGTAGATTTTGGAGGCGCTAATATCAGCCTTGCCTTTTGTGAACCTTTTTTATTTTTAGGAAATGCATTGAAATGGCCATTATAGGACTATGAGGGAAAACTGATGATGTATTCATGCCTGCATCATGCATGATTCAGATGTGTTCTATTCTCCTCCAATTGCCCTTCTGTTCCTATCACCATTTCATCATATCTTCATTCCCAATTTCTTCCATCCTGATACTGAAAACACCCCCAGGTCTATTATTGGCAAAGTAACATCTTGTCTACAAAGGCTTTTTCCACGAATCAAGGTCCACGAAGCAGTCCCAGTAGCCTGTATTTGTGTGACTTTTTTTTTTTTTTTTTAATTTTAAGCCTTTTAGCCTTGCGTTGTAAATGTTCCACTAAGTTTCACTTAAGGATGAAACCACCAAGGCCATACAAAAAAGACCCAAGTCTATACCGCCTATGTCGTATTTTTCCCATACTCCACGGCTCAGCACCCTTTTAAGCTAGCTGGATGACACTGACTAGAAAGGCTTAAAACCTCCATTTCCTAAGACAGGCTATTAACAGGTTATTAGCAGTGTAAGTGTGCTCACTGTGCCCAGCTGAAAACTGAATTTTAAGCAACCTGCCGACACCTAGCTCAGGGACACTGGTAATTTCCCTCCCTCTTAACACGAATATCCGTTCGTCAGACACTGCTCAGCGGCGAGCCAGCTTTCTTGTTCGCGCCACCTGAAAGGCGAGGGAGGCTTCAGCATCACTGCAAGAGAGAAAGGCAGCTTCCTTGTGACGTCAAGTCAGCGGCCTCTCGCCCGGGCTTCAGGCCGGTTCCGGTTCCCTGGCTTTCCGGACGCCCGAGTGAGCGAGCGAGGAGCCGTACTGCGCGTGCTCCGCAGAGGGACGCGAGGAGGTTGGGTCCAGCTCTCCAAAGGGATGCCTGATTGGCTGGCGTTGTGCTTGGGGGTTCCCTAGCCCTTTCGGCAGGGGTAAAACAATAAGAGGGGGCGGCGGCAAAGGGGGCGGGACGTCCGTGTTCCTGTAGCTGGCTGCTGCTCCAGGCTCTGGGGAAGAGGTGGCTGTGAGGGGCCTGAGCTCGCGGCTCTTTGGATTCCGAAGCCTCGGGTTTATTTGAGGGAGGAGAATCTGCTGCGGCCGATCCCGCGACACTCCTGACCTCCGCGCGACGTGCCCGCCGCTGCTGTTGGTTGGAGGTGTGTACGGGGGCCGAGAGGGGCGGTCGGTGTGGTGGTCGGCAGGGGACATTTCCCTCCGCTCCGCGGCTCGCGGCAACGGTCCGGTGTGTGCGCTTGGCGTCCGGGGTGCTGCGGCAGAAACATTGTTCTCGCCGGCTGCCTACGCCAGCAAGTGTGCGTGCGTGCGGAGCCGAGCTTTTCCTGCAAGGTGAGCGGGAGGCTGCTTGGGGAGGACGATGACCGCGCGCGTGGTGCAGAGGAGGGCACAGGTGGGGCTGGGGATTGCTAGGAGGAGGCGGCCCGGGGGACCCTGTCCGCCTCTGCTCCCGGAGCGCGCCGACGGGCGCCAAGCCGCGAAGCTGGGAGTGGGCTTCTGCAGAGGTGGTTTCAGCTGGCTCCCCGCTCGTTTGCGGCCTTGGTTCCCGGTTGTCGCCCCGCCCGTGGGGGGAGGGGAAAGAGGCCGTGTCGGCGGAGGCAGAAGCGACGCAGATGCGAAAGTAGCGGCCTCCGGGCACCATTTCTGTGTCCGGAAACTGAATCCGGGGTTGAAGGTGGCAGCCGCTCCACTTGCCGGGTGCTCGGCGTTCCCCCTCCCGCCTCTTCTCGGATTATCCCGAACACGTTCGGATACTAGGGCTATAACGTGCGTCTCCTTCGTCCTTTTTCTGCAGGCGATCTCCTGTTAACCAGGAATAAAAAGGACGTTTCAGTGCTTTGGAAATAGGTTTTTCTCCCCCCACTATTCTTTTGGAGAGGGTTTGGGGAGAAGAACGTAAGTTTCACTAGATGTCTGGTTTTTGTTAGTGGACTCTCCGATCGAGGTTTTCCTGCTTAAGAACAGATTTTCTTCAGGTGTGCCTATGCTGCTTTGGGGCTGTAGGTAGTGTTCACAATTTTTACTCCCAAGATATAACTGGTTTTAAAACAATGCGCGCACACAAACCAACCGACCAAACAAAAACATGAGGTGCCTTTTGCCTTCTTAAAAACAAAACACGTGCACCAAAGCTGAATGAATCAAGGAAAATTGCCCCCTTCCCTCCGGGTATGATTGTCGTGCTATTTATTAACTTAAGGTTTCTGGTTTTTAGATTCTAGACATCACACCTCATTCAATCCAAGTACCCAGATCGTGTAACCATTAACTGCAGTTAAAAGGACGAACTGGAATAGATGAGGATAGTAATTTCTTGTCCCAACTCCATATTTGGCAGTTAATATAGCCCAGGCATGTGGACCAAAGTTTCTGAATAAACACTTGGCTTTGCCAAATCCAGTGTCCCCTTTATGGTCTTTAGGTTTGGGCCTGGTGTCAGGAGTCAGAGGCAGGTGGGTCCTTGAGTTCAAGCCCAGCCTGGTCTACATACTTCTGGGACAGCCAAGGCTACATAGTGAGATCCTGTCTCAAAAAAACAAAAGTTTGGTTATTTTGGACCATAGGACTGAATTACATGTTGTCCCTTTGTTACTGTTTTAGGTCATATGTTCCTGTGTCGCCATCTGATAAGCAGTGTATACAAATTATTTCGTTCTGAAAAGGCAATTGTGAGAAGGGCTTCAAAATGTGTTTTGTGATGGGTTAGGTTATTTCGTGTTCAGAACTGAGATAATGTAGTGTGTGGGCTCATGATTTTAATCTCAGCACTTGGGAGGCAGAGGCAGGCCAATCTCCCAAGTTCAAGGCCAGCCTGGTCTGCAGAGTGACTTCCAGGACAGCCGAGGCTACGCTCTGGAAACAAAACACAAACTAGAATTGAAATATTAGGGATGGTGAAAATAAGCTACCAGAGGAGCAGCTAAAGAAGTCATTTGATGAATTAATACATTGACTTTGGCCAAGAGCCTGCATTTTACGGTGAAGGCACCAGGGATACCTGGAGCATCTCAAGTACCCAGATCCAGTCACCAGTCGCCGGTAGATGGTGAGGGCAGTTTCTTGTTCAACTCAGGCCTGTGAACCTAGGGCAAATTTAATATCTAGACTACATGTTAACGTAGTGACAGAGTAGTTGCATTGTTAGGCAAGTTCTGGTTTTGAAGAAATTGCTGGCATTGTTGGTAGCAGGTGTTGTGTGGTAGCTTCCTTTGTATTAGAGATTAAAATACCAAAATTTCAGTACCTGTAACTGGAAATTTACAGATATTCAGATACTTGTAGTGTCTTTAGATTCTTGACAGTAATTTGAATAATTTTTTTATTATTACTCATTATGAATATTAGAAGTTATTTTCTAAATTGCCTAATTTTTTTCCCTACATTTTGAATGACATCCTTTCAACATTGACAGTGAAGCACAAATTGGAATGCTTCTGAACAGAAAGTGGGTGGAATTTAGCTGAACGTCTTGACCTGGTTACTACTCTTCACTGGTAGATGTGTGCCTAATTGTCCATAAAGCAAACCAATCTTTCTTTTTAAACCCTTAGGTTTAAAATGCTTAGGAAAAGAATGCTTTTTCTGTTTTGGTTTGTTTTAATCATCTCATTTCTGGATATTTTATCCTGTCTTGTTACTGTACTAACTTTGGGAATATTTACTATAATGTGTTGCTGTCCTGTTATTTTTCCCCCCCACGCAGCAGCTTAAAATACACTGGAAGTTGGGTTTATATTTTATTTTTCATCTTAGGAAAAGTTTCTTGTATTGCTCATGCTAGCCTGGCATTTACTATGTCCTCGTCTGGCCAGGAATTTTTGGTATTCTACTGCCTTTGCCTCCTTAATGCTGAGATTACAGGAACATGCCACCATGCTCAGCATGAAAAGTGAACTGTAAAGTTTAAGGGCTTATTTTATTACTTTTAATTATGTATGTGCACTTGTAAATATGTGTATAAAAGGAGTTAGATCCCCTGGAGCTGGAAGTGACGGGCAGATTGTGAGCTGCGGAATGGGTAGTGGGATTGTGCAAGGAAAGTTTGCACTCTTAACTTCTCATGGAGCCATCTCTCTAGCCTCTTTAGACCAGGCAGATCTTGTTTCCAGAGATTAGATTTGTTGCTGGAAATTTTGATCCAAGGAACCAGAGTGGTAGAGGAACCCACGGAGAGCCTCATACCCACAAAAATAATATATTCACATTATGTTGCTGCTTCCTCCCCGCCTCTTGTTTTGGAGATTGGGTTTCTCCCAGCTGTCTGGAATTCACTCTCTAGACTATGCTGGCCATGAACTCCACCTGCCTCTCCCTCCCAAGTGCTGGGATCAAAGGTGTGTGCCACCATACCATACCTAGCCCAAAGCAAATTTTCTTAAGTAATGAAAGCATCATGCTGGTGACATAAAATTCTTGTTTGGAACAAAGTAGGAGGAACCTTGATCTCCTTTAGTTCTAAGTATCAGTTTCATTTTTCTGCAAATGAAGTTAGTGCCCTCCCCATTCAGGGAGGTGAAGGAAGCAGGGCGGTCATCAAACTTGAAAGCATGATGTGAGGCTGGCATGCTTGCCCTATGCCTGTGATTCCAGAGGCCGGGCAGGCACATCTATAGATGGGAGTTTCACGACAGCCAGGGCTACACAGACAGACCTTGTCTCAGGGTAGGGGGCAGCATATCCATTTCTTTTTGTTTGTTTTTGAGACAGGGTTTCTCTGTGTAGCCTTGGCTGTCCTGGAGTCACTTTGTAGACCATCCTGGCCTCGAACTCACAGAGGTCCACCTGCCTGTGCTTTCCAGAGTGTTGGGAGTCACAGGTGTGGGCCATCACGCCCTGCTTTTTACGGTTGCTTTATCCATAACCTCCCTTGTATCTTTGAACTGGTTCTTGGATCCAAGGGCACCACAACAAATCTTTGTTCCTATTCTAAAACTGTGTGGATAGTATTGTAGTCATTGAAGACCATCAGTAGCTTTGATAGTTACAGAGTTAAAATGGAGCTGGCATTTTAAAGTAGAATCTAGTCTTTTTGGGTCATCGAGGATAGGCCTGGGCCTAAGTGTGAGCCCTGCAGAGGGAGTGGGAGCAAGCAGCCTGTGTGGAGGTAAGCTGAGGCTGAGCAAGGGTAGTCTTTGATAGCAGTGTCTTTTTAGAGGCTACAGCCTTCTGTTGGGGACATTCTTTCCATGAGTACAGTATGATATGTATAAGCGTCCTAGGCTGATAGTTTATTTTTCTGCATTTCCCCCTCCTTAACTAGGTATTTTGTTTTCTTGATCTTCTCTTCCAATAAGAAAGTATGATTTCTTTTCCACAAGTGCTTAGTTTTCCTATTCTCTCCAGGCATTGAAATAACCACCAAAGAATGACATAAAATTTCACTCAGCTAATTGCAGTGAGTGAAGTTTTTGTGTTTTGATGCTGTACCGAGGCTAGCGCTCAGTTGGTGGAGTCGAACTGTACTTAAAGCTCCCCAGCTCCCATAGACTTCATGGACTGGTGCTGCACTCTAGTCTACCATTCAGGCAGTGAAGGCTGGAGGGTCAGAACTTTAAGGTCATTCTAGGCTACATGACATCCCATGTCAAAAAAAGAAAAACAACAAAGGTCCCTTTTTTTGAAAATGTTTGGGGCTACAAGTTGAAGTTGGAGGATTTTTAGATTTTTGAACTATGCATAGTATTGAACATCTCCAGTCCGAAAGCTGGAATGTTCTGAAATTTGAAACAGTTGCATTGGGAGTTACGGCAAGATATTTGTAGATAAAATTTGATTTTTTTGAAGGGCCATTTTATCACTAACAATGCACGATCCTTAGTAAGGCCTTGGGGAGAGGACTTTAAGATACTCTCCGAAATTAATAAAATTATTTTGCTTTGGATAACCCTGTCTTTTCTATTGTAATCTGCTCTTGTTTATTCTTTTGACTATTGTATACATTGCTTTCTTTTTTTGTTGTTGTTTTCCAGACAGGGTTTCTCTGTGTAGCTTTGGCTGTCCTGTACTCACTTTGTAGAACAGGCTCACAGAGATCCACCTGCCTCTCCTTATCTGGGTGCTGAGATTACAGGTGTCCGCCACCGGGCCCTGCTTACATTGCTTTCTTATAATGAAACCATAATTGAATTGAATTTTTAAAAAAGATTTATTTATTAGTATACAGTATTCTGTCTACACACAAGAAGAGGAGGGCATCAGAGTTCATTATAGATGGTTATGAGCCATCATAATGTTGCTGGGAATTGAACTCAGGACCTGTGGAAGAACAGCCAGCACTCTTAAGCTCTGAGCCATCTTTCCAGTCATAATTTTAAATTTTATTCTGGTCTTTTCAAGTTCTTGTTTTATGGCTCTGTAGCCTTTGGCAGTATTAGGGACTTGCATTTGAATCATCACCAGTTTCATGGTTTGTCCTTTGAAGACAGTGAAGTTTGGGTTGCTCATTAGGATCTGTAGCACAAGCTTTTCTCTCTTAGTGTTGAACTGGGACGCAAACCTAGAACCTTGGGTCAGCTGTGGAAAGCACTTTCTTCCTGAGCTACAGCTCCTGGTCCCAAAGCCTTTCTCTTTGTGTATGTGTATGGGTGTTTTCACTGGCATGTGTGTCTGTGGACCACATTCATTCCTGGAGCCTGCAGAGGCCAGAAGATGGCTTCAGATCTGCTGGAACTGGAGTTGTATGTGATTGTGAGCTGCCATGGGGATGCTGGGATCGTTAGCCAGGCTTTGGAAGAGCAGCCAGTGAAGTTCTTAAGCACCAAGCCGTTTCTCCAGACTCAGTGTTGTTACTTTTTCCCGCCGTAGCTGACCATTCCAGCGTGTTTCTCCTGCCTTTGTTCCCCATCTCAGCTTCCTCAGTCCACCTTTACTGAGTACTATTTTAGACTTTAGCTGTTAAGTATTACTGTATCTATCAGAAATATTACTAATGTATGTTCGTGCTTTGTTCCAGTGTCTGTATACCTATGCATACTTCATAGCTATACTGAAAGTGGGTAGTTTTTAGCTTAGTGATGTTATGCATGGCATGGTGCTTTTACCTAATCTCAGCCTTCAGGAATCCTGGGTAGAAGGACTGCTGTGAATTCAAGGCCAGTCTTGATTAAAGTGAGTCTCTGTTGCAAAAAACCAGTAATGTTGACTACATTTTCATTTCCCTCAATGATGTCGTTGGAGTCCAGGACCTCTCACTAGGCAAGTTAGCTAAAATCCTTGGATTACTTTTGATCTTTATTCTAAAACCATATTTTCTTTTTAGCTCTTTTTTTTTTTTTTTTTTTTTTTTTAAGACACATCTCATTATGTAGATCAGGCTGCCCCGAATGAAGAGTGCTGGTATTAGAGGTGTGTGCCACCACACTAGTCAGTCTACCTTTGTTTACGTTTGTGTATGGGTGTTTTGCTTGCATGTCTGTGTACCACATGTGGATGCCTGGTGCCTTGGATCCCCTGAGACTGGAGCTGCCAGGTGGGTGCTGGGAATCAAATCCAGGTATGCTGGAAAAGCAGCCAGTGCTGTTAACTGTTGAGCCATCTCGCCAGCCCCTAGAACCATATTTTCTAATCAGTAACTTACCTGCTGACTGGTTTTCGGAAAGGGATGAAAACTGTAAAACAGTTGTAAGAATTTTACAACACCTCTGGCATTTAGATGGTGTAGTAAAGCTATAGGCTGTAGATTTCGAACTCATCTTTAGAGAGAATATAACACAAAAAAATTGGATGGTGGGTCTGTGGTGGCAGTGATAGAGATGGAAGCAGCTTTCCAACTATATGTGACTTTGATTTCTAGTTTCTGCTCTCTCCATGCTTCAATTATTTTCTAGTCTCCCATTAAATTTTATAACATAATTTCGATAACAAAACATACAGGGCTTCAGAGAGATGGCTCAGAAGTTAGAGACATTTCGGGTTTAATTCCCAGCATCCACATGATGGCTCACAACTTTACGTAACCCCAAATCAAGGGATCCCATGTCCTATTCTGATTCCATAGGTACCAGGCATGCATATGGTATGCAGACAGACATTCAAACAAAACACTCACATAAATAAACCTACAAAAAGAAATACAGGGTGAACTCATCATGATTCTTCTGCCTCAGACTCCCAAGTGCTTTGTTTTGAGGCTTGAGCCACTAAACTTGGCTCACATACTCATTTCTGTACTATAGCTTTTTGTTTATTTTTTTGTTTTTTGAGACAGGGTTTCTCTGTGTAGCATTGGCTGTCCTGGATTCACTTTGTAGACCAGACTAGCCTTGAACCCACAGAGATCCCTCATGCCTTTCCCTCTCAGAGTGCTGGAATTACAGGCATGCACCACCACTCCCGGCTTCCTATGGCTCTTTTTTTTTTTTTTTTTTTTTAAAGCAAAGATTCTTAGATAGCATTGTCCACAATTGTAATTCTTGTGAAGGTGGATATTCTTTCTTTCTTTTAATTAATTAATTTTTATTTTGTGTACATGGGTGTTTAGGGTGTTTAGCTTGCATGTATGTCTGTGTGAGGATGTCAGATCTTGGAGTTACAATTGTGAACTATCATGTGGGTACTGGTAATTGCACCCGTGTCCTCTAGAAGAACAACAGTCAGTGCTCTTAACCACTGAGCCATTTCTTCAGCCCCGGATATTCTTTTCTACACTAGTACTTTTTATTTTTCATATTTTTGAGTGCATATCATAACACTCAGTAACAAGACAGCCTAACATTTGATAAGTTCCAGGCCAATGAGGGATGCTGTGCTGTCTTTTTTAAAAAGTGGACAGTGCCTGGAGAATGGCACCTGAGTTTGTCTGGGGTCATGTACTCACACATGCGCATGTAAGAAAGTGCTCTTTAACTTAGCTGAAACTGCATTGCTTGGCTCGGCTGCTCTGTAGATAGTTTGTATTTTGTTCTGTTGTGCTTTGTCTGACAGTGTGGGGATGGAACTTGGGGCCAGCCTTGCACTTCGCTTGCCACTGACCTATACC
Source organism: Psammomys obesus (assembly GCF_907164565.1). Lineage (NCBI taxonomy): Eukaryota > Metazoa > Chordata > Mammalia > Rodentia > Muridae > Psammomys > Psammomys obesus. The sequence continues at coordinate 1,131,809 of NW_026585690.1, forward strand.
TCCAGTCAGCTTGTAACTTCAGTGTGGCACACAAGTCTTTCTGCTTAGGATCATCAACCTCTTAAAGTGTGTTTGAGGAAAACTGGTGGCACCTGGAATTTGCTGTCTGCATCTGTTTCAGTAGGTATTTGTGAAAGCAAGTGTGACACCATATAAAATTTTAAGTAGATTGGGTCAACCGAAAGTGGAGGAGGACAGTTGCAGAGTAGAACAAAGTAGAACATTGAAGTCATTAGAACAACAGCACTTAACCAATGTGCTCCACCATAGAACCTACCTACCTGACAGTTATGAAAAGTATCACATTGTGTTAGATCGTGGATGTCTTTGGCAGTAACCTTATCTAGTTGATTAAAGAAAACCTGCACTGAAATTTGTTAAAACAGGAATTCAGATAGCATTTTGATTTGCCTGATAGGCACGAAGATGTGTGGTTGGTTTTTGTTTTGTGTCTCTCCCCTCCCCCTACTGGTACTTTTAAGTAAAGGGGTTGGAGAGGTGACTTATCAGTTAAAGAGTGCTTTCTCCTTTTCAGAGGCCCCTTGCTACTCAGGATCACAGCCACCTGTAATCCACGCTCCAAGGTTTGAATCAGACACCCTCTTGTGGTCTCTGTGTGTACTAACATGTACATAATAAAAATAAAGTCCCTTTGGGGGTGTGTGTGTGTTTTGTTTGTTGCTCTACACACCTTTTTGTACATAAGATTGAACCCAGGGAAATTTTTTTGGAGCAGCTGTTCTATGCCACAAGTTAGCTACTATCAGTCATAGCACTACCTTTTTTTTTTTTTTTTTTTTTTTTTTTTTGTTTAAACCAAGTAGTGTTGAGGACTTTCTTCATTGTGTGTGCATAGAAGTGGAGGTCAGAAGTCAGTTTTCTCCACTGTGTTGGTTCTGGGGAATCAAGCTTAGGTCAGGCCTTTACCTCCTGAGCCCTCTCATGGCCCTCTCCCCTCCTCTTCCTTTTTTCATGTATATTTTTATGTATACTGTATACCTGCTTGTATGTATGTGTACCATGTGTTTGCTTGGTGCCTACACAGGTCAAAATAGGGTGTCTGGTGTCCTGGAACATGGTTGTAAACCACTTTGTGGGTTCTGGGAACTCAATCTGGGTCTTCCACAAGAACAAGAGTTTTTAGCTGCTGAACCATCTTTCCAAGATGTATTTTTAATCATGTGTATTTATGTATTGGCCTGTGGGTATATGCATGGGTAACTTTGGGGCTAGAGGTTCAGATTCCTTGGAACTGGAGTGATAGGCAGTCATGACCCATGTCTATAGCCTGTTGCGCCTTATTCTTCATGTTGGTTATAGTTACACTGTTCTGAGGACTAAATGTATAAAGTAAATAATAAGCTGCATTAATAAATCTTTCCTTTTTATTTATTTAATGCATATGGGTGTTTTGGCTGCATGTGTATCTGTTCACTGTCTTGTGTTCTGGTGCCCATGGAGGTCAGAAGAGGCAGGCAGATGCCCTGGAATTGGAGTTATATGTTATGTGCCTTGATGTGGATGCTGGGAACTGAACCTGGGTCCTCTGTTAGAACAGGCAATGCTCTTAACTGCTGAACCATCTCTCTAGCCCAGAAATTTATTTTCCTACTGCTAATAAATTTTTAATAAATGGTGTTAGTTTACTTTATTCTTGTTTATGTAAGATTTATTTCATGGTATTTTACAAAAATGACTTAATAGCTGTTTTTCTTGTGTTTTCTTCTCCAGCATTTGACATTGTGCAGCAAAGAAATGGTTATGGAGAAGCCCAGTCCGCTGCTTGTGGGGCGGGAGTTTGTGAGGCAATATTATACTTTGCTGAATAAAGCTCCTGAATATTTACACAGGTAAAATCTGGACATTACTTCATATTCTCTGGGTATGGCACATATTGTTGTCTCTTCTGTCTATAAGTTGATAGTATCTTTGTGAACAGAAAAAACGTGATATCTTAGTACCGTACCACAGGTACTGTTAGCATATAGGCAGCCTGCTTCTGGGTTGTCTAGTAACCTATGATGGCATCATGTGTCACCCAGCAGGAGTGTGACAGACATGGCTCAGCTGCACATGCAGAAGCTATAAAAGGACCAACCCGCTGCTTTGTCTCTCTTACATCCCTCTCTTGCTCTCTCTGCCTTGCTTTCTTTCCTGGTTACCCCTGCCATGTCTCTCTCCTTTCCTTTTCCTCTCTATCTCTCTACTTCCATCTACTAAATCTCTTTCATGTAATATTTGTTGTGTCTGTGACATCATTTTTAAGTAAATACGAAGTTACACATACACAGTATTCCTTAGTATTTCATGTTTCGCTGTACTAGTGTTGGGCTTGACTCATCACAAGATTCCAGTGAGCAATTAGATTAAACTAACCTTTTTAATTCTCATAGTGTCGAGAAACAGTACTACACTATTACTAAAGGATTTGAATTTCTCCTCATCTGAAAAGCAGTATTTCTTGTTGAGACTCTATTAGTATCTTGTTCACCATTTGGCAAGAGTTGAACATCTGTAAGCTTAAGCTTCCAGGGGTTAGAATGAAATGTGTGTAGCAGATACTTCTTGGTAAGTCCTGCTCTTCTGGGAAAAGTACTTGTGCAAGTGGAGGGCGAGTGAGACTCTTGAAAGGCACAGTCTTTCACGTTGTTGTCCATCATTGTCATGTTCTACGTTGTTGTCCGTCATTGTCACTTCATTTGGAAAGGCCATTATTGACTCTTCTAGGTCTTTGGTAAACACTGTGAAAGTAGATTTTGCAGTTTATGCTGTTGGGCATGTGTTATTATTGGCTCTTCTGCAAAATTTGGTGGGGTTTTGTATTTAGTGTTTGGTGAGTTCCCTTTCTGTGAATACCTTTTTTTTTTTTTTTTTTCATGTAAACTTTATGCTGGTCTTAGTGTAGGCACCGTTGTTATCTCATTTTTCATATTGTCAGCTGACAACCATCTGTGTAGTCCTGGCTGTCCTATAACTCACTCTGTAGATCAGGCTGTCCTCAAATTCAGATCATGAACTGTCTCCTGAGTGCTGGGATTAAAGGCATTCACCACCACAATAAGGTATTCAACTAGTACTATAATTGTATTATTAACAGTATAACTTTCAGGCTAGCAACATGGTATAGTGGGTAAAGAAATTTGCCAGGAAAGATTGAGTTCTCTCTCTGGAACAGACATGAAGGTGGAAGGAGACTCCACAAGCATGGTAAAGCTTCCACTAAAAGGTTGGAAGATGAGTCAGCAGTGAATAGGGCTTGCTTGTCTTGGAGAGACTTGAGGGTTTTTTTTTGTGTGTGTGTGTGTGTGCGTATGTGTGTGGGCGTGTGCGCGCCCACACACATTGGTGTGAAGGTGTCAGATCCCTTGGAATTGGTGTTACAGTGAGCTGCCATGTGGGTGCTGGGAATTGAACCCAGGTCCTTTGGAAGAACAGACAGTGCTCCTAACAACTGGGCCATCTCTCCAGCCGGAGGCTTGACTTTGATTCCGTGTCCACATTTCCGCGCTGATATTCGCGTTTATGAAGGTGGATTTTTAAGAGTGTGTGTTTGTAGCATGTGCATAGGCATGTTTGTAGGTGTCTGAGGAGGCTAAAGCAATCAGATCCCCCTGGAGCTAGAGTGATGGGACAGGTGGTGTGAGCTGCCTGGTGTGGGTTGTTAAACTTTTGTGCCTCAGTTTGCCCGTGAAACAGTAGCACTATTTAGTATACGAAGTTGTTGGGATTAAAAGAGTTTGTATATGTCACTGAAATTATGCTTGGGGCAGGAAGTTGGGACATGTTTGACTGCTAAGCAGATTCCCTTCATGTTAATTCTGCTTGCTCTGTAATGCTGGAGAAGATCTGATTTTATCATGTGCTAATAACATAAATCAGAAATGGGATGCTGAGATGATTATGAACTCTCACTTGGTCTTTGAATTAATTTCAGTTTGAAATACGTAAGCTGTTTAATTGGAATTAGTAGCCACTTGGAGGTCATTGAGTAGAGTATTAAATAGGATGTCTGATTGTCAGACAAATCTGGACAACTGAATCTTTTTATCAGAAGAAAAAAGATCAGTGAGTTACTAGAGTACTAACTGTACTTAGGATGCACTTTGACTCATTCATTTTTTTTTTTTTTTAAAGGTGTGATAAGAATGACGTGAACTTTAGGCCAATGAGCATCTGCCTTGTTACAAAGATATACTAAGGCTTCTATGGGCATTGACTCATTTCATCTTTATAGCAACTCCCTGAGGAGTAATCAGATTCCTGCTTACTAAGGACCCTCTCTCTCTATCACCAGAATTCTAGTGGCTCCTCAGCTTTCCTGGCCATGACAGTGGTGATTTTAATTGTCAATACTTTTCCAGGTTTTATGGCAGGAATTCCTCCTATGTCCATGGTGGAGTGGATGCCAGTGGAAAGCCCCAGGAAGCAGTGTATGGCCAAAATGTAAGTCATAAATGATCTATTTTCACATGTGTTTGAATTAAGATAAACTTTAAAAAGTAGCCCTTTTGGACTCGGTGGGTGTCTTTAGTGTGATCTTTTGCTGTGAGTTTTAGTATAAACATGTTGGGCTGTATTTAAAAGGAGAACATAGGGAAAAAAATTACACACAAGTAGTTGAAAGTATTTTGCATATTAAGGAAATGTACAAAATAATCATCTTTATGATTGATGGGAAAAGAGGTCGTTTGAGGATTTAGGGCTTCAGGTGGACTCCAGAATTGGGGTTTAGCAAACAGGAAGAAATTATATATAGAAAATAGCATCAGCAAACACCATAGTAAAGTAAAATTGGGTATAATGTCAAAAGGCAGTTGTAATGGTTTATGAGAATGACTAGCTGGTACAGAAATGAAGGGGAAAGCCATATAATTCCTAGACTACCACACAGTTTCAACCCACATTCTGATTTCTTATATAGAGGTGATGGTAGTCTGATTGTTAGTACATAGTTTCTGGACTGGATCCAAATTAATGCAAAAAAATGGAAGTAGTTGACCTTTTTAAGGTTGTGAGGAAATAAGCAATGTATATCTACTAATGTGTAGTTAATGTGATAGCATAAATTTTTATTTTCTTCACCCTTTTCTTATGTAAAGGATATACACCACAAAGTGTTATCTCTGAACTTCAGTGAATGTCATACCAAAATTCGTCATGTGGATGCTCACGCAACTTTAAGTGATGGCGTAGTTGTCCAGGTTATGGGATTGCTGTCTAACAGTGGACAGCCTGAGAGGAAGTTTATGCAAACCTTTGTTCTGGCTCCAGAAGTAAGTGCCACATGTAGTTTGAATTTTGTGACTATCTGGTAATAGTTTTTCGAAATGCTTCCTACAGATTTGAATTTACTTGTTGCTATTTTTTAAATTAATTGATATTTTGAATTTTACTCACTTTTATGGATGTTTTGGCTTTATGTCTTGTACCACATGCACAGCTGGTGTCCTTGGAGATCAGAAGAGGGCATTGGATGCCCTGGAATTGATGTTGGAGACAGTTGCCACTAGGGGCTCAGAATCAAACCCTGGTCCTTTAGAAGAACAGCTGGCACCCTTAATCCATGAACAATCTCTCTAGCCCTTTTAATTTTCTTTCTTTCTTTCTTTCTTTCTTTCTTTCTTTCTTTCTTTCTTT
>NW_026585690.1:1137455-1197577 GCF_907164565.1 Psammomys obesus
TCTTTCTTTCTTTCTTTCTTTCTTTCTTTCTTTCTTTCTTTCTTTCTTATTATTATTGATTTATTATTTATACAATATTCTGGCTTGCATCTGTGCCTACACGCCATGCTAGGAATTGAACCTGGGTCTTTAAAAGCAGCCTTTGTTCTTAACCACTAAAGACAGCCATCTGTCTCTTTAGTCTGCTTGCTGCTGTTTTTGAGAGATTTTATTAGGTGTATTGATACATCTTACTTGGAAATTGTACTTGTGTGCATTAAAGTTGGATCCTGAATTAAATGTGTAAGTGTTAAAAAAAACAAACCAGAGGATTGGGGTGGTATAGTCAGTGGTAGAACACTTGGCTTTGTGTTCAAGGCTCTGAGTTTGATCCCCAGGACCATAAGTCAAAGGAACAAACCCACATGATTTTAGAAATATTAAATTGTATTTTTAAAGAGTTTTTTTTAATTGTAATATTTCCTTAGTTTTAGCATCTATTCTTACATAATGCTGGGCTTTGACATTTTCATATATGTGTGTGTTATGGGTTTTTTGTTTGGTTGGTTTGTTTTTTGAGACAGGGTTCCTTTACATAGCCTTGGCTGTTCTGGACTCACTTTGTAGACCAGGCTGGCCTCGAACTCATAGTAATTCACCTGCCTCTGCCTCCTACAGTGCTGGAATGACAGGCATGAGCCACTGCATCCAGCTTTTTGTTTGCTTTTTAAGCATAATCTCCCTGTAGCTCAGCTGGCCTGCAGCCTGTGCCCTCCTCCTTTTTGGTCTCCCAAGAGGTGGGATTACAGGTATTGGCCCCCACACTGTTTTTATAATATTTATTTGGTGAGATATTTTAGTTTTCTCTGTGTTAACATCATAACATGCTCACATTTGGATAATAATTAGACTAGATTATTTCTGTGGTACTAAAATTGCGATTGTATGTGAGATTGTATATAACATTCAATTTTTTTCGTTTTTTAAGATTTATCTATTTGTTAATTTATTTGTTTGTTTGTTTTATGAATGCTGTTTCATGCATATCAGAATAGGGAATCAGATTCCATTACAGATGGTTGTGAGCCACTATATGGTTGCTGGGACTAGAACTCAGGTCCTCTGGAAGAGCAGTCAGTGCTCTTAACTGCTGGGCCATCTCTCCAGCCTCCTAGTTTGTTCTTCTAATACAATACCATGGATGTTTACAGTTGTTTGAGGATATTGTGGGTACTTCTATTCATGGATATTTATGGCTATTTGTATGTTGTTTTCTATAGGGATCTGTTCCAAATAAGTTTTATGTCCACAATGATATGTTTCGTTATGAAGATGAAGTATTTGGTGATTCTGAACCAGAACTTGATGAAGGTGAGCTTAGTTTGAAGGGAAAAGGTTCTTGGTAGTTTCAATAGTATGAAACTTTTAAAAATGTGCCATTGATTTTATAAGAATTAAGTGAGTGGCATGGAACCTTTTCACTTCTTGTCTGTTGCCAGTCCAAATTCTGGCTGTACTGTATTTATTAATCTTCCACTGATAGAAATATTGGTTTGCTTTCCTTCTTATTACTGAATAAAATAATTTTTCAGTTTCCTTGCAAGCTTTTCCTAACTAATACATCTTGTATTAGAACATAGTAATCAAATTTTGTCGTACTTTTTCTCTTTAGTTTGCAGGGAACAGGGAATATTTCAGTGACCTTTTAAACCAGCATGCATTTAAGCATACTACAGTCTATGTGTTAGAGATTGTTTGAGCGCTTCTTAAAAAGATGTGCTATATTATGTATTGTCAGAATCAGAAGACGAGGTAGAAGAGGAGCAAGAAGAAAGGCAGCCGTCTCCTGAACCTGTGCAAGAGAATGCTAACAGCGCTTATTATGATGCTCATCCTGTGACGTAAGACTAGCACTTGAAGGTGCATTTGCACTGACCTGTAGTGTAACGGACTGTAAGGTAGTTGATTCTAGGATTACTGTTGAAGTTAATTTTTTTCCTTTAGTGTTAGGTATTAAACCTCAGACTTTGTGCATGTTAAGTATGCACTTTGCCACCAAACTATACCCTCAGCCCCTGGGAATACATTTTGTTAAAACTGTACATTTGAGCCAGTATTTGATATATACCAAGATACTGAAAATTACTACTTATTTCAAAAATTTCACATGGTTTCACCTTTTTTCCCACAGTTTTTTTAAACTGTGGTTGACTACTGATAATGCAGACTGCTTAGAACAGTGCACTGAACTTACTTCTGCATGGGGAGGGAGGCGGCTCAGCCAGCAATGGTGCTCACCCTGCAAGCCTGGAGTGCTAAGCTGAATTCCTGATGTAAAGTGGAAGAATACTGATTTCATAAAAGCCTCACCTCGTGCATCGTTCCTTCACACACTAATTAGAATACAAACATTATTGATAACTTAGATTTTAAATCCTGTAACTGTGGATATAGTGATGGCACAGCAGTTCAGAGCATCCCTATGGCAGTAAAATCCTGTCTCAAACAACCAAACCAAAGAAACAGATGGGTTTAGACTGGAGGTGAGCCTCTGTGGTGGAGCAATTTTGCCGGTATGTGCACAGCATCTGGCTTGGGTTTTATCCCTTCTGAACGCCCACATGTACCTGAACACAGAACAGGTTACTGGCACATATCTGGCTACAACTGTTAGTTTGGAGAGAAACAGTTTTGTTTCATTTGAATGCCTAGTGACCTAGATGTTTCATTCTAGTAATGGCATAGAGGAGCCTTTGGAAGAATCCTCTCATGAACCTGAACCTGAGCCAGAATCTGAAACAAAGACTGAAGAGCTGAAACCACAAGTGGAGGAGAAACACTTGGAAGAGCTAGAGGAGAAGTCTGCCACTCCTCCTCCTGCCGAGCCTGCTTCTCTGCCTCAAGAACCGCCAAAGGTGAGATCAGAGGAACTTTTCAGACCTGGACCTCACATTTTCATACTTGGTGCCATTAACGAAGCATGATTTTGGTTCATTTATTTGAAATAGTAAGCTTTACTTTTGTGTATATGAAAGAAGCTGGAGTTTTTGTTGTTCTGGGGAGATTTCATGGTTTCTCTCTACCCCACAAATATTCCTAAGAGTGAAATTTATAACATAAGATTACTCTTGTCTGTATGCAGTGTTGAATGACTTACATGAAATTATTCAAGTCCATGTATGAGGCTTTCAGTTGCTCATCTCTTCTGATGCTCCAGGAGTCATGCAATGTCCCAATTGAAGTTGATCTGTGAGAGATATCTGCTTGTGATATAAATGGGATCAGTTTCCTTACTCTACTAATTTTCTTGTAGAGATGCGTGACACCCATAGTATATCATGTAAAACTTCTCTATCTTTGTGAAGTAGAAGATTAAAGTACATTTGGCAGTGAGAGAAAAGTAGTACAATAGTCCTTGTTCAATTTGTAAGTGTCTGTTAATTTTCCAGCTAGTACTCTGTTCTTTTCTATTCTTCCCCTTTCCCCTAACACCATCACTCACACATCCTGTCTTCCCAGAAAAGGGGAAGGAAGTCAGTTCTATCTGGTTCAGATTTTACAGCATGTTTAGTTGATAGTGGTTTTGTTTGCCACTTGCTTATGTAGGAACTTGGTGTGGTTTATTTAGCAGCTGAGACAAAACAGTCATATCTTGCATAATGAGATTTTGAAAGCTGGCACGCAGACTGGCATGTGTGTGTGTGCCTTTCTTGTAGGAGTCCTTCAATGTAAAGGAACAGATCAGAAATGAAAACAGATTATATATTTGGAAGTTTCCCTATAGGAATGTTGGTGGTTTTCCATGATTAGTAGTCTAGGTTTGTTGCATTTCCTGCAGGCTTTCTCCTGGGCTTCAGTGACCAGTAAAAACCTGCCTCCTAGTGGTACTGTTTCTTCCTCTGGAATTCCACCCCATGTTAAAGCACCAGTCTCACAGGTAACGATCTGTGAACACATTGGATTGTATCCTTGTTACATTTGCCAATTGCTTATTTTTTATACATTTTTAAGTGAGTCAACCAGAAATATGGATTAAACATACAAAAATGTATTAAATGTCAGTGCACCCACTTTAAATGCCAAATCTCTATTAATCTACAGAGGTGGTATTTGGGGCTTGGGTGTGTACAATACAGATTAAGTTGGTTTTACTAATACTATATTGTCATTTTAAAGGCTTCTTTAAAAAAGTACTCCTTTTGAAAATTTTACAACTTAGTAAGAACATTTTAGGTAAGAAATTTGGAAAGGCACAAAATAGAATGACATTTAAAAATCATTGTTCTAAAGAAATAGAAACTTTATATATGTGTGTGTGTATATATAATATATATGTTACAATATATATTACATATATTTACATTTCCTAAACTCAGTCTCTAAGTTGTTTATACAATTTAATTGAAGCCTGTACCAACTTACGACTGTAGTGTTCACCTTAACAGATCATTTCAGTATTCTGCTTTTTGTCTGTTTGTCATCTTAACCCATTTCAGAGCTTTCCAAAACTGAAAATATGACACTATTTATGATGCTTGTTAGATAGTTAAGATTAAATTTGAATTAAGTTTATTGGCATATATAAGTATCCAGTTTCCCCCTCTATTTTGAGTTGTTTCATTTTCCTAGGATTTACATTTAAAATGGTTATTGTATGCATCTTTAGATGCTCTTAACATTGAGACAGAGGTTTTAAAAGTAACTAGTAATTACCTTGTCCTCAATGTTTCTATACATTGTAACCATCTATACAATACATAATACCCCTGTATTGTCATAGTCCCCCCCCCCCCCTTAGATATTTAAATTGGTTATGTTTGATCTCAAGCCAGAGTTCCAGCCTAATGATTTGTGCTTCTCAGACTGATCTGGAGAAGGGATAAATGACTTGGGACTTTGAAATCTTGATTTCTAATTTAATTTTGTGTCTATGGGTATTTTGGCTATGTGGGTGCATGTGTACTTCATGCATGCAGTGCCGTTAGAGGCTGGAGAAAGTGTTGGTTCTCTTGGGACTGGAGATACAGATGGTTGTGAGCTGACATAGGTGCTGAGGATGGAACCCTCTGGGTTGTCTGGAAGAGCAGCCGATGACTTCAATAACTGCTAAGTCATAGCTACAGCACAACACTTATTTTAAAAGTTCAATAATAGATTCCTTTTATTTGCCTAGCCATTATGTTCAGCATGATATTTTCACATTTGGGGCAGGGGCAGGGTCTCACTGTATAGCCCTGGCTGGCCATGAACTCACAAGATCCACCTACCTCTGCCTCCCTAGTACTAAGATTGAAAGTATGTACAGATAGTTCTTCTTACTGAGTCCTTAAAACCACCCTGTGTGAGAGGTATTCTCATTTTAGAGACGAAAATTAAAAGTCTAGCATAACTCACCCATGTTTGGACAGGTGAAATGCAGCCTGGCTTTTGTATTTATGTAGGTACACATCATACTACATAAGTGGTTCTACATGTGTACATTTTTCTTCAGTATCTTGTGGAGGGTATCGTGTCTGTATTCACACCAAAGAAGAGTACTATAATTAAGAGTACGTAATTAAGGTATGTCTTAACTTAGGAGATTCTAGACTCGTAGGTATTTCACATTTGAGTCATTCAAGGGCTGGAGAGATTGTTCACCAGTTAAGAACACATACTGCTCCCGAGTTGAGGATCCCAGCACCCATGTCAGGTGACTTAAAACTACCTGTAACTCCATTTCCAGGGGACCTGGTGCCTCTGTCCTCTGTTAGCATCTACACTCATGTGCACGTACCTACAGATAGCTTGCTTACATACATACATACATACCTACATACATACATACATACATAAAAATAATAAAACATAAGCTTTAAAAATATCCTCATGTCTTTGTGCTATGTTTGGTTTGATATTTTCACTTGGTTTAGTAACCTTCAACTTTGTTACTTTTGAATAATACTCATTTCTTTATATTAGATTATTTGGTAAACGGAAGTTAAATCTACATTTAGGATATTGGTAGGCATTGGGATAGAAGTAGGTAAGTGAAGTTCTTGATTAAATAGCTCATACTCAGTTGAAAGACGTGTGTGGTGTGGTGATTCCTTTTTGGCTTATTTGACCATTTTTATTTTATATTTTGTTGGACATTCATTTATAGGATTTGCTGTGAGATCTTCCTCTCCGGTTTCATGAAGTTAAATTGAAAGCCCTAATAGTAGGCTATTAGCCACTTGATTTGTTAGGAATAATTAGTTGTAATCAGCCGATGAGAAGAATTACAAGGACATAGCTGCCTTAGTTGACATTTCTTTCTTAGCTTTTGGTTCTACTTTTTATGCACTGGCATTCTGTCTACTTCCAAAGTCAAAGTTACTAAAGCAGTGTACAAATTATTCATAAGATGGGAAATCTTTTAAGCTTAATTTTAAATGGCTTTGAGAATTTATTTTGGTAAGAAGTTTTGAAATGTTAAGGTCAGAGCCTCAGGTTCTTTGATAATATTTAGATTGAGTGGTCTTTTTTCTGAAAATTCTAAATGCAAAGTATTAGCTATTTTTCTCAAAAAAGATTTATTTTTATGAGTATGGCTGGTTTTGCATGCACATATATCTTATGTACCATGTATGTGCAACGCCTTTAGGACCGGAACAGGGTCTCAGGGATCCTGGACCTGCAATTAGAGGGCTTTTAGCAACCATGCAAGTTCTGGGAACTGAACCGGAGTCTTCTGAAAAAGCATTAAGTGCTTTTAAACTGCTACCCATCTCTTCATGCCTTCTTTTGAGACAGAGTCTCACCATGTGGCTCTGCCTTGGGACTCTGGCTATGTAGACCAGGGTGGCCTTTAATTCACAGGATTCCACTTGCCTCTCGTCTCCTGGGTATTGGGATTGAAGGCTTGTTCTACCATTCCCTGTACACACTCGCCATTTTTAATTTCTAGTAAGACACTGAAGTTTGCTTGGAGTACATCTTTTTAATTCTGATTGATAATACAAACTGTACTAAATTCTGCTTTGAAGCTACCTTCGGGAAGTAAGCCTAAGTTGTAAATACCTGCTTTTTCTAGACATCAGCGTTAATGTTCTGTTAAACTAAGCCCAGGCAGTCGTTCCCTCATTGTCAGGTATACGGCATTCCGAGCTAAGGACTGCCCAACATTTGCTCAGGCACCCTGCTTGGTTCTTTCAGTGGTGCATATCTGCAGTCCCAGCACTGGGGGGAAGAAATGGAGTATCATCACAGGTTACAATCCGTATCTATCCCTGGGCTGGGGCTGAAGACATGGCTCAGCAGTTAAGAGGACTAGGGTTCAAGTCCTAGCGCTCCACATGGCAGCTCCCAACTGTCTGTATGTAACTCCAGTTCCTGTGGATCCGGCACCCTCACACAGATGTAGAAGACATACATGCAGGCAAAATACCCCAGTGCACATAAAAATAAGTGAATCGTTTAAAAAAAAAAAAAAAAAACAGTCCTCAAGGATTGCCTTCCTCCCATACACACAAAGCAAGCTAGCTAGAGAGACTTTATAACAAAAACTAAGTCCTCTCACTATGTAGACCAGGTTGGCCTTGAATTTACAGAAATCTGCTTGCCTCTGCCTCCTAAGTGCTGGATTCAAAGGTGTGTGTCACCTCAGCCAGCAAAATTAATTCTGTAACTAGGCAGATTCCAGGACATGTGAAAATGTAGTCTACATAGGTGGAAGAAAAGTTTGTAAGAAGTGGGCAAATCTTGTAATTAACTATTAATGTTGAAGCTGCATAGGTTTTTTTTTTTGTGTGTGTGTGTGTGTGTTTAGATTTGTCCTTGCAAATTATAACATCTCAGTTATATATGAAAGTTGGAGTCTTGCTTAGATCAAGGTACTAGCTCTAGTATGGGGTGTCCATAGTCTTTTGAATGTTTTCAACATCCTTTGATGATTCGTTTACTTTTGTCTTTTTCTTGGGCTATAAATCCCTGAGCAATAGAAAGCCCATAGAGGTTGAGAATACTGAAAATGCTATTATGTTAGGGGAAATGAATGAGCGGTGTGCACGGTATTTATTACAAAATACGTGATTGTATTGAGTCAGCAGTTGACAGCAGTCCTATCACTCCCACCCAATTAAGGAAAATGGTTGGTCAATCCTTTTAAAGGGCTTCTTTGACTATTTGAGATAGTCTATGGAAACTCCTGTCACTTTATTTGTGAGATGTGGTCTTATTGTTTCAAGGTGGCTTCAAATTTATGATCCTCCTGCCTCAGTCTTCTGAGTGCTGGGATTATAGGCACTTGCCACCATACTAAAGCGTTATTGTTTGAACTATTAAAATATTGGTTTTGAGATTATGGGATGGAGAAGGTGTGACTGAGCACTATTGATGTCTGAAGGCAGTAAACTAGGTATTTACTGAGGAATTATTTGTCTTTATTCTTGTCTTCATAAGACAAGAAAGCTTTTTAACTGTCTTATGTATGTATATGGAGTTGCTCATCTTGCATTTTGTGATTTTTGTAGCAATAACTTACGCTGTTTCATTGTGAATATAATTTTAATTTTAAGCATGTTATTGTGCAAAAGCAGCTTAGTGTGAATTATACAGTCTTGAGTGAAAAAATTAAGATCTACCCTACAGTCCTAGCTTGGTACAGAATATCTTTTTAAAAGTATTTCTTACATATATGGGAAATTATGTAAAGACATCATAAACTTAATATCATTGTCCTTGCTAGTGACTTGCTAATATTAGTTATGGTTGGTTTTTCTCCAGTAGAAGTTATTTCTTTATAGTATAAAAATTTTAATAATTTTTCTGTTATATTTTAGCCAAGGGTTGACGCTAAACCAGAAGTTCAGTCTCAGCCACCACGTGTACGTGAACAGCGACCCCGAGAGCGACCCGGTTTCCCTCCTCGAGGACCAAGGCCAGGTAAGCTCAACTCTTATGGCCTAAGATTGATTGGACACTTTGAAAAGACTAAACTTTAAAAAGTGTATTTGGTTTCATACACAGGTCTATGTGAAGATCCGATTGCTTATGTAGGGACATGCTGCCGAGATAGCCTGGGCTAACAACTTTGAGGAGTGGGTTTGTTGCTGACCTTTGCAAAGACACGTGTTTTGAAGGAATAATAGAGCACATTTTGTCATTTGCCCGTTGTTGCTGGCTTTAAGAATTCTAAGCTGAGGCTGGAGAGACGGCTCAGGTTAATAAGAACACTGAGAGTTCAGCAGTTAAGAGCGGTGGCGGCTCTTCCAGATGACCCAGGTTTAGGTTGCCATGCACCCACATGGCAGCTCAGAATTATCTGTAGCTCCAGTTGTGGGGGATGCAGTGCCCTCTGCTCATCTGCCAGCACTAGGTATGCACATGAATAGAGACATACAAACTACCCCTGTGCAGATAAATAAGACAGATAGCCTTTTCAAAAGAGAATTCTGTGGCTGCAGGTGGCATAAACTACTATACCTCAAATTCAGAAATTTATAAATCAAAGTGATGAAGTGAGATTCTATGTGACAGTACCTTAGGAGATAAGCCTTAAAAAGGAAATGTTTGTATTGTTATTGATTTGGCTGTACCATTCAAAGATGAAGTGTTTTCTGTTTCAAAAGACAACTAAGGAGATAATTAGTGGAATATGCCTTACTGACCTAAAAGTCTGCTTTGTTCATGGGTTATATAGGAGTAACTGTTCTTTTAGTATTAGCCATTTTATAATCAGACCTAGTTAATATCTGTCTGCACCTGGCATTCTTTTCACCCACTAATAACACACTTCTTCAAGGAGAACATCTGGTTTTTTTTTTTTTTTTTTTTTTTGGCCAAAGCATGAATATTAGTATTGTTTTGTTTGTTTTTATTTGAGTCACGGCCTCATTGGTTAGCTCCGGCAGCCTGGAACTCGGGAACCTCTCTGGCTTTTGGGATTCAATGCATGCACCATTGTGCCTGGCACTAACGGTGTTTTGCTTTCTAGTTCATTGCTTTGTATTGTTTTATATGTTGTTGTGGGCTTTAGTGTCTCCTCTCTTATGTTTTTCAGGCAGAGGAGATGTGGAACAGAACGACTCTGACAACCGGAGAATTATTCGTTATCCGGACAGTCATCAGCTTTTCGTTGGTAACTTGCCTCATGATATTGATGAAAATGAACTGAAAGAATTCTTTATGAGTAAGTGGTTTAGTTTGCTTTTATATTAGACTTTTAAATTAAAATTTAAAGTTACCTATATTAGACACACATAGATGCTCACCAGGGCTCAGTCCTCTCCTTGTGGTCCTGACCTGCCCTCCATGAGCAAGAGAATCTGCACTGGTTGGGGGTGTCCTGTCCAAGTGGATAACAGGACTCCACGGTTTTCAGTGTAACAGCTCTGCCATCTGAAATAACCTGCAACACAAAGGCTCCCTTTAAAGAAAATGTTCTTGAACTTAAATAAACCTTTAAAGGAAGAAAGACTTTTTATAATAAAACCCAGTTTATAAAATTACTTATCTCTATAGTGTATCTTACGTTCTTTCAATCTTTAATTGGTCAGAAAGGAAGAAATGATGAAATCACAATTCCCAGTGACTGTTGAGTGTGGCTTGGTCTTGTTCAGGAGATGAAAAAGGAGATTAGTTACTAGAGGACTGTCTGAAACGGGGGGGGGGGGGGGGATTTTTTTGTCTTTCAAAACTTGACAGGTAGTTTTTTCTCATGGTGTAGAGACAGGCGTCTGGTGCCGGAGTTAGGGGTGTGAGGTGGTGGCCCATCTGAGCTAATGTTCTATAGCGATCATCTGGCATAGGAGCCTTGCCACTTTTACTTCCAGGCGGATCAGAAACATGACAGTTGCTCATTCTGAACAAATAAAGTCACTAGACTGTTTTGTTAAAATATTTAACCCTTGGTGTAATGTATATTTTCACAGGTTTTGGAAACGTTGTGGAACTTCGCATCAATACCAAGGGTGTTGGGGGAAAACTTCCAAATTTTGGTTTTGTGGTTTTTGATGACTCTGAACCAGTTCAGAGAATCTTAATTGCAAAAGTAAGTGATTTAAGGGACATAATTCAAGATTTTCCCTTTTTTGTTGTATATAGTATGGATTGAAACATTTAAAACCATAGCAAATCTTTTTATGGTAAAGCTAAAAATAGTTAATTGTGAAATGGTATTTATGCAAAGAATAAATGAAAATAGTATTACAGATTGTTGTATGGACCATCTTTCATTTGCTCATCTGAAAAAGGCTGAAATTTGCATTTTCGAGACTTCCATTAAAGTTTTTTATTTCTCAGAAGATTTTCTTACTTGTGTATGCAAGTTCATACTTGTCTATTCTTATGTAACCCACTCATACCATTTTTCTCTTTTAAAGCCAATTATGTTTCGAGGAGAAGTACGTTTAAATGTGGAAGAGAAAAAAACGAGAGCTGCCAGAGAGCGAGAAACCAGAGGTGGCGGTGATGACCGCAGGGATATCAGGCGCAGTGATCGAGGCCCTGGTGGTCCACGTGGAATTGTGGGTGGTGGAATGATGCGTGATCGTGATGGAAGAGGACCACCTCCACGAGGGGGCATGGCACAGAAACTTGGTTCTGGAAGAGGAACCGGGCAAATGGAAGGCCGCTTCACAGGACAGCGTCGTTGAAGTTCCACTGTCGGCAAAGTTTTGGCAGTGGTATCTAACTCATCGTGTTTGCATTCTTGTTAAGTTTTTTTGGCTTTGGAATGTGACACAGCCTTTTTGATCATTTCTTTGATGTGAAAAGCATCTTTTGGTTATCAGTTAAATTGAGGTGGACATTAATTTCCCCAACTTCACAACAGGATTCATATTGTTAATTTATAAATCTAGACTTGGAGAATTAAGGACTGAGATATGACCATATCCTAAACTGTCTACAACAAACAAAATGAACCTAAAAAGGACTTGCCCACTGAATTCGGGTCATTTGAGTTTAAAAAAATCCTCTGCTGCACATTTTGTTTAAGTGTTAACTGTCTCTGCTGTTAATGTTGGAAACACAAATAGTGCAGTTTTTGTGCAATTGGAGAATCTTGCCTTTTTTCTTGGCTTCCCCCCAAAACAAACCAACAGAAACTTTTTGTGTATTCATCAAAATGCACTATCGGGTACTCTGAAGTCATTAACATTGACATCTCCACCAGGAGGCAACAGGGAAAAAAATCTTTCATCTTCTTTTCCAGTAGAGAATAGTTTGTGAAATGATGAGGGCATTTTATCTGCTTGCTGTGACCAGCGTGTGCATACACAAACCTTAACAAGACTGCAAATATTCCAGAAGAAAGTCATTTAGTTATGAACGAAATAACAAAAAATGAGAACTTCAAAAGCTATGGTCTTAAATACTAGACCAGATTTAGTAGCTCTGTATCCTAAGAGTTTTCTACCTGCCCTCTTGAGTACAGGGATGCTGGCTGCTCAACACACTCCTCCTCCCCTTTCCTTTCTTTAAGCTGTGTACAGTGGAAACTGTCTTTCCTGTATTTTGTTCTCTGGTAATAAGCATGATGGTGCCTTCTATAACATCATTCCAGTCTTGCTGGGGATTCTGTACAGCGTGGTTTATGAATTGCTGTGCTGCAAAGCCACACAGCTGCAAAACGTTGAAGTAAATCATTGATGTATAAAAATTGCAGTATCTTTAAATGAGTAAAATGGATGCTTATT
This sequence comes from Psammomys obesus, assembly GCF_907164565.1. Classification (NCBI taxonomy): domain Eukaryota; kingdom Metazoa; phylum Chordata; class Mammalia; order Rodentia; family Muridae; genus Psammomys; species Psammomys obesus. The sequence goes on from NW_026585690.1 coordinate 1,150,097, forward strand.
ATTTATCTTGTTTTTTTAGTTAACATCTGTGTTCTATGTGGGAGGGAGTATTGTGTGTTTGAAGGGAGAAGAAACCAGTTGAGTCTCTAGTTGACTTTTCTTTTAGCTCCAAAGTGAACTATAAAAAAAGGTTTTCACTTAATTTTTGGAAAAGTCCAACAACCTGATGCACATTTTATTCACATTTTAAAAGCAGTCAGATTACCACAAATGGCAAGTAAACTTAAGTGAGGATGCTGCAATTTTCAGAGGGAAGAATGGCAGCTCTTAAGATTTGGGGGACAGGGAACTGTCATTCATTTTGCACAATTCTTGAACTGATGTCAGCACCCAAATGGCTCCTGAATTTAAGTCTGGGACGACATCTTTTTATTTTTACATGAATCTTTAAACAATTCTGTGAGCAAAAGTTTCTAGCTGCTGGATTATTGTCTGTCTTTATAGCAGGTTCCAGTAAACCACAAGAATGGCAAAGTTTATCTGGTTTTTATGGTTGGAACAATCAGTATATATCAGATTTCTGATGTTTCAAGCAAGAAGCAGAGTAAGCAAGTGTGACCACTTTTAAGCTGCTTGTTAACATGGAAGACTTCTCCATCCTACCTTAATGAAAACAAAATGCACACTTGACATGGTAGCAAATTGGTTCTCAACTTTGTGACAGTTTGCTAGTTATTAAACTTTTTTTTTTTTTTGTCAACTGGGCAATATGGGTAAAATTGTCTTTTTTTTTTTCCCTTTGAATGAGGTCTTCCATGTTTGAGGAAATGTCTTGCACTATTGCATATATTTTGTGGACACAGAGTTTTGTAGTTTCCATTTTGGAAGGCTAAGGTTTTTTGTTTGTTTGAAACAGTTTTACATTTTCTAATGTACAGTACTTGAAGTTCGTACTAGAGAATTACTTTGGAGTTTTGAAGCTTTTATCCAAACTACTTTGAAATAAGTGGCTTTCTTGTCAGTGGTTTGCCCCCAAATGTAATTTTCTTTGTTTTTATTTCTCCTTTCTATTGTATATGTGTATAAGTACTCACAGACACAGAAACATATCGGCACAAGCATAAGTGTTTCCAATGCAAGATATTGCCCTGAAACCCATATGAAGTGTTCTGGCATCAAAAGACAGATAGATGTTAAGTGTAACAGATAATTGGAGCTAAGAGCCATTCAGCTTCAGCCTTTACATACACAGATAAAATATTAAAACATCACGTGGAGAAGTTTACATGGTGACTGTTCACCCGCAGTACTGTGGACTTTTAACATTGTGTCCCCTTTTCAGTGAAATACTAAAAAAAGTACTCATCTACCATTACTGTTATTTGCTGATTTTATTTTATTTTGATGGTAATATTCTATCCTTATGACACTATTGCAACCAAATTGGCTTTACCATCTTGGCTTTAGTAGGTATAGAAGACAGTGGATTACCATCTTTATTTTGTAATGTGTTAAGCATTATATGCTGGTAGAATCTAGTTTGTTTCAGGTGGAAAGTATTCTCTTTGAGTTTCCATTTTGAATGTGTTTGGACTAAAACAATAAACTACTGATGTCTGCAGCGTTTATCTATGTCCCTAATTTAATCTGAAGTTATATTTTTCGAAATATTTTTCTCCCAGTTGCACTTCGTACAGCCTGTATGACAAACGGTTTGAACCAACGCTTTTGTTTTGGAATATAAAAAAGCCAAACAATTTACACTTGAACATTGTCAGTGCTAGCCCCTTTCTAGCGCTGATTTTGATACCTAGTATACAAGTAACAGGATGTTAAAGCATACTCAGGAGAATGAGAAAGCTAAAAGTACAGTCTGTCTTAATAGTTGTTGGGAGGGGAGATCCTGTTACTCTGGCATTTGGAGAATACAGGCAGATGGATCTGGAATTCAGGCTCATACACAGACGCTCTGAGTCCAGTCTGGACTACTTTCGGAGCTCAGAACAGCAATATCAAGGTTGTGAATGTGTGTTAAACTAAGTTGTAATGGAAGAATCTAAAAACATCTGTAGGCTGTCTGGAAAATTGGCTGAACTTTGCAGAAACAAGTTACCTGGTCTGGAATTTTTAACTTTTGTATTTTGGAGACAGGATCTGGAGAACTTAATCAGGCTGGTCTCATTTCAGATTTCTGGAGTCCAGTGACCCTGTTGGCTTGGCCTCACAAGCGCTGGGCCTGCTGGTAGCATGCAGGTGTGTATGACTTACTGCCTGGCATATTTTTAAAATATTCTTGTGGTGTCAGTGAGACACATTGCATTGAGCCTAGGACCTTTCTCTTGCTAGGCAAGTACTTTACTACTGAAGTATACTCAACTTGGCTCAGGAAATTCTTTTAACTATTGATTAACAAAGATCTTTCTTAAAAAACACCAGAAAACTAAAACTATGTTCATAATACATTCTGACAAAGATTCCAGTAAGTTTCCCTGGGAATTAATTATTTTTAAAAAGTTAGCCAGGTAGTGTGACGGACAAGGAGGATCTGTAGATCAAAGCCAGCCTATGCAAGTCAACTTTGCCTGAGGCACTCTTTGACACACAAACCCAAGCCCAAAATCATTGCACTGTTGTTTCTAAAATATTGGTGGTTCTTGGTTGCTTTTGACAAATGGGAAAAGGGGCTAAAATCCCCAAATCTTTATGGTGTCTATGTATCTGTTGTATTTAATACCCTTCCAAACTATAAGAAGTCTTTTGGCATTACCAAATTCTGAGGAAATATTGGCCATCCGTATTGACACATTAACTGAGTTGTCCTTGGTTTCTAGAATTTCAATTAAGCTGGTTCCTTCCTTGGAGTAGTTCACTTTTGTGATTATTCTTCGCTATTCCATTTTATGTCACAGCATTAACATGGACCTTTTCTTTCCTTTTCTAGTCTTTCTCTCTGGGGTCATCTCGCTTGGGGGAGGGAGTTTCTTAATAGTTGGGAGTGGCAGCCTCAGTAGCTGCCCACCAGAGGTGCTGCTTTCTTCTGACTTAGGGTTTGTTGAGTGTAATAGGCCCTCTGAGTGAACTGTTGGATTTTTACTGTTACCTGTGTCAAATATACATAACTTTCAAAATAAAATACACACAAGATACATACACACGTACATAAACACACATCTGGTTTCTCAAGACAGGGTCTCTCTGTGTAAGCTTGTCTGTCCTGGAACTTGCTCTTTAGACCAGGCTGGCCTTGAACTAGTGATCACCCTACTTCTGCCTCCTAAGTGCTGGGGGTAAAGGCCAGCGCCCCACTGCCCAGTTTTTTTGTTTGTTTTAAATAAATATGTGTGTGTAAATTATTTTCCCCATTTTCCTTGGATTACTAGGTAACTGAAAATTAGGAAGTGAAAAACAGTGTGCCTTTCTGGTAAATTTATTGAGCCTGTCTCTAATGAGCATCATCTATTTAGCCTCTCAGTTTGGAGTCACAGCTCCCCTGAACACTTTCCTGTCCTGCTTCATTGTGCTCCAGGTTGCCAGATCTGTTAGCCTGATGGTACCACTTAAGTAGTCCATCTGACTAGATTGTCTAGTTTTAGAGTGACATGCTTTATAAATGTATGATCAGTGAGACACTTCTCTTAAGTATTGAAACTGAGGAAACTCAATTAGTAGACACTAGTAGAGAATACCCATTGTCCAAAGCCATGAGCTCCATAATGCCTCATAGTCTTCATTACCATGGCATGTATGTCTTGTTTTTTAAGATTTTATTTGATTCATTGCTTTACTAAAGTCATTGGAAGATGTTTATCAAATGTCTGCTGAGTACTTCTGTGACCTGAATCCTGTTCTTTGAGTGGGTCATGCTAGCTTTGGCTGTCGTGAAATTAGAGCTTGCACAACCCTGGATTTATTTAGGAAGCACCTCTCTGAAGAGGTCTGGTAGAGACTTGGAACAGAAATTAAGAAGCTGTTAACATTCCGTGAGCTGAGGGACTTCATGGAGGCCTTTTGTGTCTTATACCTTTTTTTTTTTTTTAAGATTTATTTACTATACTGTGTATACACTATTCTGCCTGCATGTATGCCTGCACTCCAGAAGAGGGCTCCAGATCTCATTACAGATAGTTGTGAGCCATCCTGTGAGGACTGAACTCAGAACAGTGCCCTTAACCTCTGAGCCGTCTCTCCAGCTCATGTCTTTAAATCTGGAAGCCTATTAAATTTTGATTTTTTTTTTTTTTTAAGATGAACTATAGCTTGGAGAGGCTCAAAATTAAAATAATCTCATCTAGGGTGGTAACAACGATTGTTTTTGGAGTAGAAAGTCTCATTAGGTGATTTGCTTGCTATCACAAATGACTTCACATGTTTTAAAGCTGGCACAAATACTGCTTGGGAGTGTGCAGAGGTGAGGACTTTATAGCATCAGTGGCTATTTAGTTCGAACAGTAATCCCATGAAGAGTAGAGTTTGTATTATGGAAAGGATAACTGACACAACACAGCGAGCTAGTTTACCTAAGAATGGCTTATAGGGATAGAAATAGAGAATGTAATAGTGACCATACAGACCTATTATACCCCAGGGGGGTGGGGATTAGCCAAGTGAGGCACGTTTGAGACCAAACTTGAGGAAATCTGGAGGAAGGACATTCCAAGTGAGAAAGCAACATAAATGTCCCTAGTTTCATAGGCCAATTTGGATATTCATGATGAAGCATCAGTCAAATGTGTAGCTGTGTTTTGGGGTGTGTGTGTGTGTGTGTGTGTGTGTGTGTGTGTGTGTGTGTGTGTCTCACAGTGTTGTTCTGATGGGCCTGGAGCTTGCTATGCAGACCAGGCCGGCCTTAAATTCACAGACTATCTGTTCCTGTGTCTTTGTGCACCATTGCACCTGGCTGACTCTAGAATTGTAAAAGGCTCTTTGCCGAGTGGAGGTTTGCATTCTTTGGATTAGAAGAGATCACCTAGAAGAGTATAGAAAAGACTGATGCTAAGCTTCCCCATTGAAGATGGAAGTGCAGGCTGCAGGCAGGGAATACTAGGACACCAAATACAGCAGGAACTGCCTAGAGGTCAGAATGACAAATGACAGGCCAACTTGTGTAATTAGGCCCTGAAAGTGGTTCAGCTGACAGTTCTCCCTGTGTCATGAAGAGTCCTAGAACAGCAGCACAGCAGTCGCTTCTCGGCCACTTGCTCATTTCAGAACACAGTTGAATGCAGGCCTTTCCAACTGAAGTGTATGGGAGCTTTGACATGACCTTTGAGCTCTCCAAACAGGAAGCAGTAGGATCTTTGTAGGTTTTTATGGAGCAGGACCGGGTCCATTAAAGTCTGTCAGGGCTACACCAGGATTCATTGGCAGCAAGAAGTCACCCATCAGTGGGGTAGGAAAGAGGCAACTTATTGTGAGTAGCAGGTTATGTGCCATGTGTGATTGGCAGCAGGTAGGATATAGTGGGTTGGTAAAAATCCATCTCATTGGGCTAGTAGGGGAAGGATAAGACTGGAGGCAAGAAAGGGAACTAATTAATGCAGACTTCTGAAGAAAGTGTGTGTGTGTGTGTGTGTGTTTTACTTGCCTGTGTGTTGTTGAACCAATAGTTGCCAGGTGCCCTCAGGCTAAAGAGGGCATTAGATGCCTCAGAGCTGTACTTACAAACAGCTGTGAGCCACCATGTGGCTCCTCTGGAAGAGCAGCTAGTGTACTTAATTGCTAATCATCCATCCACCCCCTTTTCTGAAATTTTGCTTCAGAATGGAGTAGATGCTACAGAGAAATTAAAGGGAGGATTATATGTAAGGCATGTTACCACTGTGAAAAGACATCAAACAAAAAACTTCATATATTTTAGTATTCGAGGACTGGATTTTCAAGTTGCCACCACTATCAATACCTTAGTGACAAAGCAAAGTATGAGCTATGTGAACTTGAAACTTGGTATACTGTATCTTCCATTTCCAAATTGGTGTGAGCATAAGTTGAGACCTCTGATCTATAGACCTCTGATCTATAGCCAACCTATAGACTTGGCTTTGTCTTTTGCCTCTCTGCCTCCTGAGTCGCATGGGCTACTTAATAATCTTATTCCTCCTCAAACTCCCTTTTTGAGACAGGATCTTTATAGCTTTGGCTGTCCTATAATTGGCTATGTACCAGGCTGGCTTGGAACTCTACCTGCCTCTGCAGGTGCTGGGATTAAAAGTGTAAATCATGACACCTAGCCCTAATTAAGGTTTTAATAAATGAAGTCATTCTAGTTGAGAACAGAATTAACTCTTCTATGCCAGATGTCTTTAGATAAAAAAAAAAAAAAATTCAAAACATGTCAGCCCTTTTTTGGTTTTCTCTCCCTGCTTTTTTTCTCCTGATGGGATTAAAGCTCAGAGCCTTGCACTCATTACACATTTGTCCCATTTTCTTAATGTAGTGATATGTTGCATTCATAGTCATATGCTGGACAATAGACTGTAACAGAACCTTAATTGTCAAGATTCTAAGAGCCAGGGCTGGAGCACTGGCTGCTCTTCCAAAGGTACTGAGTTCAGTTCCCACAACCATGTGGTAACTCTTAACCATCTATAATGAGACCTGGTGACCTCTTCTGGTGTGCAGGCATACATGTGAGCAAAACACTACATAATAAATCTTAAAAAAAAAAAAAAAGATTCTAAGAGCTTGTCATTTTCTTGATGACTTGAGGTGATACCAAAAGCTCTTGATAATCAGCTTCTCAGGACTGGTGAGGCTTTGGGGTAAGGGTAATGAGGCAATAATAACCGATACATACTGGTCTTTGGATGACAAGATGTATAGCAATGATGGTTATGAAGTAGTTGAAGAGAGATAATTGTCAGAGTAAGGAAAAGAACAGGTCCACTGTAAGCTTAAGATTTATAAATTCACTGAAAAAGGTACTTTTGGGGCAAAGGGTGATTCTTTAGAGTTCTAGAAGTTTTCTTTTTTCTTTCTTTTATGGGGGGGTAATTTACACACTTAACAACCACTTTAAGAAAAGAGAGCGTGTGTGTGTTTACACATCAGAGGATGGCTTTCAGGTTCTCATTTCAGCCATTTCATTGGCTTCATTCTGTTAAGTGTACAATACACTACTTGTAGATTTTACAAGATTGTAGAACCATCACTAGTATCTAATTCCAGAATATTTTCATCACCTCCAAAAAGAAACCCTACACCCACTAGTGGTCATTTTCTTTTCCCGTGTACCTCTAACCCAGTGGTTTTCAACCTTCCTAATGCGGCATTCCTTTAATACAGTTCCTCATACTGTGCCTGCCAACCATAAAATTAATGTTGTTGCTACTTCATAACTAATTTTGCTACTGTTGTGAATCAATGTAAATATCTGATATACAAGATATTTGATAAATGACCCACAAAAGGGCCACAACCCCATGTTGAGAACTGCTGATCTATGGAATGAAAATGCTGGAGCTGAACTCCACCCTCAGTGTTATCTCTGCTGACGGACATTTGGGGTCCCACTTGGCTATTGTCAATACAAACCTACAAGCATTTCAACAGAACCTTCAGTGTGGATACATCATGTCACTTCTCTTGGGTAGGTATGGAGTACTGAGAAGTGGAATTGCTGTTATGTTCCTGAGCCTATTTACAGCTTTACTTTGTTGCCATTTCTGGAGAACTGGATTCTACCTCAGTGCATTTCCAGTGTTTTCCTTAGAACATTTTCACTTATTCTGGTGATTTTATGGCTTGTCCACTGTAGTCCTGGGTGAATAGCTCATGTTAATAGCATTTTTTTTCTTTATTCTGTTCTCTTTTCTTTGAAATAAAAAACACTTATCTTAACTTCAACTACCCCAAAGAAGCGCCATATAGTTCACCCTTTTTAATTATTTGGAGTGCTACAGAGCTTTGTGATTTCTGAACAAAGGCTGTGTCCTCACCCCTGAATTTTTACCCTTGTGGATATATTTTTTCTGATATTATTTTATTTTGCTTCTGTTAAATTACTCTTACCATGTTCAGTTACCTCTATCCCCTCTATCTGTTTTCAAATTATTAGCTAATCATAATTTATCTATTTGCCTAGCTGGGTACAAGGATTTCCCCAGTATTCTTGATTTCTTAACCTCTGTTTAATCATCATCTATTACACACCTTATTTTCTATTTTCTCTCTTCTTGCCCTTGAGCTTGTCAAATTGTACGAAATAGGATCAGTTTTTACTGTAAATTCATGGTATTCAGGTTCAAGTGGGCACATTAAGCTTTTTCTGTTCATATTTAAGTGATTGCTTGTCACAACTACCTCCTGAAGGGAGTTTAAGCTCACAAATTCTGAGGCCTCAGTCTGACCTGTGCTTTTGTTGTTTTGTTTGAGGCAGGGTCTCAATATGAACCTTGTATGTAGTTTAGGCTAATATTAAATTCAGAGATATGCTTGCCTGGGATTACAGTTTTCACCACCATGCCAGGCTGAGCAGTACAGTTTAATAGAGAAATGAAGTTTACTAAAGATCTCGGCTAGCTAATGTGCATGTTTTCTCTCCTTGAATTCTGGCCTGACTAAACCCTTAGACTTGGTATTTCTGTACCTACTGACACTAGCTCCTTAACACTCTACTGTTCTTCTCTACCAGTTATTTTACTGTTCAAGAAGAAAAAAACAATGCCATTTGTCCTATAACCTCTTCAGTGACTGGGACGACCCACGATGTATAATCCTCCTCCTCTTTCCTTCCTTGACAGTGTCTCATGTAACCCAGGCTGGCCTTAAGTTTGATTTTAGCTGAGAAGGATCTTGAATTTGTGGTGCTCCTGCTCCCCAATTCCGAGGGCTGAAATTACAGAGCTGTGCCACAACCATCATGCCTTATTTTATAGAATGCTGGGTATATTCATGCATTCTGGTCAAGCACTCCACTACTGAACAACCCTCCCAGTTCCCAACGGGACTTGTGCTTCCTAAATACCCTCTATCTCCTTTACATTTATTTCTAACTTTTATTTTAAATGCTTTCTCAAGCAACACCTGCTCACCATTTTTGGCCTTTATCCTTTTAGTTCCCATGGATACCAATGGGCCATTTCAGTTTCAGGGCCTCTTTGAAGGCCCTTGAACTGTTTCTTTTTGTTAAGTTGGGAAAAACTAAAATATTTAGGAGCTCTTCACCCAAACAAACCCCCGTTCATTCCATAAAAGTTCATGTGAAGAGGCTAGAGATGGATCAATGGCTTAGTGCACTTGTCCCTCTCCCTGAGGTCTCAATTTTGATTCCCAGTATGCCTACAGCAGCTCACAAACTGGAGTCCCTGGGGGCCTCCGTGGGCACAAAGCACGCTCACGGTGCACGGACATAGACGCAGGCAGAACACTTTTTTTTTTTAAGCTCATGGGATGTGTTACAGTCTAGAGATGGGACATATCTTCAGCTTGGTCACAGCTCATTGCTACATTGTGACACATCTTTGGCTGTCCAAAATACAAAACAAAACAAAACAATTTCCATACTCAGGTTCCAGATATGGTCCTCAAAATTGTAGGTTCAGGAACTCGATTTTAATAAACAGTTTGGTGAATAAAGGTAACTGAGTACTGGGAGGATAATGCAGAACCAAACTTAAAACACTTGTTTTTACATCTTAGTATGCAAGAATGAACCCTAGGTGCTGGCTAGAATATGCATTCCTCTTGCCAAGGATACTTCCCTGGGTCGAGCTATTTTAGGAAGCAAATATGATTACAAATTGTGTGGCCACTGTGAACACAAGTAAAAATATTTGGCCTCACAGTCTCCGTCCCTTAAAAAAAACGAGGGAGACTCCATTTCCAGGTTTCTTGTAGGATGTCAGCATATGCGTGGTAATGGGCTACCGATTTTGCCCTGTCATGGCTCATCTGTTCGTTAAACGTAAGGTTTAAGTTTTAGGCTCCAGCGTACTCCACTTGCCATAAGCACCCACGCCAGCACCTTTCTTCCTTTCTTGTCTTCTCTGGGCTCCAGCCCAACTCTTTCCTTACCAGGCTGGCATCCCCAGCGTCCTTTTACATGTCCGGTCTGCCAACGGTTACCTTATTCACCTACTTGCGCTAAACAACCTACTACGCTCTTGCGATCCACAGCCCGGAACGCAAAGGAAGCGAGGAATCGCTGCTGGGCGGAACCTCCCCGGGTGGGGCCCGCGCTCCGCCGATTTCCGCCCCGCCCCGTCCCGCCCCGCCCCGCCGCGCCTCGCCCTGGGGCGGGGCAAAGCTGAGAAACCTCACGGTCACCTCAGTCCCACGTAACCGTCGCCTTCGCCCTCCTCGAGGCCACTCGAGCAATCTGCGCTCCCTTGAGGGCTGAGGTCTCCAGGCACCGGCAGGAAGGGCCCTACAAACTTCAGACTCTTAGGTGTGGAGACGCGGCCGTCAGCTGACCGAACCTGCGGGATCCAGGTGAAGGGGCGGGGCGGGAAGGCGCAGAGCCAATCATGGCGCTTGACGACAGGGCTCAGCCAATCAGGACCAGGGAGGCTCCGGCGCAGGCGGGGCGGGCCCGGGCTGGCGGGGGCCGCCCCCTTGCAGCTGGGAGGCCAACGCCTTCGCCCAGGGCTACTTGGAGTGGTGCAGCTTTCCGGAGCTGAGCGGCCCCGGGGTTCTCGGCCGCGGTGACCTCTTTCCCCAGGTCATTTCTCTGCTGCTCTTGGCCTTGACAGGTGCTGGTGTCCCTGCCTGTGGACGCATTCTGACTCGGGCCCTTCCTCTCTCTGGAGACTGCCTATGGCTGGGGACCGAGTGAGGTCGTTGCCTTGACGACGACAGCATGCGGCCCACGGTCCTCGGAAGTGTGAGCTTGTGGAGGGCAGAAGCCAATCTGCCTCCCTGCCTGCTTCACCTAGGACCCATAACTGCGTCCGCAGAGGAAATCCCAATATTAAAATTGCTAGTTTGCTAGTCAGCATCTTTTAGATCTGCTAGCGAGATGCATACCACCTCCAGTTTGTTTCCAAGTTGAAAACCTTTGGCTCTTTCCATGTGAAGGGTGTGGAAGAAATAGTAAGTATAATACTTTTTAGAGCCCTGTTGGCTCGTTCTTTTATCTGTAAGAGATTTCAGTCTGATTTTAGCCAAAGAAAATTGGTGGTTTTTGAACAGTATGCTTGTATGGCACGGATGTTAAATTATTATAGTGCCATCCTACGAGGCTTCCTTTTTGTATGTCACGTGATACCCATAGATTTAAGAGTGGAAGGCAAGGAAAGACGTAGGTAATGAGTAACCGAGGAAACAAGGCATGTTTTAGTCCAGGTACTTTTAAGGTATTTTAGACAGGCCCACTTGAACGAGGTGTGCTCAGTGTAGCGTGTCATGTGTCCACCTGGTTGAGAAAATAAACTTGGAGTAGTCCACCTGTATAATGCTAGCTTGTGATACGTTTCAGAAGCCTGTAGACATCTTAAGGTAATTTTTATTTTGTTCCCTTTGCATCTTCAAATGCCTAGGATGCCAATTACAATCTGTTTAAAAGCGATCCAGGGGATAGATTCCAGCTCTTTGTGTTATTGGTATTACTAGCCTAAAGCTTACTCCTTCATAACGTATACTTAAGGGAAGGCTAAAAACTGAGCTAGTTGGATTACACTGAAAGTTTTTCCAAATGTACATTTTTTATTAATAAGTAATTAAAGGTAAAAAGTTAAAATGTCTAATATATGGGAAGTCAGTTTCTGTGACACTGTAAATAGTTTTGAGTAGAATCTAATACCCAAACTGGTAATAAAACAGTGAAGGATTTTGAATTCGATGTCAGGGATTGTTTTCATTCCATATCCTTCTTTTGTTTTTTTTTTATGTTTAGCTGTATTTATAGTATGCAAATAATGGGTGCTGGATAGTGTACTTCAGTGGTAGAACCAATACCTGCTTAGCCTGTTGGAGGCCATGGTGCTTAATTCAAACGCTCGCACTCGCGTGTGCTCGCGTGTACACACACACACACACACACACACACACACACACACACACACACTCATAAAACCTCAAACTGTTAAATGTCAAGTGTTGGAAATTATTTTTTATAATAAAAAGACAGTGGGGTTTTTTTGTTTGTTTCCCTCTTTCCCCCTTTTGCTTTTAATATACAGATAGAGAAACTACTAAAAATCACCACCCTTTCCACAAGTTTGTGATAAGTTGTTTTGTATGCTCAGCTTTAAAAATTCAACTAGGAGCCATTATTTGAATATCAACTTACCTAATATTTTTAAACATAAACTTAGCTAATGTTTAGGCCCTCCCAAATCCCTGTTGAAACCAAATCAGGACCTAGAGCAATGTGGGGTTTGTTTTGTTTTGTTTTTCTTTGTTTTTTAATTCATGGCCACTGGAATTTAAATTTCAAAAATCAGACTTTAAAAAAATAGATAAAATTTATGCTGGGCATGGTAGCATACTTTCTCTCTCTCCCTATGTATATACAGTATATGTGTATATGATATGAATATGTGTGCTGTAATGTTCAAACCCAGGGGCTTCATACCCATGCTAAGTACACACTCCACCACACACATTCCCAGCCCTAAAATACAATTTTTTTTCTGTATTAAACTGAATTACTGATAAAATAAGATTCCATTTATGAGTGACTTTATTCATAAAATGCCTTATAGTAAGATGTAAAAGAATCCTGGCTGGCTTGAGAGATGGCTCAGAGGTTAAGAGCACTGGCTGCTTTTCCAGAGGTCCTGAGTTCAATTCCCAGAAACCATATGGTGGCTCATAACCATCTATAATGAGATCTGGTGCCCTCTTATGCCAAGCAGGTATACATACAGGCAAATCACCCCATACCTAATAAATAAATAAATAAATAAATAAATAAACAAATAAATAAATAAATAGTAAAAAAAAAAAAAAGAGAGAATCCTGTCTACAGAATTTAAGTGATCTAACATTAATGTAATAATTTAATCAGTACAATAAGAAAATTAGAGAAAATTTACCAAAGATTCAGAATTAATTCAGTGATTATGTTGTGATATTTTTTTACAATTAAGCTGAAAGTGCTTAAGGACTTCCAACTTGGATTTTTGAATTTGGTATAAAATTTTTCTAGGATTTTGTTTTGTGTTGTTTTTATGACAAGTTCTCTCTACATAGCTGTGGCTGTCCTCAAACTCACAGAGATCTGACTGCCTCAGTCTCCTGGATGCTAGGATTACAGGCGTGTGCCACCATGCCCGGTAGATTTATTTTTATTTTGTTTTTCTCTTCATATATACATGTACACCATATGCATGCTTGTGCCTGATGCTTATAGAGGCCAGAATTAGGTGTTGGGTCCTCTGACACTGGAACTACAGATGATTGGTGGGTTTCTCTGTGTAGCCCTAGCTGTCCTGGAACTATCTCTGCAGACCAGGCTGGCTTTGAACTCACAGAGATCTGCCTGTCTCTGTCTCCTAAGCGCTGGGATTAAAGGTGTGTGCCATTGTTGCCAGGCTGTAGTACATGCTCCTAATTACTGAATCATCTCTCCACCTACAGCAAAATATTTCGATCTTCTTGAAAACCAAATTCAGTTGTGCCGTTAAGTGAAAACGATTGTGCTTTGTGAGCTGTATTTGTTTTGAATGATATTTTGTTGCTTCACATAATTAAAAATAAATTTTATTTCATTAATATGAATCTACATAATTTAAATATAAAGTTGGTGGCTTCAATTCTGTATTGTCTATCTTCAAACTATCTAAACATTTTGAATGCATAGCTTAGTGTGGGAATGGTAAGAAACTGTTAGCATAGATAGCTGTGAATGCAGGGGCTGCTGTAACAGGGAGACAGTCTCAGCAGAGTGAAGTTTCTGGAAGACTGGAGGACGTGGACACACTCAGCATGACTAACACTATGCTTTGGTTTCCACAGCAAGAAAGATTCCTGCAGGTTTTAAATTAAAATGGAAAAATATGAGAACCTAGGATTGGTTGGAGAAGGGAGTTATGGAATGGTGATGAAGTGTAGGAACAAAGACAGTGGAAGAATTGTGGCCATTAAGAAATTCTTAGAAAGTGACGATGACAAAATGGTTAAGAAAATCGCCATGCGAGAAATCAAGTTGCTAAAGGTAAGTGCATCCATCAAACTGCAAAGATGACTTGCTTCTTGTTCAAGATTGGGCTACATTTGAAGGAAAATATTATTGTGGTTTGTGTGTGTGTATGCTTTTGTGTACACACACGTGTGTGTGTGTTCGGAAGCAGATGGAGATTGCATATATGTATGTGTGTGGATGGGGTTGCACGTATGTATGTGTGAGTGTATGTATGTGTGTGAGTGTATACATGTGTGAATATGTGTGTGTGCATGTGGATGCGATGGGGTACACATGTGTTTGTGAGTGTGTGCATGTGAGCCTGTGTGCAAGTGCGTGGATGGGGTGCACATGCGTGTGTGGGTATACATGTGCACGTGTGTATATATGTGTAGGAGTGTATGTGAGCCTGTGTGCAAGTGCGTGGATGGGAGTGCACGTGTGGATATGGGGGGATGGAGGTGCATGTGGGGGTGAGTGTGGATGGGGTGCACATGTGTGTGTACTTTTGGAGGCCGGAGGACAATCCGGCTGTTACTGCTCAGGTGCTGGCCATCCAGGAAGTTGTGAAGTAGAGTAGACTGGCTGCGCAGAGCCCAGGCTTCACGTCCTCCCCTGCCCAGCACGGGATTCGATACCTGGCCTTTCATGTAGGATCTGGGGGTTGAGCTCAGCCTTGTGCTTGCTGACTAGCTGTCTCCCTAGCCCTGCGTTTTTACATTTGTGTTGTTTAACAAAATTCAAGCTTAGTGCGGACACCTGTCTTCCTAGCGCTAGGAAAGCAGGTGGGTCTCTGCAAGCGGAAGCCAGCAGGTATACATAGCAAGTTCAGGCCAGCCAGGCTACACAGAGAAACCCTCTCTCAAAAATAGCAACAACAACCCCAGAAATTCAATGTTTATTTTTTACAATAAGAAGAAACAAATAATTATCTAGCCCTACTTTACCATCAATATGGTTATCTCAGTGGCATTCAAATACCGTTTAATCTTTTTCTATTAACCTCTGTGCAATCTTGGATGTAAGCGTATACCTTAGAAACACATAGAGGTGGTATTTTGTGCTATCCATCATGGGTTTATGTTTTTACATTATAGTATTATATTAGCATGGTCATATATTTTTGAACTTGTTGAAAGTGAACTCTGAGAATGAGAAGGGCTTCCCCTTGTCCCACTCAAGCATGTTTATTTTGAGTGTCATCTAAAACTCTCTGTTCTAGGTCAGGTTGGCCTCTTGGTTTTATAACAGGAAGTGTATTAAAAACACTGAATCCTGGAGAAGAGCTAGAACATAAACCTTTTCAACACAGGCTGCTGTTGCATCTCCCTTGGTATAAATCCCTGTGGTGGAAACAAGCCAGAAGCTGACCCATAGAGAGAAAGCTGTCTGTCTAGGACTTTGAGTTTCATTACTTCCTTGTCGAAGACCAGCTTCAACACTACAGGGTAAACTGAGGTGGGGTGGAGATCTGGCTGCTGGCTGTTAACCTAGCAGACATTTTCTGAGGGTAATTAATTTCCCAGAACTGATAGTTACCAACCGTGGCTTCCACTGACAGCGGCAAACTGAGGGGCCAGAATTTTCGGAGAAAACAGAATTCTTTGAGTTAATTACATTATGTTGAAAATTTGGTTCCACTGTTCTGCTGTCTCAAATGTTCCCATGAAAAGTCAGCTGTCTCTTTTACTGTGCTTCTAAAAATAAAGACTTAGAGCTAGGTGTGGTAGCGCATGCCTTTAATCCCAGCGCTCTGGAGGCTGAGACAGGTGGATCTTTCTAAGTTTGAGGCCATTCTGATCTACATATTGAGTCCCAGGGTAGCCAGACCTATGTAACAGGAAACAGTCTCAAAAAATAAAAATAAAATAGAATGTGTGCTGTCTGTGTTATAGCCAGGATGGCCATATTTGGATAAGGTTTGTTCCTATATGAAATTGATAAATTGCCTTTTTTTTTTTTTTTTTTTTTTACTTAAATACAACTTAATTAAATATAGTTACTGGATCACATAGTCTAGTGATGTTGTTTTAAAACTGGCAATACTTTGGTGAGTCATTTGTCTTACACTTTTCAAAGAGCATTGTTGAACAGATCTTAGAATAATTCCCACTCCTTTTGTCCCCTCTCCCCTCCCTGTCTTCCTTCTTCTTTCATGCTAGAGATGAACCCAGGGCCTCACTCAGGCTAGGCAAGTTCTCTGTTACTGAGCCCCTTGGCCCCTTGAAAATTTTAAATTTATGATAATGTGGTACTTTTGGAGCATCTATTAGTAAGAGGTTCATTTAGGGGAGCGAACAGGATTTGGCTGGGGTAACAGAAATCCATCATAGTTCCTAATCATTTCTTTATGTCATAGGGCTGAGTATAACACTGAATTCTGTTAGCCTTAATTTCTCTGAATTTTTAATTTCTGAATTTTTTTTTCAAGATGAGGTTTCTCTGTGGGGCCTTGCCTGTCCCGGACTCACTCTGTAGACCAGGCTGGCCTCGAACTCAAGGAAATCTGCCTGCCTTTTTCTCCCCAAGTGCTGGGATTACAGGTGTGAGCCATCACACCTGGCTCTGAAATTTTTTACTTTGTCTTTGTCTGATAGATTCTTTTCAGCATGTGTTTCTATGTAATTGTTACTCAGCCTGCCTTCTCTGCTAGTTTTTGGTCCCGTTCAGTTCTCAGGATGCTTTTTAATATTTCTTTTTCTTACAGGCTGTATTGTGTTTTCTGAGAGGAGAAGGAATAATTTGCTCTTTTGACTGTTGTTTTAGAACTTGATCATACTTTTACATTGTGTACTGTTTATGCTTTTTATTTACATGTATTTCTTAACATTAGCATTTTTTAAATGATAGCTAATTACTCACAACTTGATCTTCTAAAAGTATTTTATATATTTTTTAATAACAGCAACTGAGGCATGAAAATTTGGTGAATCTGTTGGAAGTCTGTAAGAAAAAAAAACGGTGGTATCTGGTCTTTGAATTTGTTGACCACACGATTCTTGATGACTTGAAACTATTTCCAAATGGACTAGAGTATCAAGTAGTTCAAAAATATTTGTTTCAGATTATTAATGGAATTGGATTTTGCCACAGTCACAATGTAAGTATTAGATCTGTTGCTTATTTTCCATGCCTTCACTGTGTAGACACTAGTGACTTAGCTAATGAAATATTTGCTTCACGTTGAATCTGTAACATAAGAAGTGAATTGTATTACTTTGGTATTGCTGATTTTCATGTGTCATATGTATTTCTAAAATAATGTTAGGCCCTAATGAAAGGTTAAAAGGCACACAGTAGACACCCTTTTCTCCTAGCTATGTTATGCATTTAAGAGTTTGCTGTAGTTGCTTAATAATCGTGTATAATCTGCGCACTGTTTTATAATCTGTGTTTACCTGTTAGTTTATTAATCTCTAATCCTTCTATATTTTAGAGTAGGTTGCAGACAGCAGTACGCTTTTTCTACACCTGTTGATTGTGTGTGCACATGTCAGAGTGTAACTTGCAGGGGTCAGCTCTCTCCACCATTAAATCCCAGGCATCAGACTTAGGTTGTTATGCTTGGTGGCAAGTCCCACCCACTGAACTATCTCTTCAGGCCCCTAATCCTCAATGCTAAAACAGGAAATTCTTCACTAATGAACTATACTTAAATATTTGTTCATTGATGATTTTTTAATATAACATTTGCTGGGTGGAACAGGCAAATTTGTAGTGATGGGTTGTGGCAAATGTGTATACCAAGGAACCCAATAAATTAATTTTTCTTTAACATATTTTATACTCTGTGGGTTTATTTTTGTCTTAGATCATACACAGAGATATAAAGCCCGAGAATATATTAGTCTCTCAGTCTGGCGTTGTAAAATTATGTGACTTTGGATTTGCACGGACATTGGCAGCTCCTGGGGAGGTTTACACTGACTATGTGGCCACTCGATGGTACCGCGCTCCAGAACTGCTGGTCGGTGATGTCAAGTACGGCAAGTAAGAGACAGGGAGCGGACGTGTTTGTAATAAATGACAGGGAGGGATGTGTTTGTAACGAATGGTCACTGAACACTGAAAGGAAGGCCTGGGTCCTTTGTTTACTGAGTGGTTTAGAACATTGCCTAGCGCTTTCTCCTTGAAAACTTTTTGAGTTGCTGTGCGGGTGGGGTGTGGCTTGGTGGCAGAGTTTCTGCCTGCTACAGTGAGATCCTGATGTTTTTTTCCTCAGGGCGTCAGAACAACAACAACAACAAAGCTTGTGATTGTGGTACAACTTGAAGTAGATATACTTATTTTAAAGGGAAAGCTGAGTATTTTCAATGGTCAGAAAAAAAATTCTATTTGTGAGTGTCTAGAGAGTTGGCCCAGAGGTTAAGAGAGGACACTGCTCTTGCAGAGGGCCTGAGTTTGGTTCTCAGCCCCCACTTTGGGCAGCTAACAACTGTCTGTAACCCCAGCTCCAAGCGGTCTGATGCCTCCTTGGGCACCTGCAGTTACACACACATACACACAGGCACCCACACATAGTTTAACTTAAAGTTAAAATGTTCATCTCTAAGAGAAGTTGGTATCAATAGAGAAGTCTTATGTTATGACATGGGTAGAGCAAGCAACAATGAGGGTAAGAATGTTATTTCAAGATCTTTAAATATAAGTTGTCTTTACAGTGAATTCTTCAAAGAGGGAACACTATACATTTTACTTTTGACATAAATTTTCCTAAAATATTTTCTGTAATTTTTGAGTAATTAAACATCTACTAATTTTTTTTTTTTACTATTCTGACTTCTCATTTTTTAGTTCATTACTATAGTTTTTGTAGGCTTTTACAATTCAGCCATGACTCTGGCAACTTCAAGGTTGCTGGCTATCTCCTAACATATTTTCTTTTAGTCCCAACTGACTGTTAAGATAGGTTTAAGTTTTCTCTCTCTGTTAGCGTTCAGTGCTTGTTGCTACTCTATCAGTGACCGTTCCTTTTTTCTAGGGTGCTTTTTTTTTTCTTATATCTACCAAGACTACACTGTAACCTGTTAGACTGATGTGGAAATGGAGGGTAAGGAGGCACTCGCTCAGTCGTGGCTAGAGAGTCTTCTTTTCAGAGTAGTATGCATAATCA
This sequence comes from Psammomys obesus, assembly GCF_907164565.1. Taxonomy (NCBI): domain Eukaryota; kingdom Metazoa; phylum Chordata; class Mammalia; order Rodentia; family Muridae; genus Psammomys; species Psammomys obesus. The sequence continues at coordinate 1,169,212 of NW_026585690.1, forward strand.
GTATGGCTTTTCACAACCTTAAGTTTCTGGGAGTCTTACAGAGAAATAACTTTAAGTGACAAGATTTACTACTGTGCCAACAGTATTAACCTGGTGACATGCCAAGAAGATGCAGGCATGGGAAAGGTATCAGGATGCCATGTCTTACATCATATTACTTTTTTTCTAGGGCTGTTGATATCTGGGCTATTGGTTGTCTGGTCATTGAAATGCTCATGGGGCAACCCTTATTTCCAGGAGAATCTGATATTGATCAGCTTCATCATATTATGACATGTTTAGGTAAGATTATACATCTGTGTTTTAAATCTTACAGTTCTTTTTCTGTGTACATTTCTAGTGTTTTTTTAAGCTGTCCATATATTAAAGATGATATTTTAGATAAGTAGGGAGCAAATAGAAAATACATACACATGCATACACATGCACACACATAATCACACACATACATGTATACACATTTGCACACACACATACATATTCTGAGCCTCTAGCAAGGCTGATCAATGTAAGAGAAAAAGTGATGGTTGAGGAAGACAAGTAGAATTGTGAATCTAGTAGGCAGAAAAACATAAAAACTATATTAACAAGACTGTTTCAGCATACAGTCAGCTACCTTGAAGTTGCTCAAAGCCACCGCTGATTTTAAAATGCTGCAAAAATTATTATAACAAGGCAGTGTAGTGAGAACTCAGAGTAACTCAGAAAATACTAATATCCCTGAGCCTGCTTCTGAGTCACCTCCAGCCTCCTCAAGAGAGATGTCATCATCACTTCTTACCCTTGAGTCAGTGAGATCCAGCTATCCTCTTCATCCTCATCTTCATCTCCAGAATAAGATGAGAGACACAAAGACAAGAGAGCTTAATGTGGTCTTGCATTTGAATCTTCATTTTTTCTTCTGTTCTCTGAGACATGGGTCTCATTGTCTAGCCCAGGGTTGCCTCCAACTTTCCATCCTCCTGCCTAAGCTTCTAAGTCTTTACTGTCTCAGCCTCCCAAAGGCTATGACCACAGATGTGCACCCCCATGCCTGCAGATACAGCTGTGCACCCCATGCCTGCGGATACAGCTGTGCACCCCATGCCTGCGGATACAGCTGTGCACCCCATGCCTGCGGATACAGCTGTGTACCACTGTTCCTCAGATTTTTTTCTTAGTGCTTTGGATGAAATTCCAAAGCTAGACTCTGAGCCTTACATTTATTGGAATAAAAAATTCATATTCTGAGATAGATTTTGAAATGGAAATAGTAGGAAGACTCTTGGTGATTTAATTATTTGACTTTAAGTTTTGAGATTAACAATTTGTTAAGTATTATATGATTTCTTACAAAAAGAATTTTTATATGACTGTTTACCACAGGGCGGAGGGAGAAAGAACAGAGGGGTTGCATCTGTACTTAATGTATATATTATTCTTTTCACTATTTCCTCAGTGTTGTACTTACATAGTATCTATAGTTTATTAGTATATCAAAGTTTATAAAATTTAACTTTTTCTTTATATAGCTTATGATATAATAGGTATTAAAGTTGAGAAGAAGGTTAAAATGCTCAAGTCTGAATTTAGATGTAGGTACACAAGCTGTTGAATAAAAATTAAATTCCTAAGAGAGGAACTGACTTACCTAACTTAGATTCTGTCCATGTGACTGTGTCTTCGATGTTTGGGGCAGCATGGTGCGGTTTACGTTAGAAGTAGTGGTGCTTCAGCTAGAGACATAGTTTCTCCCTATCATGTCTTCACACTTATTTCAGCTTGTGGTTGTATTTGCATTTTTAGATGAATATGTTACAAAAGCCGTGTGCATTTTCTTAAGCTGTCTTGTATTAAGACCACTACAAAGACTTTCAAGTGCTGTGGTATTAACAAGTCTGTCTTAGGTTGATCTTATGCTGAGAGAGACCCACTCTCCTGAGCTATTCCACTCTTTCCTCTGCATCCCCTGACTCTTCACCATTTCTGTCATCTATACTGACAAAGATGTATGCTTCTCCCCCCTGTCCCCAGGTAATTTAATTCCAAGACACCAGGAGCTATTTTATAAAAATCCTGTGTTTGCTGGAGTAAGATTGCCTGAGATCAAAGATACAGAAACAGAACCCCTTGAGAGCCGCTACCCTAAGCTCCCTGAAGTTGTGATAAATTTAGCAAAGGTAATGACACTTTTCCTTCTTCTTTGTGACAGGAAATTTGTATAGTGTGTAGGAGACTTGGTTCATGTATGTCCTTCTCTCTGCCTCTCTTTGTCTCTTTCTGCCTTCCTTCTCCATCCCCTCCTTGACCTTAGGTCAAGAATTTCCTCAGATGATTTTAAAATTTGTGTGCCAAGGAAAGGTTTAAATACTGTTAGGTTGTCGGAGGAACTTCAGAAGTAAAGAAAGCCTGAAATTTCTTTCTTTTACTTTTGAGAGTATAATATATTTACATCATTTCTCTCTTCCCTTTCCTCCCTCCAAATTCTCCTTGCTCTCTTTCAAATTCATGGCATTTTTTTTCACTAATTGCTATTATATGCACATAAGTATATACATGTATTTTGAAATATAACCTGCTTAGTCTCTATAATGTTACTCATGTGTTTTCAGGGCTGATATTTGGTATTGATAACCATTGGGTGTGCTCTTCTTTGGGGGAGACTATTCCTCTGGCTCTTAGCATTCCTTATAGTTGCTTATAGTTCTTTGAGTAGGGTCAAGGCCTGGGAGAGCCTGAAATTTTTTTAAATAATTTTATTTTATTTACATACTTACATTGGTGTTCTGCCTCCATGTATATCGGTGTGAGGATGTGAGATCCCCTGGAAATGAAATTACAGACAGTTGTGAACTGCCATGTGGGTGCTAGGGTTTGAACCCAGGGGTTCAAATCTTCCTTTGGAAGAGCACCCAGTTCTCTTAACCGCTGAGCTATCTCTCCAGCCCCTGAAATTTTATCTGTCTTAAAATTCCATAGAATATTTCTAACATGTTTTGTTTGAAAATATTCTCATTTAAAAACATAATAACTTTTAAATGGAAATAAAAGCTGAAACAAGAGAAATAAATGTAAAGAATTAGGAAAATATTAAAGTGTAGGGCATAGATTCATAGGCTATTATCAAGACATTTTATTTAAACATAGGCTATTATCAAGACATTTTTGCTTAGACAGGGTGCTATTATCGAGACAGTTTTGCTTAAACATCAGATTTCTTGAGGCTAATTTACAAATTACTGTTGCTTTTATTTGTATTTAATTGAGGATGCCATTACATTGTCTCTGATAGCTGATCCTTTAATATTATTAGTTAAGAAAGTTATTGTTCAGAATACTGTAAAATAGTATCCCTAAAACATCAGGATTGTGTAAACCATTTACTTGGTGTCTTTGCTTTCTTTAGCTCATTAAAAAAAAAAAATTAGGTAGGGGCTAGAAAGATGGCTATCACCAAAGTGTGTGCCATGTATGTAAAGGGGCCTGAGCTTATATACCTAGTATAAAAGCCAGGAGTGACAGTTAATGCTGTCAAACTTGAAAAAAATCTGAAATCCTCTGGAGAAGGGCCTCTTAGCATGTCTGTGGCAGGACTGTGTTAGTTGAGGTAAAAATACCTGTTCACTGTGTCACAATTCGCTATGCAGGGATCCTAGACTGCAAGAGTAGAAAAGGCAAGCTCAACACTAGCAAGCACGATTCATTGCTCTTGTCTTCCGACTGAGCATGTGGTGGGCTGCTTCAAGCTTCTGCTGTCTTGACTTCCTAATCATGATGGACTGTGTCTTGAATTATGACCTAAAATAAACCCCCTTTACCTCAAGCTGACTTTTCCCCACTACCTTTTTTTTTTTTTTTAATACCTTCTACTTTTGGAGTATCTTGAAGCAAATCCTAGACATTATATTTTTATACTTACGTAGTAAAAGTTCAGAATCAACCGTAGAACTTAGCTTGTTCACTTGAAAGTGTTAAGACTTCTTTCCGTTTTTACTTGTGCTGGGGGATTTCAGGGGATCAAAGCAACACCTTGTTTAATGAAGTCACCTGTGTGAGGCACCCAGCATAGTGGTGATCACAGAGAGGGCTCTTCTGCTCTTCTGTGACAGCTGTATGTTTTTTAGGAGTTCATAGAAGTATGTGTGTGTCCTTGTTGCTGTTGAGATAGGATCACACTGTTTTTCAGGCTGGCCTCCAACTTGCGTCACTGTTCCTACCTCTAGCTACTGAGGACTGGGCTCACAGGTATGCACCACCACATCTAGACTGTTATTTGTTATCTAAATTAATTTTAATTAGCACCTAATAATTTCTTACGGTCATAAAATATATAATCAGTTGCTAAAATTCCCTTCTTTCCTTTTTTTCTTCCCTTCTTCTCTCTCTTCCCTCCCTCCGTCCCTCCCTCCCTCCCTCTATAACCCTGGCTGTCCTGGAACTCATTCTGGAGTCCAGGCTGGCTTCATGCTCAGAGATCTGCCTGCCTCTGCCTCCCTAGTGTACCATCCCCTGGCTATTTTGTATTTTTCAAGTACAAATCTCATACCTTTTTAGAAAATTCTGTTCCAAGTATTTTATTTATTCTTACTATTAGAATTATTTAAATGAAATTGTTTTCTTATTTCCTAATCATAAACTTTGCATTTTTTTAATTAATCACAAAATTTATATTCTTTGACTACTCACTTTGCTTACCAGCTTAGTTTTTGTTTGTCTCTTTTTTTTTTTTTTTTTTTTTTTTTTTTTTTTTTTTTTTTTTTTTTTTGTTTGGTTTGGTTTTGGTTTTGATTTTTCAAGACAGGGTTTCTCTGGGTAGCCTTGACTGTCCTGGAACTCACTCTGTAGACAAGGCTACCTTCAAACTCACAGAGATCTGCCTGTTTCTGTATCCCAAGTGCTGGAATTAAAAGCATGTGTCACTACCACCAGGCTCCTGCAATTTCTTAAAAAAATAATTTTTAGAATTTTATTTTGTGTTCATGGTTTATTTTCTGCATGTATATCTGTGTATCATGTATGTACAGCACCCATGAAAGCCATAAGAGAACATTGGATTTCCTGGTACTGGAGTTACAGATGGTTGTGAACTGCCATGTGGGTGTTGGGAATAGAACCTTGGTGCTCTGGAAGAAAAGTTCTCTTAAACACTGAACTATCTCTACAGCCTCACTCTTCCCTTCCTCCTTCCTTAATTCCTTTCTTCTTCTTTTCTGTTTCTTTTTTTCAAGACAAGGTCTTAATATATAGCTTTAGCTATCCTGTAACTCACTACATAAACCAGGCTGACCTCAAGTTCACAGAGAACCTCCTGCCTCTTTCCCAAGTGTTTAATTAATGGTGATTGCTGAACTATAGGCATGAACCACCATGTCCTGCTGTAATTTCTTTGGTAATTTAAATTAGGATATATAAAGAAAATCTATAGATGACCCAGCAGTTAAAGGTGCTTGCTACTAATCTTGATGACCTGAGTTCAATCCCTGGGAGCCATGTGATGGAGAAAACCAACTCCTGCAGTTGTCCTCTTACCTCCATGTGCGCACTATGCTGTGTGCGCATGCACACTAGACATATACCCACATACACCTACATACAGAGATATACAATAAATGTAATTTTTAAAAATTAAGAAAGGAATATCTAGGTTGCTGTTGGTTGATGTTATTTTTGTTTGTTTTGTTTTATGTTTTTGTTTTTTTGAGACAGGGTCTTGTTATATTGCCCAGGATGGCCTTGAGCCTATAATCCCTTTCCTCAGTCTCCCAAGGGCTCTACCATCACAGCTGGCAGTTGCTCTTTTAAGACCTAATCTCTGTATTTACTTAATCACTTCTGTTTAAACCCTGCGCTGTGTTAGAGCAGCCAGGTTGTGCTGTATAACCTCCTACTAGTGTGGTCTAATTTGTTCTACTGCCTTGATTTTGTATAGACAGGCAGTAGAGTTACAGACTAGAATCACATTTTTTTTCCTGGAAGCTGGGTGTGGTGGTGCATGCCTTTAATCCCAGCACTCAGAAGGCAGAGGTATATGGATCTCTGATAGATGGAGGCCATCCTGGTCTACAGAGTGAGTTCTAGGACACCAAGGACTACACAAAAAACCTGTCTCGAAAACCCAAAATAATAATGATAATAATAATAACAATAATAATTTTTTTTCTTGGAAAGACTGCTTCTTAGGAATTAGTGCATTTATTTACATCTATAGACACTGAATGCCTGCTGGGCCTCTTTTTGTGACATAAAAACACTGTCATGATTTGAGATTTATTCTGTTCATTGGTTATAAAGAAGAAATCTAAATGTAGACAGTGTTCTTTAAGAAGACTTGTATGTGTTCTTGATTTTTCAGAAATGTTTGCATGTTGACCCAGACAAAAGGCCCTTCTGTGCTGACCTTCTACACCATGATTTCTTTCAACTGGATGGATTTGCTGAGAGGTACCGTGCTGGCCTGTGCTCTGCAGGCTGTAGGGACCAGGGTCAAAGGGAAGGCTCCCACAGCCACAGTCTTATGTGGTATCACTACCTATGCAGGACGAACCCTGCCCCATTCACTGTTGTCAGTAACATAATCCCCGGGAGTGACTGCCTACATTTATTAAACTGGAGCTGCTGGAGTTGATGAAGCAGACTCCTTTCTGTTTTCCTTGGTGAAATCTATCATTCAGGTCACACTAATTCCTATGTTGCTGCAACTGTGCAGTTGCCATCTCCTGTTGCTGCCAACTCATGCTGCACCAGGTCCAGTTGTCCTGCTGAGTCCTTTATGTGCCAGTCTGACAGACGCTAGTGCTGCCACAGCGGCTCCCAGTGCTGCTCCAGGGTTAGCATTAGCACTGACCAAGCAAGAGACAGCGAGATGGGTGGCTGTGGCTACCTACCTGTATGTAGCATAGGTAAATATATTTATGTATGTGCATGCAAATGCATCTGAATTTGTGTATGTGTGCACAAATGAAGGCACTCTTGGGGGTCAGAAGGGGGCAGAAGATCCCTGGAGCTGGAGTTGCAGGCAATTGTCAGTGTCTGGCATGGGTGCTGGGAATCAAACTCAGGTCCTCTGCAAGAGGAGTATGTGTTCCTTTAACTGTTAGGCTGTCTTTCCTGTCCTAAAGCTTTATTAATTTGCAAATCTCTTAAAAAAATCTAGCTTAATGCAAGATAGCTGGAGTTTTACATTTCCTTTTATATTAATTTGTTAACATTGTAGTATGTTATTTTCATTGGAAGAAGCAAAGGTATATATAGAAAAGTGGAAGAGTATTTTTAATAGTCTTTTGAGGTTATTTAGTATTCTTTGATTATGTCAGATTTTGATATTATATCAAAACCTGGCCTGACAGTGGTAATTTCTTTCTTCTTTCTTTCTTTTTCTCCTTGTTTCTCCTTCTTTTTTCTCTTCTTTTTTTATTATTTGAGGCCAGGTCTTGCATTATACTTGTAGCTGATCTGAAACTCACTAGGTAGCCTGGGCCTAGGATTCTCCTACCATGGCCTCCTGAGTACAGATGTATGACAGTGTACCCAGATGTAGTAGTTCTTTTGTTTAAAAATCTGTTTTATTTTTATTTGTATTGTATGTGTGTCTTTCTGTCTTTGTCATATGTGTATGCTCATAGAGGCCAGAAGATTGTGTTAGATGCCATGGAGCAGAAGTTACAGGCAGTTGTTAGCTGGCTGATGTGGGTGCTGGGAATCTAATATGGGCCCTCTGAAAAAGCAGCAAGTATTCTTAACTCTTTTTAAAAATAATTTATTTAATTTTCATTTTATGTGCATTAGTGTAAAGGTGTCAGATCCCTTGGAATTTGTGTTGCAGACATTGTGAGCTGCTATGTGGGTGCTGGGAATTGAACCTGGGTCCTTTGAAAGAGCAGACAGTGCTCTTAACCACTGAGCCATCTCTCCAGCCCCTATTAACTCTTGAGCCCAGGCTCCAGTCCACTGTAATAGTTTCTAAAAGACTGGGTTGCATTGTGAAATTTAAACGAGCTTTTCTTTCTCTGTTGCATTAAAATCCATTTTTGTCTGGTCTTCTGAACTGATGTTTTATCCCTGCATGCTTTTATAACATACTTTTATCATTTGAAGCATATTGGCAATTTAAAATTATGTAGCCTTAAAATGTTGGTATGTTTTCTTATATAATATCAAATATTATACCCTGATTTCTCAGAAAGCGTTTTTCCAATTATTTACCTATCTATTTATTTATTTATTTATCTATTTATCTATCTATCTATTTATTTATTTATTTATTAAATCACTTTACAGCCTGATCCCAGCCCCCTCCTGCCTCTCCTTCTACTCTCACCCTCACACTTGCTCCTGTTCCCCCTTCTCCTTCTTTTGAACTATTGGGAGACCTCTAAGACTCCAGGTTAATAGAACTGTGATTTTTACATGAAGATTTGAGTTTGATAGTTTACAGAAATATTGTAAGTTGATTTCCTTGCTATGAATTGTTCACCTTGTTCTTCAAAGCAAAATGTCTGCTACACACCCATCTGGATAAGCGTGGCTTTTCTGTTAGTCATTCACGAGTAAATATTTTATGAAAAACATGTATGGCTTGTCTTGAGCTTGGGCAGCCATTCAGTGCTTGTCTTAAGACAACCACTACAGCCTACAGGCACCTCTCTCCTCACATAAGCCGAAGAGAGATGTTTTTAAGGATTCACTGAGCTTTAGTGAAATCAGCCTTTTTTACTGCTTCACTGTGAGCAACCTTAAGTGACATCCTTATACACACACATGCACACACACACACACACACACACACACTCATGCACACACAGCATGAATGTGTGCCTGTGAGGAGCACAATGACTGCCAGCATGCTTTGGCGCAGGTGTTTCAGTTCTTGGTAAGATGCCACCAGCCTTCTCCAGCATTGTTTCTGTCACCAGGACCAATGTTTACAGGGTGGTGCAGACATTTTCAGTCTAGGACTCCTGGAAGGCGTGCTCACACCTGACAGCCTACAGCCTTTAGGAGCTGTTTATCTGGGGTGTGATTTTATCATTTTAAATGAAATGCGTTAGTTTAACACTGAGTTTTGAATGATTATCTTGAGTTTTTTTTCTTATAAAGTTTTATTTTAATTGAGAATGTGCTTTTGTGTAGGTTTTCTCAAGAATTGCAGTTAAAAATAGAGAAAGATGCCAGGAATAATTCTTTACCTAAAAAATCTCAAAACCGAAAGAAAGAAAAGGAGGATACCTTAGTTGAAGAAAGAAAAACACTTGTGGTACAGGTAAATGTTTATGCATCAAAGTTTAAATTTGTGTTGCTGAGTGCGGTGGCACATACCTATAATCCCAGTACTCAGGGAGGCAGAGGCAGGTGGATTGCTGTGAGTTCGAGGTCATCCTGGTCTACAAAATAAGTCCAGAACAACCAAGACTACACAGAGAAACTGTGTCTTAGAAACTAAACAAAACGGTTTAAATTTGTGGAGGAAAATAGTGAGAATTTAATTTTTTTTAATTAGATTTATTCATTTTATTTGGTGTGAGTATTTAACCTGTGTGTATGTGAAGCACACGCAGGCTTAAGACCTGCAAAGGTCAGAAGAGGGCATTAGATCCTGTAGAATTGGAATTTCAGATAGTTTGTGAACCACCGTATAGGTGCTGGGAATCAAACCCTAGTCCTCTGTAAGAGCAACAAGTATTCTTAACCACTGAGCAGTCTCTCTAGCTCATTAATGAACATTTTAAAGTTTAAATTACTGAGTAAATTGTTAACTTTCTTTTTTTTTAATCTTTATTTATTTATTTTATATATGATTGCTCTGTTTACATGTATACCTGCACACCAGAAGAGGGCATCGGACCACATTATAGGTAGTTGTGAGCCTCTAGAAGAGACACTGCTCTTAACTGCTAAGCCATCTCTCTAGCCCCAAACTGTTAACTTTCCACCTGGCTGCAAAAAAAAAAAAAAAAAAAAAAAAAAAAAAAAAAAACCCAAGTAAACAAAAGATAGTGTCTTTCCTGCAGACACTACCTTAAAATAAATTAAAAAAAAAAAACTATTTTAAATGCTCAACAAGTACTAGAAAGTGCAGTAGAGTTGCACAGAAGATCAACTTAACATAAAATAATGAATGAAGGCTATAAGGAAATGGTGTATACTGGTCCAAGGATGGGTAACCATGCCCTGGGAATTTGGATTTGAGTTACCCTGAGTGGCATATTTTGCTGTGAGAAAGTGGTAGCCACGGGACGAAGAAGGTCATAAGTCAAAGCATTCACTGAACACACTGGTAGGTGTTAGATAGGTGGGCTTCAGCAGAGCAGGAAGTCTTTTCTGTGTTTCAGGTGTTACTTTACAGCCTTTAACTTGGATTGGTAGAGGCTGGAGTTCACTCTGCTTAGCAGTAAAGTCTCAGCTCACCTAATAGTCTTGAGGAAGCTGAGTCACACACAGAGTTTAAGTGGCTATTAAAAACTAAGAGAACCCACAATGATTTTGGTGCTAGACCTATATCCACCTCCCCACAGTAACAGTTGCCCACCCAAAGTCAGTCTGTAAAATCTTTAGTAGAGATGCAGCTTCAAGGAGAATTTCAGATCCATACACTCATCTAAGAATACTGAACATCTACACACACACACACACGCGCACACACACACACACACACACACACACAGGGTAGCAAACACATGCATGTTGAGCACACTCAGGGACAAACACCCAATTTAGTCTATTTTCCTTTCTTAATAGTAGAAAATGAAGGTATTACTTTTAGAACCTATCAATCATCTGTCCTCTTCATCTGTCTGTGTATCCATCATCTATGAAGTTGGTATGCATCACATTCTTCTCTTATTTTCACAATAACTACTTGAATAAGAATCTTTATTTAATTATAATTTCACAGGTAGAATAAATATGTGAAGTTTCTTGTCAGATCATTAACTTTTAACATCTTTATCAATGGTCAGGATACCAATGCTGATCCCAAAATTAAGGATTCTAAAGTGTTTAAAATGAAAGGGTCAAAAATTGATGGTGAGAAAGCTGAAAAAGGAAAACCTTCAAATACCAGCTGTCTCCATGACAACGGGGCAAACCACATCAAAGGCTTGGCTTCCACAAGCCTCAGAGATTGCAGCAATGTCAACGTTGATCACTCAAGGAACGCAGGCATGGCAATTCCTCCACTCACACACAACCTTTCTGCAGTTACTCCTGGCATTAATGCTGGGATGGGGACTATTCCTGGAGTTCAGAGTTACAGGTACGAATGGGAAACAGACAGAAAATGCTTGTTAATTTGTTCACGTTGTTCACTGTCCAAAATCTGGATGTAATTTCTACTTATAAAGTAGTTCTTTAAATATGTTTTGACCTTTGTGATGAGAATTATAAGAATTTGCTAAAAGAAACAAACAAACAAAAACAAAAGAATTTACCTGAGTCCCAAGAAAATAGAATTTTTACCATTGTTTACATAAAGAGAAGGTATAGCTGTTTAGTTTAATAAACAGCTGTCATTAATAAAAGGAATAAGTTTCATGGACCGGTGGTGAGCATTTAGCAGCACGCAGAAGCTCCTTTGGGCGTTTTCCTGAAAGGGGCAGCTGTTGGAAGCCCAAGTGGCATGATAAATGGTAGAATGTTGCATCAGATTTCTGTACTTTGTCTACGTGTGAGATACGCATTCAGTTCTCATTAAACTGAACATCATTTAGCATGCTGTCATTGATTTTGTGTTTGAAAATAATTGTTAATGATTCTAACTTAAAAAAATTTGTTACAGAGTGGATGAGAAAACTAAGAAATACTGTAATCCATTTGTTAAACCAAATCAACCTTCTGCATCAGGGATTTATAACGTGAATGTGAGCACATCTGTAAGTAGCTCTTCTCTGTAGCAAAAGAGCAGGCTCTCATCACCTAGCCCTATGCTGTCTCAAGCAGGAGAGTGGAGAATTAAGAGTTTTCTTTGGAGACATAGAGTAAAACCTGACTTATGTAATACCATTCTACTTACCATAGTCGTAATTCTGAATATTTTAATAAATTTTCTAATCTGAATGAAAGATTCTCTTACGATGCCATCTCATTTATTTTCAGCAACATAATAATAAATTTTCTTAACCTAATTCTTGCAGTTGAGTTCTTTTTAAAGAGTAAATGAGAAGATTCACTGTCTTATTATCTTACCAGATTTTTTGTGAAAATATTTATATAATCACTCAAGAAACATTCATGGTCGCTCTCTTGTATATAAGTTATGGAATTAATTCAGTCTTTGTGGAGTTTATGGTTTAGTAGATCAGCAAGGTAAAACAACAATGGTAGATTTTAATATGAGAGGCATGTATGAGGTTCAGAGAGAACATGGGAAGGAGCATTGTTGCTCTCAGCATCACCTCCAGAACCCTGGTCTAATTCCATGCTAAGTAGTCACCTTTTATTCTGATTAAAACTCTCGGTTGGCCTTTGTTCTCTGTGTAAGGGCTAGAGTCCTGACAGGTATTAAGTCCCTATGTGACTTAAATCCCCACCCCTGTGTTCCATCTGTTTTCCTCAATCTGTTCCAGCTGTAGATTTCCTCCTTTCTTTGATACGATGGTCAGAGACACCCTGACTTTGGGCTCTTACACTACTGTCTGTCCCACTTAGAACATTCTTCCTTTAGATAATCCAGCAAATGCTTTTGTCCATAAGAAACCTTGAGATCTTCCTTAGTATTGAGCTTATTTTAATATTGAATCTCATTCTCCATCACTGTCTAAACCCTCTCCTTAACTAGTTTTCTTCTAGTATATACACCTGCTACCCTCTGTGTGCGATATATAGTCTATATCTTTGCAGTGGAAAGGAAGGTTCCAGCTCAGTAGTTTGTCCTTTGTTTTCCTCAATGAGCCATTCCATCATTACAGTAATGTTTATTTAGCCCATTAGAGCTGCTTAAGAGGGTCCAGGGTATAACAAGATTATACTGGGACAGTAAACTTAGGGGTGGAACAATGTATATAAAGCCCAGCTGGTCACAGTTACAATAGAGAACAGCAGCTGTTTGTTGAAAAGCCCAGGTGGTGGTGGTATAAGGTTGACCCCACTAGCTTGAAGAACCAGGATGTCATGCCATCTTATCCTGCCTATTGCTTGCTGGGATTCCCACTGAAGACTGGCAGAGGGGAGAAAAGAAAACAATCAGATTTTCTACTTACTAGCAAATTTGACAAATTTGGTTAATTAACTGGTTTTCTGTGTGAGTAATGTCCTTAGAGTTTATTATTCCAGTCCTTGAAATCACACATTTGAGTATATGAACACAGTAGTTATAACAGAATGAAAGCCTAGCTCACCTTAAAGCTAATTTGTGTTAATCATTCTGATAATTAGGTCTCTAATGAAAAGTACCTCCTTCAGGCTAATAAGAAAAGGAAGGAATATTCCAAAGTAGATGTGCGATTGCCTGAACTAAACTACAACCATCTCCCTGAGCTGAGAGCTTTAGAAGGCATAGGTATGTTTATGCATTTTTATTCTTTTCATCCCTTTTGCTTATATTGCTAAATTGTAAGTTAAATAAACTGACAATGTTAAGAAATGTATAGTAATTTACGTACTTACGTAGGCTAATGCATTTGCTCATATATAATAAGTACTTACAAATGTGGAAAACTAACACTATTTTTTTCATTATGTTTTTGATTATTTTTATCTAGCTCGAAATTCTAGGCTAATAAAGAAAGAGAACAAATCTCTTTCAGAATCTCGAATTCCCTCTCTGGCTGCTATTGACCTGCATGCATCCAATCTGGCATTACACCAGGTACAGAACTGTTCTTCGTAGATGCAGCTCGGGTCTCTCCCAAACTTAATGTGCTTTATGGGAAATATGCTCTCCGGAATTTGGTAGGTTTCACATGGGATTTATTTTGTTTATAAGTTCATCGTGCATAGAACTTTATCACACACACTTATTGCAACACTTCTGAACTGAAATAATCCATTCTTTAGTTTTAGTTTTTGAAATTGGGCCTTTAATCTTTAAAATTTTTTTATAGACTTTATAATACAAACTTGGAAGCTGGCCATAGTGGTGCATACCTTTAATCCCAGCACTTGGGAGGCAGAGGCAGGTGGATCTCTGTGAGTCTGAGGCTAGCCTAGTTTACAGAGCAAGTCCAGGATAGCCAAGGCTAAACAGAGAAACCCTGTCTTAAAAAACACCAAAACAGGGGGACTGGAGAGATGGCTCAGAGGTTGAGAGTACTGGCTACTCTTCCCGAGGGTCCTGAGTTCAATTCCCAGCACCCATATGGTGGCTCACAACCATCTAGAATGAGATCTGTCTCAAAACAAACAAACAAAATATGTATAAGCATATGAGTAGGGTCCTCTAACATCCTTTTTCACAAAAGCAGCCTCAGCTACAAATAGTTACTCCTCAGCATGTGAGTCTGAGTAGACCCAATCAGAACTATTGGAAGTGGGAGTTTTGCAATTACTGCACACCTGTAATGCCTGCTGATTTCTTTATAGGGATCAGGATCACCCATGTCAGATGACTCTGAGGGCGATTTGCCTCGGATGGAACACCAGCACTGAGACTCATTTTAGTCCTGAATGGGGTAGGTCTGATTCCTCATGCTTACAGCTGTGTAACTCGATTCCATGAGAACCGCTGTTGAAGAAGAGATATACCGCTTAGAAAAGCAGGGGGACCATCGTCCGTGGGATGAACTCACTCTCCACAGGGCTAACTGCATTTTATTGGATAAGGCGATATGAATGTAGAAGGACAAGTCCTCCAGGAGAATGCGTGTCTGTCTCCAGCATCAGGCTTTCCCCGTGGACTTGTAAAGCAAGAGCCATTCAGTGATTACCTGGAAATGTCTGTCCAGTAAAGCAGGATCTGCACTACACTAACAATAGCCTTGCCTTTGTGAGAGCTCAGACATCTTTTAATAGTAATCTGCTTTGCAGCACTAAGCGCAGCATTTATTATTTGATATTTCATTATCGAAATATGATGGCAATAAAATACCATGTGCCTGTAACTGTGTCACTGGAATTCATTTATTAACCTCAACAGAGTATTTTGAACAGCTATGACATCAAAGCTAAATTTACTTTCAAGTGAAGGAAGCTTAAATTGTAAGCCTTTATTTGCACAAGCCCTTCCAAGGCCCCAGGAAAGGTCTCTATGATGTAGTCATTGAGTTAGGTCATGCAACTTAGGAACACTCAGCTCACATGAACTGTACAGGTTGTAGATCCTATAAAATTTATATTTGTTTTGATCAAAATCAGTTATAATTTGCATAAAATGACAGTATGCTACACACAATTGTTTCAATTGGCTATTATCGTAAAGATTAAAACCTCGAAGTTTCTTAGACTACAAAACACCCACAAGTATTACCAACATATTCAGTGTGAGAAAGTAAGCGACTTAAAAGTCAGCTCCCAGAAAGAGTCTGGTAAAACTTGGTGTGTACCCTGCTTTCAGATGCTGCCAGCACTCGAGATGATGTCCTCTTGCACCCAGAGCCCAGATGCCCTAGAAGAGACATGTGGTTTCACTGTTTCCTTCTGGACTATCTGCATTTCCTAAGACAGGCTTTGCAGAAGAAGGCAAGACAGACTTCCAAATACTTCAAAGGAAGGTTGAAGAAGTGGCCCCCTGCTGTTATCCCTTCACCTTTCCAACCTGTTGATACTATTTGACATATATCCATGGAAGAATAGTGATATGGTTCTTGTTACATGAATGTGTATTTGATATTAGTAGATTGTGTATTTAAACTTATCAGAAATTAAAAGTTTAAACAGGAGAGAATCATTATAAAAGGTCATGTTTTATGCATTGAACTTTGTGCATTATCTACATAAATATTTATACTTGAAAAAAATGAAAAAAGCTAGGATGTGTAAGAGAAAAGTTTCTTTTACCTTAACATTTAAAAGCTTGCTTTCTAGGCAGTGAGGTGGTGTGCGATTGCTGTCTGTGGTTAGTGGTGTCTTGTTTTCTGTCATAATTGTTGACAATCTGGTCTCTACTAATCTAAGAACTGTGCTGTGCCAATCCGGCAGAGAATCCTTCTGTTACTAATGCCCTGGTGTTGGATACTCTTCTTTGTTGAGAGACTCCATGTTCTGCCTGAGAGGACAGGATTGAGTGGTGTGGAGGAGAGTTTTGCAGATACTCTTTTGAGTTAGGAACTGAGCTTCTCCCTGAGGAAAAAGGTATAGAAATAAGAGATGGGGCTCAGAGCTGCAGAAGTCTGGCTAGTTCTCCTGGCTAGCCCAGTCACCGTTGAGTCGCTTACCTGAGGAGGCTTTTGGAGGGTTTCACGGAGTGGAACCAGTCTTGTCTGTGATAGTTTGAGGTTGATAGTGCACTGAGCCCACAGAGATTCCTGTTGCCTTCTTACTTCAAATTCTTAGGCTCTCCCAAAAGCCTTTTAACAAGGTGCAAAGTCATTTACCCGCATCAGACACATGCTGTCTGATGTACAGGCTTACAGCCAATTTTAGGTGAGAGAATTAGACCATTTTGGCTGCAGGGTCTTGGTTTCTGGCTCCCCATTTGCCATTTGATAGAATACCTGTTCAGGGTCAAGAATTTATGTAGGGTTTTTGCATTAACCAACTAATGGCTTTTTTTTTTTTTTCCAAAAGCCATTTACTAGAATTTAGCCTAATGAGAATTCCTCATTACCCTGGGGGACTTAATGAAATCCTAAACTTGGATAGTTGGGACCTCGGAGGAGTAGACATTCAGGAGTAGACAAAATAAAGGGTTCCAACATAAAAGTCTGTTGGCAGTAGTTACAATAAAAATTGATTTTTATTTAAAAAGCTGTATTTTAAACATCTGATCAAGGGTTTGCCTTGATCAGATTAGTAAGACTAACATGCTAATAAAATCACTATATCAGTAGTAATGGAATTTTTACTAAAATACCAGTATTTATTGTTATGTCAAAAAATGTTGCCAACAAACAGCAGCATGGTAAGGAGACGGCACGTAAAGGTGACTGGCTTCCAGCTACTTTCAGTGCTGTTTTCATGTAAAGGCCAATGTGAAACATCAGCTTGATGACTGAGGGTCTGGGTTAGCTAACTTATAATTCATTTACTCGAGTTTGGGATCTTTGGCCTATTAAGATATTTTATGAACTTTAGAAATAAGAAATTAAAAATCACTTAAGTCCTTATTGATATTTGAAGATCATATTTTGTTAAAACTTTGGTGTGGAACTGAAGAACTAAAGGTTGTTCAGATCAAGTCTATAGGTACTGAACCAAAATCTTTTTCCGACTCTTGGGTGTTTAGTCTCTTCTTACAAGGATGTGATGTATGTGAATATGATAATGTGAAATTATTTTATGTACTTTTTGGAGACAATGGGCTTGCTGTGCCTACCTGTGTTTTAAAAATTAATAAATATTATCTAGCTAATCATGATAGATGGTTTTAATTTATATGAAGAGATTATAAATAATATACATACCACTATATGGTATTAATAAATAAAATTGAAAGAATCAGTTAATTCTTTTCCTTTTTCTTTTTGTAGAAATTCTGGACATAGGTCTGGCAAGTTAATTGTTTTATTTGTTTGTTGAGACAGGGTTTCTTTCTATAGCCTTAGCTGTCCTGGACTCACTTTGTAAGCTAGGCTGTCCTTGAACTCACAGAGATCCTCCTGCCTCTGCCTCCCAGAGTGCTGAGATTACAGGCATGCACCACTGTGCCTGGATGCAAGTTAATTTTTTTTTTTATTTATGTAGGCAGTATGTGACAAAATAACACTTTGAAACGATTGTCTGGCAAAAGTGTGAGAGACCCAGGCCCAGGCTTAGAGCCTGCTTCTGCTGGGAGAGAATCCTTGTGTGCATGTTTGGAATGTCAGGCTTGCCACCGAAACAGGAACATAGAAACATGCTTTCTAAGATGATTTTCATCTTAAAAAATCTTAGTACTACTTATGGCTGGATCTGTATTAGACTGAAAAATGTGGTTGAATTATGAATGCTTAAGGCCTCCTCATGCAACCAAACCACAGGTGGGGAAGTAGAGACCACCGGAGCACGAGTGGCTTTAGGCTTACCTAGTGAGTTGAACTAACTGTAGCTTTTTCTCTATCGTTTCTTGTTGAGTATGTTTACGTCAGAAGGGAGCCCTTAGCTCTTCTGTTTGTATAAAACGTTATGTTCCCATAATTATTTCTAATTGATATTACTTTTTCTTTCTTAGTCTCAACCATGAAATACCTTGAGGATGTAATTAACCCGCAGTGTAACTCTCGGCAGTAGCGTGATAACACCTGACATGCCACTCACTGCAGACTTTTTAAAACAAAAATTACATTTTACTTGTTTCTCATGAAAATTTGTCTTCCCCCATTTTGGAGCCATCTCTAATATTTTTTCAAGACAGTGTTTCTTTGTGTGTAGCTGTGGCTATCTTGGACTTGTTCTGTAGATAAGTCTGGCCTTGAACCGTCTGCCCCTGCCTCCCAAATGCTGAGATTAGGGTCATGTGCCACTACCACCCAGCAAATTCTTTTGTTATTTACTTTGGCATACAGGGTCACTTGTAGAAGTGAGAAAGGTTCCAATTTAATTCTGGGAAAGCTATGTCAGTGGGGAATGAAAACATTGTATCTCAAGTCACCACACTTTTCCTGTCTCTAGACTAGGGTGAGATCTCCAGTCAGAGGATAAGAATATTGTAGTGTCACTGCCTTGCTGATTTTTTTTTGTCCCTCAACATTAGAAATCATAGCATATTAATGTGTTTCTCTACTAGAGTTGCATTAGAATAGCAACTGGAAGCGGAAATATCATTCATATTTTGTATGTAAATAGGTTTAGATAGTTTATAGAGTTTACTTGATGGCAAGCTAATTGGTGTTTGTGACATAAATTATGGTTGTTACAGTAACTTTTATTTGCCTGCTAACCTGGGTTTAGTCCTGTAAGCTTCTGGCCTCTGTACAGTCTAATCCAGGCCTACAATGTTTTCAGTTTCTGAGACTTACTACTGAACAAACTCCCCCCTCCCCCCTTTTTTTTCTTTCTGAACTCTGACTGGTTGGTCCAACTCAGCTGTTTTGGATCAGACTCTTCTCCTAGCTGACTGATGCAATGTGACTTCTCTCTTAGCCTCTGACTTAAACTCTGTTCTGGTTGGCCTCATACTCACTTTGGCAATCTGTTCTAATCTTCTGGCTCCTTCTCATTCTCTAGCCCATTCTATCTTCACCTGTACCTAGCTTGCTCTCTCTTCAACCTCTCTCTGTAAAACTCTCCTAGTAAAAACTGCCTCTGGACTCCATGAGCTGAACAGCAATGAACTCAACTCCATTGCACTGCCTCTCAACTCAGTCTTTCAACCAAACTGCCCAAACAGAACTCAGAGATCTGCTTGCCTCTGTCTCCTGGGATTAAAGGTGTATCTGTATTTCAGCCATGTTGTTGAATTAAAATTCCTCTACATCTGGTTGTGATTATTTAGAGCAGAAATTGATTTATAAAACCTTTCTTTAGATAAGAAGAGCTGGGAGCTGGAGAGATGGCTCAGTGGCTACCAGCTCTGGCTGAGCTCTCAGAGGAGTTGGCTTCAATCTTGAGCAGCTACAGGTCTGCTCACAACTCCACTTTCAGTGGACCTGATGCCCTTTTCTGGCCTGCACAAGTAACAGGCACACAAGTGGCAGACATAAATATGTAGGCAAAACATACATATTCAGAAAATAAAAAGTTTTAATAACTTATGTGAACTTTTGTAGACTCCTGCTATTACTTCCTTGTCTACAGACACTTCAAAGGAAGAGCTTCACTTAATAAATACTGGACTGATTTTCTGCTAAATTCTCTTTCTTTAATTATCAGAAGTGAAAGAAAATGGGATTTCCCCCACTCGGTTGTGCTAGTAGTGACGTATCTACAGAACTGCACAGCCTCTACAAATCAGTGAAGGCAAGGGTGGATGCTGGAGGAACAAATAGTCATGGTGTTCCCCAGAGATCAATATTTTGAAACTACAAATGGTTTGCAGGAGAGTTCTGTGAGTTCAAGGCCAGCCTAGTCGACATAGTGGAATGCTGTAAAAAAAAAAAAAAAAAAAAAAAAGTATGCTTCATTTTAATTTTGATTGATTCTGCCAAAATTTCCTCCAAAAAGAATACCAAATTATATTCTTATCCTTACTAAGTAAACAGATAACTCTTTTTTATATCAGATATTATTGTTATCATCTTAAAATTATTTTAATTTTATGTGAACGATGTCTGTGTCCCATGTATAAGTACTATGTATGTGCCTGATACCTGTGGAGGTAAGAAGAGGGGGCTGAGTCCCCTGAGACTGGAGTTACAGATGGTTTTGAGCTGACATGTGGGTACTGAGAACCAAACCCAGGTCCCCTAGAAGAATAGTACTTTTAACTACTAATACATCTCTCAGGTCCTTAGCTAATATCAATATATTTTATTTTGGTCAATCTGATGACCTCTGTTTGATTTGTACTTTCTTGGCTATCACTAGTGTTGCAAATATTTTTATATCTTTAATTTTTTTATATGATTATTGGCTGTTTAAATTTTTATGAGGTAAATATATGAAATATCTTGAAAAAAGAAGAGATGAAAGCTGATTTGGGCTTGAATGTTGGAGATTTCTCTCTGTAGATGTTTTTTCCTACCCCTAAAAATAAAGGGAAATATTAAATTCAGGTAACATCTATGTATAATATGACTACCTCAAAATATGTTGTGGGTCAAAAATTAATACTGAGAAATGCAGTCTAGTCAGAAGAAAGAAAAGGGGACAGAGCTCAATGTCTCTGATGGGTCTTGGGCAGAAAATATGATGATGATAAATAAGCACTACTAGACTGAAGGGATGAAGTCTGCTGCTTGAATGGGCAGAAATCGGGCAGCTGGCTCTGCCCAGGGTTGCTGGGTTCTGCCAAACCATATTCCAGGAGGTGGCAGTAGAGCCCTACTCACCATAAGCCATAGCCGTCTCGAGGGGGAAAATGCTAGAATCTATGATGAATTTTGTGAATGTAGTATCTGTTCCCTTTGTCCATGCATTGAAAAATGGTCATGTTCTACTTTTTTGGGTTTAACCATGTGTGTATATCTGTGTATGAGTCTGTGTATGGGTATGTGCACGTAGGTGTGTAGGCGCCCAAGGACAAGAGAGGCATCAGATTCTCTTCCACTGGAGTTAGAGGTGCCTGGAACCTAACTCACTGAGCCATCTCACAGCACTCTTTCCTGTATGTTTGTTTTTGTTTTTGTCAGGGTACAGTGTGCTAAGGTGAGGTTGATCGCTGGAACCATAGGGATGGCCCAGGAACACTGTCACGGGCATCAGAAGGTACTGCCAGTGCAGCGGTGCTCCCTGGAAAGCACTGAGGGCACACCGTTCATCCAGGCTCCAGGGGTTTATAAAACGCTCTGGGTTGGTGGACCAACCAGGCTGGCTGGTCACGATCTCCTCACAGCCCCTGTGATTCTCAGGGTTCCCCTGAGGCCGGCAGGCGGCTGGAGACTCCTAGATCAGCAAGGCAGAACAGCAGCTGGTTGGGAAAATGGTAATAATGAAGAGCTGTAGATGCCATCAAGAGTCCTGGGTATAAGACGAAGAGTCCCAAAATGAAGCTGGGGAGATGGCTGAAGGCAGACTGTCAGGGATGCTGAGCAGCACACATCGAGAGCACCAGTCTTTCAAGGCTTGGAACATGTTCAGAACCCACTGGAGACCCGTCCTTCAAGTGTGATGTGTAAAGCAGTGGTCAGTCAGCCCCCACAGTGGATGGAAATTGGAAGGCTGAAGCTTTCTCCCTCGATTCTGTTCATCTACACAATGCAGTCCCAGCGCTGATGGCAGTTAGAAATGACAGCTGACAACAGTTCATCGAAATTTTAGTTTTAAAAATGCACAGCAAAAACTAGAATCTATTTTATGTCTAAAAATATAAGTCCATCTTTCAAAATGTTGATCTGTGGAGGGAGCAGTCACTGAAAAAAAAAAAAAACTGAATCAGGGAGGGAGTGGAAAAAGATGCAGTAGCTATGATATTACGGAGACGGGAGGGTTTTAGACCAAGGCTAGAACACAGTTCTACTGCTGTAGTTATGAGAGCCACCCCTGTCCTGAGAAGAACAACTAGTTCTTTTGAGTGAAGGAAATCATGAAAAACACTTCCAAAGTTAAAATGGTTGTTATATGCAGAATATATAGGAAATCCTGTCTTTTGTACACTCTCCATCTATATGCATGTCTTGACCTGGCCCTGCAGAGAGGTTTTACAGAGAGGACTAGCCTCAGTTTTAATGAGTATTTATTTTGAATGTATGTGTCTGGGCATTTTGCCAGCATATGTGCATGTATGTATGTGCACCACATTCATGCCAGGTGCCCACAGAGGCCAGAAGAGGACATTAGGGCCCCTGAGACTGGAGCTGCAGATAGTCACCACGGGGTGCTGGGAATTGAACCCTAGTCCTCTGAAAGAGCAATAAGCCATCTCTCCAGCCTCCCCCAACCCTGATTTTTTTAAGTGATTAATGCTGCTGGGAAAAGGCTGAAAAATTGTAAAATTGTGTGCTAATTGAACACAGGCTTCTTTGTCTCCAGCTACCATCCCATCTTATTCTCTGAAACCACTGAAGGAAAATTGCATCTTCAGCGAAATGGAGACAGGTCTGTTTTAAATCTCCTGAAAGGTTGAAAGCACGCATCAGCGATTATTGCTACCTGTTTTCTTTGGAAGGAATGTGTGCCTTCCCTGTCTCTCAACAGATGTTCTTTGTTTTCTGAGTGAAGACTTGAGATAATATATAAATTGATGAAAACACTAGTAGGGTTGAAATATCAAAGTGCAAAGACTCATTTGGTTACCAATAATTGGTTGGATTCTTATTGTGTACAGGAATTGTTTGAAGTTTTGAAGAAAAAGGAGTGAACAAAATTGACAGAAATCCGCATAGTAACAAGACTGCAGATGCTTGTGTCAGGAGCAAGAGCGAGAACAGGTACAAGAGAGGAAGTTAGGCTGTGTGTGCCCATCTCAGTCAGGCCAGGGAACTAACCAGTGGCATTCTGTGGTCACCAAAGGGCACGGGTGGGCACCTCTCAAGAGAATCCAGCTAGCGTACAGGCCCTGAGGAGGAAGTGGGCTTGTTCCTTCAGAGCAACAGCAATGAGGCAGTGTGGAATGCAGTGAGAAAGGAAGAGTGAAAGATCAGAGGGGAAAGATGTAGGGACAGGAAGGAAGTGGAGATGGCCTGTGGGCCGCCAGAAGTATCTCTGTTCAGCATCTTCCAGAATGTTTGTGATGGCTCGTTATACTCAAGATTATTTAATTGCTGAATTTAATCCACACATGCCCTAAATTTTTAGTGTTGACACTGGGGGAGGCATATTCTGTTTGACCTGTATATTTACCTGTTTACAGAGTTCTCAGCTAGTCAGATTATAGCATTAGATTTAAAACTATGAGAAACACTGTAGTTGAGCTGTGTGCAGTGGTACAGGCCTTTACACTCAGTACCTAGGAGGCTAAAATTGTTAAAGAGGCTAAACACAGCCAGCTTTCCTAAATTGTGTAGCTGTATTGGGAATCTGCAGTTACCTCTACCCAGCCCAGGTGGCACTTGTTACTGCTAAACTGTGTTTCTCCAAACTCATTTGTCTTCGTCCTTACCGTCTCAGTCCTGCATGACTGTTCTCAGATGGAGCCTCTACTGAAGATGAACCGGGTGTGGTGGCACACACCTTTAGTCCCTGCACCAGAGGGGCAGAGGCAAGGCGGATCTCTGCAGCCTCGCTCACACAGTGAGTTCCAGGACAGCCAGCGCCATGTGTAGAGACCCTGTCTCAAGACAAAACAACAAACAAGAACTGGAGATGTCGCCGAGTTCCCAGAGTGCTTGCCTAGCACACATAAAGTCCCTGGGTTCAATCCACTGCACTGACTGAAAACACTGGGCACAAGGGCACACACACACAATCCCAGCACTTGTAAGTGGAGAAAGGAGGATGGTTTGTACAAGGTTATCTTTGACTGAACATCAAGTTCAAGGCCACCTAGGGATATAGGAGACCTGTTGGTATAATGCTCTTTTGGAATATATACAATTTACCCTTGTTCATTCAAATGCTGATTTCTCTACCCCACTATTTGGTTTCAATCCAGACATTGCATTGTGATGCTTATTCTAAGAATCATCCGTCTTAAGTTTGTGTAAACATGCCACGATTTGTTCTCTGTATTTTCAATAAAACAACCAGCCAATGCTGTGCAATGGAGAGAATAGGGTGGGACATCTTGGTCCAGAGAGGAGGAGAAAGAAGCAAGTGGGAGGGATCAGAGAGGAGAGGAGAGATTGGGGGAAAGGATCTTGGATCCATGAGGAGAGATGAACTGGACCTAAGATATGACTAAAAGCAAGTATGATGGGTGAAATCTGAATGGTTGGAAACTATGTGGGATTGAAGGTTTAGGATGGAGTAATCGTTGCCCAGCATTGTGCTCTAGGTTAATTAAATAAATCCTAGTCTATGTGTGGTGATTTGAGTATACAGCTGGTTTAGGAATAACCACGGTTTAATTAAAAGATAAATCAATAATAAATATTAATAGCAACAACAGAGACCTGACAAGTTTTTAAGTAGTTAAATGAAGCCCCTAGGATGAGCCTCATTCAGTCTGAATGAATTCCATCTGACCACAACAAAGAAATTTGTTCACAGAAAAGGACATGAGTGGTACGTGTGCCCAGAAAAAAAAAGCAAACGAGGATAGCAAGGCAGAGAGAGGCCTCTGTGGAAACAACCCAGGAACACTTTAATTTTTGACCAGAGCCTCTAGAACTCTGCAGAAAGAAAGTTCTACTCTTGAAATCACCCAGGCTGTTGTTTTTGGGTATGGCAGCCATTGGAAACTGACAGCTCCTGAATATTTCCAAATGACATGAGGTAACATTAAAATAAACAGCCTCCCCTTCCCCACCAAGAGCTTATGAACCCCCAGCACTGACTATGGCTTCAGTGTGTCACACACCAGTTATTCAGACACAGACAGGACGCGGACCGTACACTCTTTCTCTGGCTTAGATACCTGTCTCTTGTTGGCCCCTTGGGCCTATAAAGCCTCCCTTCCTCCCTGCTGTGGTGGCTCCGTCCTTTGTGATGAAGCTGGTGTCCAGCAAGACACTTGCCAAGTGTCCCAAGTGTTAAACGTGGCTATAGTTTGACTGGGAACAATCAAGAATGACTTCTCTGTCACTCTCATGGGGGGTAATGCCCTCCTCTCAAATCTGCCATCTTTTGTCCTTTTGTCTCCCCAGTAGCTTTGCTAGGTCCAGAGGCTCCAAGGTCTCAAGACATTAACCTCACTCCTATTTCTCATCACCAACCACGGAGGCTCAAATGCAACCCAAGGACCTGCCTGCTGTTGGCGGTTACGGGCAGGATATGATCTCATGGCCCCTACTTTTCCCTTCGAGAACTGTGCTTGCAGGCAGACCTCCCCTGCAATCCAACTAAAAGGTAGCGTCCCAAGACATAAGTGCTCACCAAGCCCCACATCAGTCAGTCTAGATAAGTGGTTCTCAAGCTGGGGGTCTCAGCCCATTCAGGGGTCAAATGATCCTTTCACAGGGCTCACGTGTCAGATAGCCTACATATCAGGTATTTGCATTACGTTCATAACAGTAACAAAACTACAGTTATGAAATAGAAACAATGATTTCATGGCGGGCTCACTACAACAGGAGGGACTACATTAAAGGGCCGTAGCATTAGGAAGGCTGAGAACCGCTGGACTAGAGTCTCAAAACTCTTGCAGCTAATGTGGGAGTCATTGGTACGGAGGTCTGGGGGGGGGGTATTTTTAACTTTTCTTTAAGCCAAGGATAAAGATAAGATTGACTTCTGTGTTTTTCTTAAAAAAGATTTATTTTTAGTTATGTGTATATGTGTGTTCGTGTGCGTGTGTGTGCGCACACATGTGAATGAAGGAGCCCTTGTGGTCCAGAAGAGGGTGTCAGATACCCCGGAACTGGAGTTACAATGGTTGTGAGCAGCCTGACCAGGGAGCTAGGAAGCAAATTCAGGTCTTTGGTATGTCTGCTTACCTGTTGAGCCATCTACCAGCCTCTCTATTGTTTTTAAGAGTGCTTTTAAATTGTCATTTTGAAATGATGCCACACTATAGAAGAGTAGCAAGAATTTCCACATGGCCTTCCTTCCAAGCATATCAACTGTAAAAACATTTTGTTATCTCCCTACCTATCTATTGCTCATATGTCAAGTACATTGTTTTTTTTTTGTTTGTTTGTTTGTTTGTTTTTTTCTTGACTGAGCCAAGACTGAATTCTTGAAATCATGCTCTCACTCTCCATCAAATGCCTCAGGATCTCTTTTCTAAGAACAATTTTCTTACAGAATTGTAAATTCAGAAAGTTAACTGATATAGCACCATCACCAAATGCATTGTTCGTATTCTAAGTCTGCCAGTTGTCTGAGTCATTCCTGACTATCCCCCTCTTGCCTGCCCACTCCAGGAAATCACACACTATATTATTTGGCATGGTCCTTTCATCTTTAACCTTCACCTTTCATGACATCAGATACAGTTTTGAAGATGCTCCTTTTGAAAATATCCCTCAGTTTGAGTTTGTTTTAGGATTAAATTGAGCTTATCTGTATGGCACATAACTGGAACTTTAGATTCACCGGGGTTATTCTTGCCTCAAAATCAAAACTACATTGAAGAATGATCATAGCTCTCTGAAAGACCCATTTGCTTCAAAACCAGCTATATGTTATTAGGAATGAATGAAGGAATTCCCTGGAGAAGCTGCTTCACCATGAGTCACTGGTGGCTGAAGACTACCCCCAACTCAGCTAACCTGTCAGAGGTTACTATATTTTAAATGCAAAGTTGATGAAGCTGAAGGAACGATGCAGAAACGTGTAAGTCACAAAAACTTAACGTTTTTATTGCAAGTGTGTGTGGCCTACGGCAGAGAGAATAGGATGGTGTTTTCACTCAGGTTATCTGCATTTCCTGTAACGCCCTGCAGAATTAACGCCCTGCTTTCATCAATAGACCCAGCGATCGAAACACTGAAGCTGCCACCCACCCTCACTGTGTGACCTGAGGTTCACCCTCCACCTACCACAGCCTTGTAAGGGGCTAGGTTTCAGAACCGCTGGCTTTTAAACACTTAAACTTGTACTTTTTATTACTGCGTATTTGAGGTGTATGTGCTGCATAAGGGTGTCATGTGCCACAGGTCAGACCACAACTCTGTGTAGCCGGCTCTCTCTGCCACCTTCTGTGGGTTCCGTGCCTTCAAACTTAGGTCACCAGTTTTGTGACCTGCTAGGGCACCTCTCACACGGCCAGAACTGTTGATTTTCTTCATTGCAAAAGTTCCAATGTTTGGAGAGAGAAAACCCTAATCAAAACCCAGGTTGGTATGAGATGGTGGAGCCGTGAGCATGCGAGCACATAGGTGTGCTTCGAAGGGCTGGGAGGAGAAGCAGGATGAAAATCCAAATCTCCATCCTTCTTCATGTTTGCCCAAGGGTGGTCTTTTTCTGGCTTGTTCTTCCTTCCCAACTGATAGAGAATGTGTAAAGTTCATTTCAAATACAGTTTCTTAAGGAGGATTCAAATAGGTTTTAACTTAAGCGTATAAATTTAAGGAAATATCTGTCCTAACACTACTTCTTATGATCCTTAATTTTTTTTCTTTTATCATTTGACAGAGGAAGGAAGCATGCCAGCACGATAATCTTGTCTTCTTTTCCTGGGTGTCCATTCCCAGAGTTCTTTTGCATTTGTGTTACCATGATTTTTCTTTCTTTGTTGCAACAGTAGCAGCAACGTTTGTACATCCTTCTTGAAAACAAGTGAAAGTCGTTGGCCACACGCACAGAATCTAGGTTCCCAAGTCACAGGCAAGGTGAGTGGCACAAGCAAGAGGTGGAGTTTTTACGAGAGGTCAGACAGACAAGGCCTTGCTTCTCATTCACCCGGGAGCACAAGGCCCCCACGGCTGGGCTGCAGTCAACTAACATCCAGGTAATTTTAAATCTCGGTTTTTTTATTTGGAACCATGTTGAAAGTTTGAAGAGAAGCACTTCATTTTACCAGTGTCTATGTACATTACAGGAGAAACAGTGACTATTTGTCAAAGTAGTATGAGTAAATAGTTACTATAAATAGTAAACTAGGGCATTACAGTTAAAAGAATTTGAGTTTGATAGTTCAGTGTACAATTAGAGTATTACCTCAGCTAGTTTCTCTAGAAGGCCTTTTGCTTTATCTATCTATCTATCTATCTATCTATCTATCTATCTATCTATCTATCTA
>NW_026585690.1:1197587-1199339 GCF_907164565.1 Psammomys obesus
CTATCTATCTATCTATCTATCTATCTATCTATCTATCTATCTATCTAATCTATTTTAAAGTTCACTTTGTAGATCCACCTACTCTCTAAGTTTCCCAATGAGTACGAAAAGAGTATCATTAATGTCTGTATTTGGCTCATAATGGTCTCTTTAAACTGTCTTTCACTCTAATACAGAGGAGGGTATTAACACTGCTCGTGTCTAAGTATGGATAGAAATTATTAGAACACCCCATTTAAAGAGTATATTTGCATTAATAGCCTGAGGAATAAGATTGATGCAGTTGCTGCCAGATTTTGTAGGCAAAAATGTAGAATCCAGTCTTTCCATTGTTGACAAAAAAATTCTAGTCGCTGTCACTGAGGAGACTTAATCTTATAATGCAACGATTTTAGATTGGAGAGAGAAGCAAACAACCTCTTCGCCTTTTTCAGAAGTATCAATTCTTTCGCATAGGCATGTTTGGGCTTGTCATTCCTCTCTGCTTTCCTCCGATGAGCTTCCACTCTGGAGCTGACTTCCAAGGAAGAACCTCCCAAGAATCCATCTATTTCGTGGCAAGTAGAAAGTTGGGAACTGGTTGCGGCGGTTGTAGTTTGGAAGGAGGAAAGGTCCATTAGGAAAGCGCGGGTAGAAGCCGGGTCTTCTTTGGGGAAAATAAAACCAAGTAACTACAGGTGTCCTTGTGCTGGGCTGAGCCCTTGTTACCGGATTCCTGGTGGCGGGTGGAGGGGTGAGTGTGAAGATCTGGCAGTCTGTAGGGTTCCCGTTATTTTGTGATCTGCCAGGAGGGATGACCACATCTCGTCCTGTGGAAATGAAAATGTAGATCAGGACATGGGCCAGGCAACAGAAACAGAGAAAGTTAGATCCCTCAGGGTGAGGGCTGGAGAGATAAGAATAAAATGAAGACATTTTAAAGCATGACTGAATGAAGTGCAGTGGGATAAGGAACTAAAGCATGAATATACCCAGTGATCCACATTTACGACTGGGGAGCTGACCCAAAAGAAATAAATGCAAACCCAAAACTATTAGTTCAGGAATGTTCATAGCAGCCCTAAACAATCCAAGAGCCCATCAATAGGAGAATAGCTAAATAAACCATGTGCGGATATTCACACAATGAAACAGTCGTCAGAAGTGAGAAGCAAGAACAGCCAATACCTAGAAATCCAGACGAAGCCATGTTATGTTGAACAAGGGAAATTAGATACAGAAAGGTATTGTAAGAGTCTGTTTAAATGAAGTTTATGATAAAGAACATGAAGGTAAGGTTAAAAATAAATCAGGCCAGTATTAAATTGAGGGTTAGCACAAATGTCATTTCATGGAGTAATTAACCAAGAAATGCTTCAGCAATGTTCTATACCTTGATAGTGGTAGTTATTAAGTATATTTGGATATATGAAATATACACACATGTATACCAATACAAAGTTGAGGGGTTTTTTTTGTGTATGATTTATAACAAAATAAAACTCACTGAAATAATACAGAATTTATTTACTCTTAAAAAATAAAAATAAAGCTTGGCTTGGTGGCTCATGCCTTTGATCCCAGCACTCAGGGTGGCTGAGTCAGGAGGATTGATGTGAATTCAAGGCCAACCTGGTCAACAAAGTGAGTCCAGGACAGCCAGGGCTACATAGAGAACCCTGGCTTGAAAAAAAGTCAAGAAAGAGAGAGAGAGAGAGAGAGAGAGAGAAAGAAAGAAAGAAAGAAAGAAAGAAAGAAAGAAAGAAAGAAAGA
>NW_026585690.1:1199349-1226861 GCF_907164565.1 Psammomys obesus
AGAAAGAAAGAAAGAAAGAAAGAAAGAAAGAAAGAAAGAAAGAAAGAGAGAATCCCAGAAGCAGAAAGACACATACGGTATATACTCACTTATACGTGGATATTAGACATATAATATAGGATAAACATACTAAAATCTGTACACCTAGAGAAGCTAAGCACTCAAAACGACAAACAGGATGGACATTGGAAGAAGGGGAAAACAGGAAACAGGTCCTTTGCCTACCACAAAGGGCCTCTGAAAGATGCCATCAGTGTATCAAAGCAGATGCTGAAACTCATAACCAAACTTTGGGCAGAGTGCAGGGAATCTTATGAAAGAAGGAGATAGAAAGACCTGGAGAGGACAGGAACGCCGCAAGGAGAGCAATAGAACCAAAAAATCTGGGCACTTGGATCTTTTCTGAGACTGATACTCCAACCAAGTACCATTCGTGGATATAACCTAGATAACTTAGAACCCCTGCTCAGATGTAGCCCATGGCAGCTCTGTCTCCAAGTGGGTTCCCTAGTAAGGGGAGCAGGGACTATCTCTGATATGAACTCAGTGGCTGGCTCTTTGATCACCTCCCCCTGAGGGGAGAGCAGCCTTGCCAGGCCACAGAGGAGGACAATGCAGCCAGTCCTGATGAGACCTGAGAAGCTAGGGTCAGATAGAAGGGGAGGAGGACCTCTCCTATCAGTGGACTTAGAGAGGGGCATGGGAGGAGATGAGGGAGAGAGGGTGGGATTGGGAGGGGACGAGGGAGGGGGCTACAGCTGGGATACAAAACGATAAACTGTAATTAATATAAAAAAATAAAAAATTAATTTAAAAGAAAGAAAGAAAGAAAGAAAGAGAGAAAGAAAGAAAGAAAGAAAGAAAGAAAGAAAGAAAGAAAGAAAGAAAGAAAGAAAAAGAAAGAAAGAAAGAACAAAGAAGTACACACAGCTTGGTTCTGAAAAGAAATTTGGGGTGCCGGTTCTTCTTGTGCCTGAATTACCCATCCGAGTTGGTCTTGCAAAAGTCAGTTTTGCTGTGCAGAGTTCCTTGGCTAAGAACGTTTTGACTTGGACATGAGAAGACCAGACAGATGTAAATGGTGGAAACATGCACCTCCTACAGGAGCTGCGAATGCTGGTTAATTAAAAACAAAAACAAAAACAAAACAAAACAAAGCAAAAAAAGCTAGGTCTTTCTTTCCTAGGACAGTTGGTGTGAGTTTCTTGGCTACACCAGATATGGTTGATTATATAGCTACCTTTTATAGAACTTTTATAGCAGCCTTGGCCCGCCATCATCATACTTATCAGCTATGACATTATCACTCCCAAAATACCTACCAGATCATTTTCCAGATTGGCCCTTCCACTGGCCTGTGGAAGAACTAAATCATTGGAGAGAGAAATCTCCATTTCTATAAATGCAAAAGTTCCTATGTTCCTAGCTGTTGGGGATAGTGGGAAGATTAACACGTATTTCCCATACATTACACACTGACATACCAGCAAAGGGACTGCACATCAAAGCTAAGTGTCCTGAAAATTTAATAAGACCAAAGTAGGTGACATGTTTGAATGCTGATTAAAATAGCTGGAGAGTCAGGGCAGCACCATGTTCCAGAGGCAGGATTCCTGCGTTCTGCTTCTAATATTCTGACTATGGCCAAAACCCCTTGCCCCTGATGCTTTTTCCTTGTTTTCAGGATGGAAAGAATAATATGGCCTATCCAATGGGCTTGTGAGGTTATCCAAAATAAAATATTAATGTTTCTTGTTGCACAGTGTCACATAATGATAGTCGGCTATCATTATTGTTAACTGTTGCGATTATGAGTGACCTAGAAGGATAGTTAGCAGCACAGGTTTCATTTCTTAGGTCCTTCAGATTTACATTTTATACGTGAGCTGCACATCAAGGCGAGGCAAGGGCTAAAGTACATTATTGCTGTAAGTCTAGGACTTCCATGAAGACAGGCATTATTGACTCTGTTGCCCATTGCTGATGGCCTCAGCTCCTGGAACACTTCTTGAATGACAATGTTATCTATGAGCATTCACTAAATGGCCAGGCAGACATTGGCTATTCCTCTCAGTGTTTTTGTGGTACTCAGTGACAATTTAATTTCTGACTTAGAATGTTTTCAATAATAATTTATATTTCAAATTATAGTACTGTATAATACAAGCAAAAATGTTGTTTAGAGTTTGGATATCATTTTTAAATGGGCTTGTTATAGTCTAGACATGAAATTTATAACATACCCAAAAACTAGCACTTTAAAAAAAAAAGGTAATGATGAGAAGATCTTTTTATAATTACCTGTACTCTGTGGTTATCTGGGCAGACAATAGCTGTTTTGTAGAGGGCTGTAGTGATTTTTAGAGAGCGCTGGTCTAAGTCTGCCATTCTTCCTTTACAGAGAACCTGGAGTTTTAGATTTCCCATGTCCTTTCAGACTTTAACCATGAAGAAATATCAGTGCCATGGTTAACTGACCCATAGTAACTGTAACTTAATTGGACTCAGAGAATGACTGGCTATTTTTGTCAAATCCATCATTTGAAAGATAAAGAATTTAGAGCCCAGAAAATGCTATATAGGCCCTTTTCAGTATGCTGTAAGTGAAGTTGGCTCAACAGTGGGCACATTCCATGTCAGGTGCTATACTAAATGCAAAGGTGACAGACATAGCATAGCACCTGCCTCTGAGGATTGGAACAATACTACAATTATACAGATCTGCAACAAGAGTGGAATGGAACATACACTGTAGGTGATATTCAGATTGCTATGACAACCCAAAGATGTCAGAGAAAAAAAAATCTGTTTTATAATAGTATGTATTAAGAAGACTTGTAAATGCAATATTAAGGTCACATTTAAATGCTGTTACTTGAAGCAGAATTGCAGAAAGCAGATGTGAAGCAGGAAAGGAGCAGTAGCTGCCATGGAGGAAAGGATGCAGAATGTAAGACACATATGACTCTGCTGGACAGTCAGTCCCAGGACAAGTAGAAATGAGTGATGCACTAGAACCCAGGCTGCCAAACTCAGATCAAATCTCACATTTCAAATGATTCTTTTGTTTGTTTGGGAACATTGTCTCACTACACAGCCCTGGCTGTCCATCCTGGAACTTCCTATGTCTATTCACAGGTATCTTTCTGCTTCTGCCAGGATCAAAGGCATGCACCACCACACCCGTCCCTCAAAGCATATTTTTATATATAAACAATTGAAATACCTAATCCCATTATAACTTTTTAAGCTATTTTCAAAGCCCCCAGAAAACAAAACAAAACACAGAAGTCAACAAAATTGGTTCTGTGACCACATGTGCCCATAAACTGGTAAGAAGGTGGCCTCTTTTTCAGCAGATGTCTGGAACCTTGTCTTGGGAATTGGGGAGCTGTTGTCCTGTGATAGTGTAGTCTGTGCAGAGGCTGGATTAGGGGATCTCTGGGTATCCAACAACAAGTGTATTGCCTCTCCCCAACTCCAGCCTGTCTTAAACACTGTCAGACCACAGCAGGGAAAACTCTGGTGTCCCCAAACCCCATGCAAAGCCCTAGGTCAGGGCACGGACATGGCAAAGGCTCTGTTTGACTCTGGAACTCTCCTCACTGAACAGCATCTTGTTCTGGAATTAAGGTCAATTAGGGAAACAAATGCTCGATGTGGGCCCCCAGATTCTCCTTCCCTTTCCTTTTTTCTCCTTTTCCATTACAGTGCTGTAATTCCAGGTTGAGCTTGTTAGCATAGTAACAACAGCAGCAGCTGTGTAGTGCTTTTAACCTGAGGTTTTAGCATACAGCTCAATGGTCACTGCTAGCCCCACAACACTATATTGTCGCATCACATACAAGAAATTTGCATGCAACGCTCAAAATGGTTACAGGTGTCTAAAATCACAGCGCTAATGCTGAGACTTGGATTCTGGTCTTCAGATGAGGAAATCCATCCTCTCGTTTTAACCACACAGGCTGATGCTAGCAGATATAAACAAAACCAATTTATGGAATCATGTAATCATGGAAGCCACATTTGTTTTTAATATGATACTATGTAACCCACATAGAGTAGGTAAAAACAAACAAACAAAAACAAAAACAAAACCCTCTTACCTTGTGCCATAGTTACCACCAACCAGCAGACCAGTAACCAGAAGGAGAAGTGGAGTCCGGGAGCCATGGCTTCTGCCCTAAATACTCACTGCTCTGGTCCCAGTGCTGCTTTAAAGGAGAGTGAGGGAGTGAGGGAGGGAGGGACGGAAGGTGGGAGGGAGGGAGTCACCAGCCTGACTCAGGCAGTTTGTATTTGCATAGTGGACCAAAACCGCCTGTACCTGTGGCCTGAGAGTTAAATATTCTCAAGGAAATAACCAGACAGTACTCATCAACCTGAAGTTTTATAATTCCAGACAAACACCATTCATCTCTCCTTCATTCCGGATGGAATGAAGTCACCTCATCTTCACTGTCCTTTCAGTTACAAACGTTCCCCCGCCCCCTTCACCGGCTTCTTTTTACTTGTATCTGTGGCTCTTCAGCTGCAAGGGAAGGTTCCTTCCCTTGCTTGTTTTTCTACTGCTGTGACAAAGCACCGTGACCAAAGCAACTTACAGATCAGTGGTTCTCATTCTTCCTAATGCTGTGACCCTTTGGTACTGTTCCTCATGTTGTAGTGACCTCCAACCAAACAATTATTATTGTTGTTACTTTGTAACTGTAATTTTGCTACTGTTATGAATCATACTGCAATAATATCCTAATGTGCAGGATATCTGACGTGTGACCCCTGTGAAAGGGTCTTTTGACCCCTAAAAGGGGTCACAACCGACAGGTTGAGAACCAGTTATAGAAGAAAAAGTTTATTTTGGGGGCTTACAGTTTCAGAGAGTGAGTCCATGACCACCACCATGGGGGAACATTGGAAGCAGACAGGCAGGCATGGTGCTGGAGCAGTATCTGAGAGGCTTCCTTCTCAGCCATAGGCCCGAGACAGGGAGAGAGGGTGAGCTAATGTGAATTGGTGTGGGCTTTTGAAACTTCAAAGCCTATCCGAAACGACACACCTCCTCCAACAAGGCCACACCTCCTAATCCTTCCCAAACAGTATCACCAACTCTAGGTCAAACATTCAATTCTATAATCCTATTAGGACCATTCTCAAAAAAACCCTCACAGAAAAGGACTTCCAGGGGGGCACTTAGCCTCTCATCACGTAGCTTGACTTCCTGGAGCAAAACATGAGGGAAGAGGAGAAGTAGAGGTTTCCTGACTTGTTTGAAGAGACTGCTGTAACAGTTGACCTGAAAGTATACATATAACTTCTGTAACAGTTGACCTGAAAGTATGATTCTTCTCTGCTTTGTGTCTGCCAATGAGGGAAAGGCCAGGGTTAGAAAAGTGTCTTTCCTTGAAGCTACTACAGTCACTGTTTAAACAAAACTGAAATCTGAGAGTATAACTATTGACTCTTCTTTCTAGACTTTCTTCAAGGTCACCAACTTGCTTGTAAGATGGATATGTGTCGTGGTCACTATTCCATTGCTGTGAAGAGACACCATGACTCTTGTCATAACATGTAAGGCAACTCTCACAAGGGAAAGCATTTAACTGGGGGCTGCCTTACAGTTTAAGAAGTTTAGCCCGTTATCATCATGGTGGGAAGCATGGGAGTGTGCAGGCAGACATTGGCACGCTGAGAGAATCAGTGAGAACTACACACTGATCTGTAGGTAGAGGTATCTGGGCTTGGCATGGGCGTTTGAAACCTCAAAGCCAACTACCAGTGACACACTTCCTCTAACAGTGTTGTTGCAAATCTCCTAATCCTTTTAATCCTTTCAAATGGTGACCCTCGGTGACTAAGTATTCAAATTTGTGAGCATATGGAGGCATTCTTACTCAAACCACCACAACATGATACACTATCCTGTGCCTGGATAGTCTCCTGATAGGGTTCTTTCCGTTGCAGAGAGTAACAGGAGGTGAGCACAAGTATTAAGAGCCTGGTTTTTGCTAGGGGAAAAAAAAAGAAACCTCTTTGAGAGGCTGAGGTGGAAGAAGGGCTTGAGCCCATGAGTTCTAGTCTAGCCTAGGCAACACAGTGAGTGAGGCCCTGCCTCAAAAAACAAACAGAAATATGTTTTCTTCTTATCAGTTCAGAGGCATGATCTTTGGAGAGGCGTTTGTTTTAGTTGGTGTTCTATCACTGTGGTAAGATACTTGAGAATCAATTTATATGGTATAAAGATTAATTTTGACTCATAGTTTCAGAAGCTCTTGTTCTTGGTCAGTTGTTTTTGAACCTGTGGTGAGAACATTATTGTAGGGGCACAAGCTGTTCATCACATGGTGACCAGGGACCCACGTGGGTGGTGCTGAGTTCCCAGTGTTCCCTTTAAGAGCACCACCCCAGTGATCTAGCTTCCATTCACTAGTCTTCATCTGGTAAAGGTTCCACCAACTGCTAGTGGTGCTCCAGGCTGGAGACCAAGGCTTTAACATAGGGGCATGTGGGGTCTATCAAAATCTGAACTATGGTAAGTATCTCCCACAGAGAACTATGAATAAGGGCATTGAAACAAAGCTCAAACTATTGTGCTAGCCTGTGAAAGGAAGTATTTGTGTGAGTGTGTGTTTTTAATTAAATATCATAATGTCAAGTCAGAATTTGTACTTTTAAGAGGCTGTGTTTGCTGAAACATCCAATCAGTCAAAAGCCTACATTTTGCTGGGCAGTGGTAGAGCATGTGTAGTCTTAGCACTCGGGAGGCAGAGGATCTCTGTGAATTAGAGCCCAGCCAGGCCCACAAAGCAAGGTCCAGGACAGCCAGGACTGCAGAGAGAAACCCTGTCTTGAAAAACAAACAAAACAAAACAGAACAAAAGCCTGCTTTGATCAGTGTTTTTCATCAGCACTTTAGAAAGATCAGGATTTAATCATAGTCTTGGGGCTTAAAGGGTGGCAACCGAGAGAGAGGCCACCGAGGATCAAAATGGATGTTTAGAAGGCAAAGAAACACAAATGAGAGAGCGGTCAATTTCTCAGGCTCGATTTTAGTCCTTGAAAAAGTTCTAGAACAACTTTTGTTTTGGGGCAATAGGGTCTTATTACATTGCCCAAGCTGGTCTTGAACTTTGGGCTCTGGCCATAATCCTGCCTCTTGGGTGACTGCAACTTAAATCTTGTGCTACCATGCTGCATGCCCAGGGTATGCCAGACCCTGTTTCAAGGGATCCGAATACAGACAAAAAAAAAAAAAAAACAAAAAAAAACAAAAACACCCATCACAGAGTTTATATCCCAGTGCTGTAAGATAACACAGGAAGATTAGGTATTAATAGATTAGTGTGTTAATAGATTAGGCATTGATAGATTAGGGTGTCCTGAAATATGAGCTACAGAAAAATGAAAATGCTCAAGGTAAGAAATATGAGGAGGCTGGAATTTTAATTCAAAGATGATATTTGAATGAAGACTCCAGGGAGGTGGGGAAGTCATGCATGTGGATGTTTGGAGCAAGAGTGATTCAGACAGATGGTGAAAAAGCCCTGAGGTAGAAGTAGGGTTTCATATAACATCTGCCAGCATGGAGATTGTTGTAGCCAGGCAGGAGACCGCCATCAGGGAGCGGTAAGGGAGTCCCAGGAGGCTGGCTCACTGTTGTGGGTGAAATGGAGAGCAACTGGAGGTTTTTACAGATAGTCCCAGCATGATCCTACTTGCACGTTACAAAGGTAACTCTGTCCATTGACTGGAGAGTAGACGGTCAGAGACAAGGTGGTCTGGTGAGAGCAGATGATCACAGTAGTCTTGAGGGAACCGTGGGGACTCCAGTTGAGGTGGTAGCGTTGGAGCTGTGGGGGATTCAAGGCTTGTGTTGGAGGCCAAGTTAAGAGGATTTCCTTGTAAATTGGACGTTGGGTGTGAGAAACCCTGAGGAGTAGTATAGTATCATGGCTCTTGGTCTGGGGGTTAGGGGATGAGAATATGGCTGAATTAAAACATGTCATTATACTGATGTGTTCATAAGTAATTGGGAGAATAAAAATATCTTGCCCAGGCATGGTAGCTTAAGCCTGTCAATCCAGCACTCAAGAGACTGAGGTAGGCAGATTGCCATGAGTTCAAGGCTAGCTTAGGTTACTTACTTAGTGAATTCAAGACCATGCTGGGCTACAGACTAAAACCTTGTTTTAAAAAAATAGCAGCAAAACCAAAAATGCCTTGTTCTGGAGAATACAATGTTACGTAAGAGAGTAAATGCTGAGAACATTATTCTTGGAGCAGTTACTGGTCTCCAGCCGTGTAGCGAGGGGCAAGTGGTCAGAAACTGGGGATTCAGACAAGTGCAGTTTGGGCCCTAAGAAGGATACACATTGCTGCCCAGTTGGATCCAGAACAGCTTTGTTCCTGCTAGGGGAGAGAAAGGACCAGGTGACAGATGGTCCCACGTGTGGGACTGTTTCTGTTGACCCACAAGGGTACTGGGTTCTTTAGCTTGCCTCGTTTGCCCACCTGCGACTCTCGTGTAATAAACACGTGTTGTGAGAGAGTTTGGAAGTGCTAGCCGGGTGGCAGAGCTAGTTCTGTGCCTATGATGGGCCTTTTCTCAAAGTTTCTCTCACAGTTTTGGAAGGGACGGAAGTGGAGGGTGGGAGAGGCAGAGAACACGTTGCTCAACCTACTATGGCAATCGACATGGGAATAGATGTCACAGCCAAGTTGAGCTCACATATCTCTTCTTTTGCTCTGGACTCTGGGATAAAGTATGCGTAGCATGGTATGAATCTGACCTTTTTCTAATGGATAGAAGCAAATCAGCTTTTAGCCTCAGTGCTGGGAGCCCTCGGGAAGTAGATACGAGATAATGTGTGGCATGTCAATGAATGGAGCAGTGGGAATGATCTGTGCCTGTTCATGGGTAATTATGTGCCTTGCCATTACAGGGAAGGACAGAGAACAAGATGGTAGCTTTACCCAAGGTTCGTCAGTGCTCTCTTGTACCCTGTGTCTTGGATTTGGACAAGGGGGATTTTGTAGCTCTTTTCTCGTCTTAAACCCTATCATGGCTAGTCTTATGTCTTGTTTTGACTGGGTCTTAGTGTTTGTATATGTAATCAACTATTGTTGCAGGTGTCATTGTGAGGGTGTTTTGGGACTGAGTCACACAGGTTTGCCATCCCCCTTGTGAGTGGGCCTCAACGAGTCAGTGGCAGGCCTGAAAAGAGCAAAAGTCTGATCTTCCCCCCAATGGGAAGGAATTCTTCAGGGGGCATCTGCCCCAGATGACAACTGTTTTTCAGGGTTTTCTCTGGACCTCTAGTCTTACCAGACTACACCATGGAGTTTGAACTCGTCAGCTCTTATAATTTTATGAGCTGACTCCTTAAAACCAGGCCTCCTAACAACCATGCTATATTGGCTCTTCCTCTCTTAGAGAGTACTAATTTACCTGGCACATTTCCTCTACATTCATGGGTATACATGCTGCTTTTGAGGCTGAGTGGACAGGTATCATTTTGTGAGATTCAGAGGATAATTTACAGTAACTACAATAACAGTATTTTTAGTATTGAATGAGTGAGTTTATTAAATAATGCGCACACACACACACACACACACACACACACACACACACACAGGCACACATGCACACAGAGGGAGAACATCCAGTAGAGACTGCCTGGGGAAGCCACTTTAAGGCAGCCAGCTAGCATTCCCAAGTAGAAAGTCTGAGGCAGAGCAGGGTGTCCCCAGGTTGGGCAGAGAGGTAATGTTATCAATTTAGGACTTACAAACATCTAGTGCAAACTCATTGGGGAAGTTGAGGTAGTCAGCT
Organism: Psammomys obesus; assembly: GCF_907164565.1. Classification (NCBI taxonomy): domain Eukaryota; kingdom Metazoa; phylum Chordata; class Mammalia; order Rodentia; family Muridae; genus Psammomys; species Psammomys obesus. Next base: position 1,209,182 of record NW_026585690.1, read on the forward strand.
AGAGTTCTTAACTAAAATCTTCTCCACGGCTAATCTTCCTGTGGCCAAACTTTCAGGTTCTCTTTCTCATAGTGGGCACAGCATTATGGGGTAAATATGATCAGCACCTGTTGGAAATAGCTCTTCTTCTACTGGTCTTCAAGGACAGGACACTTTTACTGTCTGCTGTTTTCTGTTCTCCTCCCACCCTATGACAGGTGAGGTGGGGCAGCCCATCCCTCGACCTCACAGAATGCTTTGAGACAAACATGCTTTCGTGTGAAGCAGGTGGACAGCCCCTCCTGCAGAGCCGGCCTCTCAGTGAGCTCCAACTCGGCAAGGCAGTTTGCTAATATCATGCGGGCACACAGGAAGGCACTTAATAGATCTGTTGCTCCTAAATAAAACAAAGGCCACCACCAAGTGCCCCTTTGCCAGTGATGTCATGTCTGGAGCATGTCACACTTTCTTCAGAGGATCTGGGTAAGGGGAGTAGCTTGTTCCCATCCGCCTTGTATGCACCCCATTCTCAGGAGGCCAGGCTTCTGCATTCTGGGGAGGAGCGCATAGTGCCTTCACCCTTGTCAGTCCCTCCCTCTTTCCTGGTAGTTTAAAAATGTGTTTAGAATTTCAGGGAACTCAAACTCTGATTATACTTTGTTTGGCTGATAAATGATCTTAGTAAATACGTTGTTTAGGTTAAAAATAGAATTATTTAGTTTAAATAAATTTTAATGGGGCTGGAGAGGTGGCTCAGTGGCTAAGAGTGCACAGTGCTCTTGCAGAGGACCTGGGTTCTTTCCCTAGCACCTTCGTTAGTTTACTCACAACCTCCTATAATCTCAGCTTCCGAGAATCCAATGCCATTTTTTGTACTTTATGGGCACCTGCACTCATATATCCAACCCTCCCAACAAACATATATATAAATAATTAAAGTGATAAATATAAAATTTCAAAAATATTTTTACATCCATCATCTGCCTATCTGTCTGTCTGTCTATCTATCTATCTATCTATCTATCTATCTATCTATCTATCTGTCTCTCGTGTGTGTGTGTGTGTGTGTGCACGCGCGTGCGCGCGCGCATTGGAATGTGGGGAAGTCAGAGGCAACTTGTGGGAACTGTTTTCTTTTTTTTGTCTGCATTGTCTTGTTTTGTTTTGTTTTTTTTTTTTAATTTTACTAATTACACTTTATTCACTTTGTATCCCCCCATAAACTCCTCCCTCCTCCTTTCCTGGTCCCACCTTCCCTACCCCTTCTTCATGCATGCTGCTCCCCAAGTCCACTGATAGGGGAGGTCCTCCTTTCCTTCCTTCTGATCTTAGTCTATCAGATCACATCAGAAGTGGTTGCATTGTCTTCCTATGTGGCCTGGTAAGGTTGCTCCCCCCTCAGGGGGAAGTGATCAAAGAACAGGCCAATCAGCTTATGTCAGAGGCAGTCCCTCTTCCCGTTACTATGTAACCCCCTTGGACACTAAACTGCCATGGGCTACATCAGTAGCAGGGGTTCTAGGTTATCTCCATGCCTAGTACTTGGCTGGAGTATGAGTCTCTGGAAAGACCCCTGTGTTCAAATCTTCTGGTTCTGTTGTTCTCCTTGTGGGGGGGGGGCTGTTTTCTTGTTCTGCCTTGTGGATTCCTGGAATCATACTCTGGTTGGCAGGCTTGATGGCGGTGTCTTTACCCTGTGAGCCATCTCTCTGGGCTAAATAGTTTATTTTTGATACTCAGGTTCAGTATAAATTGAAATGGAAGCTAGAATGTTGACAGGGTGGGGTGGGAGATGTTCAGAAGGACTTTCCTGTTCTGTCCTCCTGTAGCTTTGGGGGCCTTTGAGGATTCAGATCTCCCAGGTGGGCGACAGATCCACTTCACCCTGCATTGCTATGCAGAAAAGCTCATTCACTCTCCAGCCTGGCTTTAGAGCTGCAAAGGCCGCTCACCCTGAATCAAGATCAGGCTGAAAGTGCTGCCTCTGCCTGGGAGAGGACTGCTCATAGGGCCTGGTGAGCAATGTCAGGCGCGCCGTGGATCAGGCTGTCTGTGCCAGGGAGCGTGGGAGCGGTGGATGCCTGTGAGTCAGGCTGAGGAGGCTCTGCTATGGCTGGAGCTGACGGTCTGGGTCTTTGAGGGGATTGATATGTGTTTGGTACTGACTTTAGGCACAGCTCTGACTTCCTGGAGGCTCTGTTGGCACATCATCCACTCACTGCAGCTGTTCCAGGAGTGTAACTTGACATTACAGGCCAATGAGGTCGGGAGATAAGGAGTTGAGGCCGGAGGGGGTGACTTTATTCGAAAAGTCCACTGTGATGTGAGTTGATTTAGGAGCACGTGGTTTACAGGGCTGGGTGACAGACGCTCCCACAGTGGCGTGGATACCTTCTTATCATCACAAGGTCCCAGGTCTGCAAACAGATGGTGCGCATCCTAATTGTTTAATCACAAGAACTCTTCAGCTCTGCACATGTCAGCAAATACACAAGTGATTATTTTTGTCTATTGATCAAATTGCTGACATGCAGTTCCTGACACGACACGATGGGCAGGCTAACAGGTGAGACTGCCCAGAGTAAGAAGGTAAACGTTAGGTTGTGTTAAAAATAAAGAGCTTTGTTCTTGGCCTTGGGACTTCTCCTAAAGGAGGTTCAGTCATCTTTGCTATACCTCCAGTTCCTCCATTTTGCAAAGTGGGAGACTGAGGGCTGTAGAAACCTCCTGAGATCACCTCAGAGATCTGACAACAGAACGGCAATAACACGCTGTTCAGAGCAGAGCAATGCCCACTTCAAGGCCTTGTCAGTTAAGGACTTGAAACACAGTATTAAGGCAATGGAGTAAATCAATACTCGAGTTCATGCCATGTCACCAATTATCTGTGAGACCTTAATTTTCTCGTCTGTTTTGTTTAGTCTAAGCATTGGACCTATACAAAGTCCCTTATTTATTGAACAGCTCAGTGAGGTATAGGAGGCAGTCACCCCCATTTTAAAGATGAGAACGCGGAGGCACGGAGAGCAGAGACGAGTGGTTGGTAAATGCTAACAAACTCAAGCCATCTGACTCCGGAACTCTGGTCTTTCAGTATCGCGCTTCATTGCTTTGATACGTTGGCTCTCAGTTTCGGTAAAAGACCCATGAATTTTAAGCATCCTTAAAATTCATGCTTTGTACTATGCCACAGAAAGGCTTGACTTTTTTGTTTGTTTGTTTGTTTCTTTGTTTTTTTTATGAAAGAAAAGAATAAGCATAAAGACAGAAAGAAGGACCCTGTGATGGCCAGCTTTAATTGTCAATATGACACAACGTAGGCTCACTTGGGAAGAGCCTGTCAGTGTGGTGGTTTGAATAAGAATGGTCCTTGTAAACTCAGATTTGACTATTTAGGGAGTGGCACTAGGTGGCATGGCCTTGTTGGAGGAAGTGTGTCACTGGGGGTGGGCTTTGAGGTTTCAGAAGCTCAAGACAGGCCCACTGGCTCTCTCTTTCTGCTGCTTGCCAATCCAGATGGAGAACTCTCAGCTCCTTCTCCAGCACCATGTCTGCCTGCATGCTGCCACACAGCAATAGAAACCATAACTAAGACAGTCAGTGAGGAATTGTCTACCCTGGGATTGCCCTGTGGGCAGGTCCGTGGGAGATTGTCTTAATTAGGTTCATTAATAAGGGACAATGCAGCCTGCTTTGGGCAATGCTGTTCCTCAGCTAGGGGGTTCTGAAATGTATAAGAGTGGAGGAATCCAGCTAGGAGCAAAAAAAGCAAGTGAGCATGTATGCATCTGTTCTCTCTGCTTTTGAATGTGCTGTGACTAGCTGTCTGGAGTTCCTGCCTTGATTTCCTGCAGTGATTAACTATAACCAAGACTTGTATGTTAGATAAACTCTTTCTCCCCTAAGTGTCTTGTCAGAATATTTTATCACAGCAACTGGAACAGATGAAACTAGAACAGAAACCACACAGAATGAAAGGCATAGAGGTTTCATTGACTAGTTGTAATGAATGCATGGCTTCATTTAGGTTCTGTTTTAAACAATTTATGGTTAAAAAAAAATGAAGACAACTGGGGAAACATGAACACTAAGTGGGTGCTTGATGCTGTTGAGGGACTGTTGTCACCGGATTTCTAGTGTGGCTTATTCTCAAAAGAAAACAAAGCAGAATTGTATCTTTAAGAGATCGTGTATATACAGTGTATATGATGCTACCTGAGATTTGCCTCAAAATGACCAGAAGAGGGGAGTGGCTCCAGATGGAACAAGATTACCCATGTCTCATAACTATTTAATAGTAGGAGATGAGCACATTAGAGTTAAACTATTTTTCTTTGGAGCCTTAGGATTATACATTTTTTAAAAAGTTAACTATAAGAACATTTATTTAATTCTGTCTGGGAAATGTCAAAAGCCCTGAATTCCTACCTTACCAGGCAGAATAACTCTCTCCAGGGAGATGAAAGGACAGTAATGAAGCTGGCCATGGTGGCAGCCATCTTTAATTCCAGGACTCTCAGGAGGTAGAGGCAGGCTGATCTCTTGAGTTTCAGAACAACCAGTCCTACGTAGTGAAATCTGTCTCAAAAGACCGTAATACTAATACTGACACTAATACGGATACTGATACTAACTAACACTAATACTAGCGAATACTAAAATTCGTTAAAAGTAGACTGGTAGAACATTGCTCAAGAGATTCACCTTCTAAGGGTACTGCCACTTAGTCAGGGAGAGCTCTGATGGTTTGTGTGTGCTGGCACACTGTAGGGCCACTCCCGCTGAAGGCATGGGCCTCTGAATGGAACCATGAATGAGTTCGGTCCACTGTGCGTTGGAGAACTCCTCTGTCATAAGGTCAGAACTATCGTTTACTGCCTGGGCCAAATACAAGGATGAAATGATCTTGTGTGTTTCATACAGGGCCAGGGACGCCTTTAACTGTTTAACATCTTATTCTGATGGGAAAGTGTACACGAAGAGGTTTTCCTAACAGAGAGTCCCCTCTCTGCAGTGATCCCATTCTGGCCCAGGGATCGCTGCTCTCCGCTCGGCCGCCCGCACACACTTCACCGGGTTCCTCCTACAATCACCATTTCCCTATTCTTCTGCCTCTGCAATTGTGGAGTACCCTATGCCTGCTAGTCATAAGTTTTCATTCTACTCGTGTTAGGAATGCTTATGGCAGTAACAATAGGGAGTAGTAGGGATAAAATGTTAATAAAATGCACTATTAAGGAGAGGATTCGAACCTCTGGGAACAAGTCTTTTAAGTCTTACGCAATTTCCTGACTCTGCCACCCTCATTACCTTGTCTAGGCAAATTATAGTACAATTACATTAAGTCAGCGTTTCTATGGCCAGGGGAATTGATTTAGGAGTAGGTGCTGGACTCAAGTAAAGTCCATCAGGGCCAGAAAAAAACGTTGTTCTGAAGCTGGACCTCTTGCCAGGAGCGTGTAATACTGGCTACTCAGGAGGCTAAGGCAGAAGGCTCCTAAGTTAAGGGCTGGTGTAACCTACAGGTTAAATTCAAGGGCAGCCTGGGCAACTTAGTGAGACCCTGTCTCAAAAATTAAAAAATACACAAAGAAGCTGGGGCGCAGCTTAGTGGTAGACTGCTGTCTAACACGTTGTAAGTCTCTGGGCTCCAGCGCTCTCCTCATGAAGCAAGATCTGGTACCTTTGTGTGAGCGACTGGAAAGGAAACATACGTTTTGCCTTCGGATCCGAAGTTTTCAGGAGATATGGCCCTAGGAAGGGAGAGGCTGCTTGGCTAACAAATGGGGGAACACTGGATCCCGGGACTTGAACGTCTAAATCCAGCTGTCCTTGATGCTCTATGCAGCACGCTGTGTTTGATTGAGAAGCAATACCAAGGAAGCCTGAAGCAGCAAGTCACCGAGCGTGAGAGTCGTCTATGTTAAAAAGCAGAACGAGGCGTGTTGCAAGTTTGTGTTTCTGTATTTATCGATCAGGGCTATTCTGTCATTCTGTGCAACCCTTCTGAGAGCTCTGAGAAGCCATGGCATGAGGCAGACACCCGCGTAGGAGAAACACATGCATACTTGCTTGTTCTGCCTGTAAGGTGGTTGAGGTGATATCACCCAGGGCTCAGCCAACGCTGGGCTTGGTGGTAGCATCAGACAGATCCAGATTGCGGTGATGAGTAACTGTGGGCTGCCCTCCCCCTCCTCACAGCAGGATGACATCACATTCCTTCCTCACAGTGACCCCACAGGAGCTTCTGAATGCAATGGCTGAAGTCTGGCCTGTGGGACATTGTGAATATTCATGCAACAACTCAACACCCAAACCTCTGGGTCTAGCATCGCAAATCAGAGCTGACAAGAATGAGATTTTTCTGGTTTTGTTCTTTTTTAATTCTTCTTACTGTTTTTTTTGTTGTTGTTATTGTTGTTGTTGAGGCCTGGGCAAGTTATTTTTCCCTGTTCAATCCTCTCAGATGGCAGTCCCTACCTGACAGAGTTATTGGGAGGAGAATGAGAGTGAAATAGAGACCAGCATCTTATGTCAGCCGTCACTACTACTGAAAACCAAATCTTCCCCAAACAGGCATCTTTTTCTTGAACACGGATGTCTGATGCAAGTCACTAGAAGGGCCAGAAACAGAGTTTTTTTTTTTTTTTTTTTTTTTTTTAAATGGTGATTGGATCTATGAGAGCAAGAGCAGAGACAACTCTCAGTGATGGAGACTTTATGGTTGTGTTCTAGATTGTATGGGACATTAAGCAGGCTGGAAAGCTATGTTTGAATGTCCTTGACTGGGTCAAGGGTCTGTTAGGTGACTAGTTATGTATCACACATACACACACACATGGTTTTGAGAACATCAATAGTTAAGCCAGCACAGCTTTGAGAAAGTTCCTTGAAATTCCCGGATGCCACTGGAAATAGTAATTCAGGACTTGGACTCCACACCCCAGGGACATGATGAAGAGAATGATAGCAAGTAATCTCCACTTCTCACAGATAAAATGATTTAGATTGTAGTTTGTAGAATGCCTATCTTAGTCTGTTTTCTGTTACTATAACAGAAATGCATGGAGCTGGAGAATTTCATAAATGAAAGAGATTTACTTAGTTCATAGTTCTGGACCAAAGAGTTCAAGATGTGGCAGCTGCATTTTGGGGAGAGCCTCATGCTGCTCCACTCCAGCCGTGTAGGCCAGCAGCACTTCACAGCATTATAAAATCAACTTTTGAAAGAGCCACAAGTAGGCTTCATTTTTATTGTGTGTTGACTATACCTTATTTTTATGCCTGTCTCCATAAGGTAGTCATTACTGATTTTTGTGGTTGGCTTCATGCATAGCCTATATACCTCATTCTTTTTTTTAATAAAAGTACTCTGTCTTATAAAGCACAAGGCCTCAAGCTGCTGAGTCAGATGTGATGTCACCTTTCAAATGCATATATGGCTGGCCACAAGGATCGTGGGAGTTGATTATCTGACACAGATATGTCGGGAATTCCTCTGCTGTCAACTGACCACAAACCACAGCTCTGGTTGGTCAAAGACTGTTTAGCAAGCGACTCAGTACTCTGAGTGCTCCAAGGAGCCAGACTATGAGCTGGGACTATTTCAGAATGAGATATAGTGCTTCTTCCAGAATGTCAATTAATATTCTGCTCCATTCATGAGAAAAATTTATCATTGACTGAATCAAACTGTGTTTCATGACATAATTAATCAACATTCTGGTGCAAGTTTACACCAGTCTGTGAAACACATTTTGAGGAGTGTTGTTTTCATTTTATGAGAGTGGATGAGTGAAATAATTATATAAAAAATGGACTAGGTGGCATGTTAGAGTTAGGGTGGAAGGGTGGAGAAAAGATTCTTCATAAAAAAATAAAAATTCTCTGTAAGTTGGACCATGTTCCTTGCTCACTTTTAGTTGGCACAAGAGAGGGACACATTTCTCAAGAATGCCATCAACCCCTGCAAAGGTTTCCTCCTCTTGCTGTTTTTCTCTTCTTTTTCTGACCCCTTTTCAATGTTCCTGAGATGGAATTTAAGAGAGAAAAACATTACATGGAAAGTTCGTTGGATAGTCTTGGCTTTAAACACTTTTTATTGCCTGCTTTGTAAATGCTCAGGGAAATTCAGCACCAGAACCATCATCAACATGTAAGAGAGTGGTAGGCCTGGCTGCAACTGGGATCCATGTTGGTCTGATGTTCCTACCCTGATGAGAATGGTATCTGGGCCAGAACTTCTAAATTGCCCACATTGGCATACTCATTTTTTTTTTTTTTTCTTTTTGGAATCTTGAGGCTGGTTTTAGTGTCATCATCTTTGTCATAGCCCTTGCCACTTACCTGTATTTGTGTTCTGGACTGTATGGGATGTTAAGCAGGTTGGAAAGCTATGTCTGGATGTCCTTGACTGGGTCAAGGGTCTGTTAGGTGACTAGTTATGTATCACACACACACACACACACACACACACACAGGAATCTAGTGTCCCTGTAGATTGTGGATTTCATCTTATCATCTTTGTACCCTTTACAATAGTGTGTGCACTGCTGAAAATGGTGTGTATGATGTTATTCCAGTAAATGGTAGTGGACAAACTTCTTTATGTTTCTGAGAATATAGCAACTGAATGATACCCCCAACACTCAAACTTAGTATGTTATGGTATGAATTTATTGAACTTGAATGTTATCCATCAAGGCATCATGAATATAAAAGCCCATCTTCTTGAAATATAGCATCCTTGATATTCATGAATCATGAGTTTTAGAATTTCTCGCTGATCAGTAACCTCCTTGAGGACCAGAAATGGGTCTTGGCTCTGCTGTTCGTCCAGTACCTAGCATACTTACCCTCTACATGTAATTCCTGTAACTGAAAAACATGTGTGGAAGCTCTGAACAGGCTCTTCAGTATTTTCTATTGCTGCTAGTGCCACCACCAACACGCAAGTGTTTCTCAGGTTACAAATTGTGTATCATCTGGTCCCAGGCTTCTCAATTCTCATGCACCCCCTTTTTCTTCCGCACACAGCCCTGACGGCTTTGCTGCCCAGCAGGCACAATTCTCTGAGAAACATGGCTGCTTAATACATTGCAGATGATGTGAGAGCATGGGCGGCAACGCCGAGGACCTTCCCGAAGAAAGATTGGCGACAGCTGTCAGAGCTAGGAAATAAAGTCTGAGGAAGCAATGTGGAGTCTGACTACGAGACCTCTAAGAAAGTCCAAAGGCGGCATCCACACCTTGCCTCAAGCCTGACCCAAGCTCTCTCCTCTCTTAGGCTCAATCCCCCCCCCTTTTTTTTAAGTGTCTTTCTTAGGGAGAGAACACTTTTTCACTCAGTCAGGGAATCAGGCCTTCTGCAAGTGCAAGTGCCAGGCTTTAGGCAAGAAAAACCCATGGCCACGGTCAGACCTCTCGACCCACTCCCACCCCCTTCGCATCTTCTTGTTTCCTTTTGTAATGTTAAGCCATGAAACACAGAGGTTCCTCCTTCCCCTTACATCGTGTTTCTGAGAACCTGCACCTATCACGCCATTTGAGGGCACTACAGTGCATGGCCAAAGCCTCTTCCCCAGGAGTCTGACTTTTTTTTTTTTTTTTTTTTTGGTCAATGTACCAGGATCTCTTTTCATCCTATCTTTGTAACTGGAGCACTCCATCCGTGTACAAATCATTAAATCACCGCAAACTCATTTGCTTTGGATTCTGTTTCCTGGTAAGTTTGATTTGCTTTGTGGTTGGTTTGCCCACAGGTCCTGACACTGCTGCTGTCTGGGCATTAGCTTCTTGATTGTGTTTTAACAATGTACCACCATCTCGTTGGTTACAAACATGACACAAATTTACATGGATGTCTAAAGTGAGATGACAGGGCCGCATCCTCGTGGGTGCAGCTTGGGGTGGAATTTCGCTTTCTTTTCCAACTTCTAGAGGCTGTCTAGAAGTTTTACATGCATGGAAGACATTTAAAAGAAGAAGAGGCCAGCTGACTACAGTGCCAGGGGTAAAGGATGTGTTTTGGGACTGTGGATAGTTTTACCTATTGTCTTTTATACTTAGCTATAGCTTTTGTGTATAAAAAGATATACTTCTTGTCTATTATAGCACTTCTCTCGTTTTCTTTATCCAAACTAGGACAGACAAATCTGGAAGAACTTCTGGGTTGAAGTCTCCAAGGGTGACCCTAGGTTTGATGGCTCACTAGAAAGATTCACAAAACTCAGCATATAATTGTCCTTGTAGCTTTTACAGGAAATTAAAAACAAACAAACAAAAAACCAAACAAAATCAAGGAGAAAATGCACATGATATGAAGTTGAGAGGAATCAGGAGCTTTTGAGAGTCCTTCCCTGGTATGGGCATATGTGACACACAGTTCCTGTGGAATCAGACTGTGGCAACAATGTAGGGAATACTGCCTAGCAAGGAAGTGGAGTCAAGTATCCAAGGTTGGGGACTTGTCACATAGGCACACTTTGCCTAACACTGTCCCACATTTCAGATCCATAGAAGAAAGGGAGGTATTCATTATAAATCACATCGGCCCTCTTCATGTCTCCATTTAACTCATCACTGTGGTCCTTGGAAACCATGACCTGTTTTGCAAGTAGCAGCAGATTAAGGTGAATTCAATCAGCAGAGGCCTGTGATGACCCAGAGAGTGTTGAATCCTCTATCTTTGCTAGAAGTAGTACATAGCTGTGTGCTATGCAACTATTTGGTGGGCACATTAAGAATCAGAAATGTTCATATGACATGAACAGTAATATATAGTCTTGTGCCAAGGCTACTGATACTGTTGCTTCTGTTATCATTAAGAGATTTACACTATACAGGCATTCTAAACAAAACTATATAATTGAAAATATGGATGAGGTTAATCCAGTGAGATAAACAAGAAATAGAAGTATGCTAGCAAATGCCTGTGATCCTAGTACTCAGAAGGCTGAGGAAGGAGGGTCACATGTTCTAGGCCATCATGGGCTACATAGTGAGACACGCCTCAAAAAACTCCTTTTTTAAAAGAAGGCTGAGATACATCTCAGGACAAGAGCACACATTGTTCTTGCAGAGGACCTAGGTTTGGTTCCAAGCACCTGAACCAGGCAGCTCATACTGCTTGTAGCTTCAGTTCTAGAGAATCTACTCATGTGCATACCCTCTCCCACAAACACATAATTAAAAATAAATCTTTTATAATAAAATGCTAGGCCACAGAAGAGGACATGGCAGCCAGTCCTGAAGAGACCTGATAAGCTAGGGTCAGATGGAAGGGGAGGAGGACCTCCCCTATCAGTGGACTTAGAGAGGGGCAGGGAGGAGATAAAGGAGGGTGGGTGGAATTGGGAGGGAATGAGGGAGGACAAAGAGGACAAAGAGTTCACTGTGACACAAGCGGCAAAAGTGGCCGTGCAACTATAATGGGGCAGAATCAGAATCTGGAACCTTCCCCTTGAGAGTCTTCCAGGCTTGCTCTATTGCGTGCAGCCAGGAGAGGGGAAGCTGGAGATGCTGCTTCAGCTTCGCCTTTCACCACTGTCCTTTCTTCATTGGTAATGTGCATGCTCACAAAGAGGCTGAGGCTTTAGACTCTACCTACAGTTCTGGTTCGAGTACCTGCTGTGACTTATACATTAGACAGCAAAATTAAGTAACAGGCAGACAATTAAAAAAAATGAGGGTAAAAAAAAAAGAATCTCAGTAATTTTAGTCCTTTAGCATGGTAATTATCTTCCAAATGTGGGGAAAATCTCTTTTAGAGGGAAGATTTGCAGTCTACATGAAAACACAAGAGCTTAAATACAAAAATCTTCAACTGACCATATCTTTATGATACTAAGATGAAACAAAGTGAACAAATAAAGAAAATATGAACACATATTAATACAATGAAAGAATTGCCAGACACATTCTAACAACTATGCACAGATCTGGGAATAAGGTTCCTTTAAAGACCTGTGCTATATATGAGGTGAGACTCTGGTCAATACATTTTATTCTAATGTACAATATTTATGACTCTTAATTTTATTTTTTTGTAAGAAGTCAGGAGAAGCAAAACTTCCGACATTTGGCTTAATCAGTAAATAGCTGAAACTCTTTTTTTGTATTTCAGAAGAAATCCCAAGATAGCTCTTTTGCATGCCCACTTCTCTAAACTGCCACTAGCCGGCCATCAATTGTTTCTATTCCCACTGCAAGGACTGCACATCTTAAATAGCTTTCCCTATGCTTTACGGTTGTTAAAGGGGTCAGCAATGTTACCTTGTAGAAACCACAAAACAGCATTGCGGGTCTTCAGCTGGTACCAGCGCTAAGGGTTTGAAGAGCTGAAAACAGCTCTTCAAAGTACCAAAACGACTCTCCTGAAATCATGTCCTTTGGTGTTTGAGGCTGGTTTGCATCAGATAGTCCTTGTGGGGAGGCACTGTGCTAAAATCTTACTCTCAGGGTCTCGAGTACTTTGTTAAAAAAAATACTCTGTTGCATGACTAATAACTACAGTGGATTGGGGTGGATGCGAGATGAATGTGTGTTGTAAACGAATTCTACTTCACAGTAAAATATAAAATTAAAATCACAATTTACTATAAAGTGTACACAAGTTAAGTGTAGTCAAAGTTAGAAATCTGATGTTCTTTTAATTGCTGTAACTTAATATGGCCAACTTGATACATTTGCTTTTTAAAGATTCAACTACCTTCCAGCACCAGTTTAGGTCTGGGAAAATATAATTGTCATTGGTCACACAAACGCACAACCACAACACATCTTCAACTAGTTTTTGGCTTGCCTATTGCTGGCAGTGATGTCATTGATGATGGGATTTTGTATCGGTGCGTGAGAATCTTCTGAGAAGTATTATCAGTATCAGTGGCAGATGGGACATACAATAAATTACTTTGCAAACTGCAGGCTCCTCCTGCTTTTTCACGGTGGCATTCCCAACAGGAAGCATCCAGTCTTCTGGCAGTTTCTTGGCTGATCAGACATTCGTTCTTTACTTCCCTGGTTATCTTCCTCAAGGATTTCTGAAAATGTATTTCTTGGTCCAAAACATTCTGTAGCCTTTCCTTGGTATTCCTAGCTTGATGATCACAGACTCTAATTTATGCATAAATTTCTTTGGACTGTCCATAACACTGTAGCTATGCTCCTAAAATACAAACATCATATAAATATAGACAAAAGCTTAGCACTAAGTTTCAGCCATTTCTTTCTTCTTTTTTAAAAACTTATTATTTATACACTGTTCTGTACATCTGTAGGCCAGCAGAGGGCACCAGATCTCATCAGAGATGGTTGTGAGCTACCATGTGGTTGCTGGGAATTGAACTCAGTTCCTCTGGAAGAACATGCAGTGCTCTTAACCTCTGAGGCATCTCTCCAGCCCATTTCTTAATTTATGATGCTTAAGGAGACATCATTAGAGGCTTAGCAAGCACAGGAAGAGGATGGGAAGCAGAAGCAGTATTATGGTGGCTAAGCTTTTTTCTTTCTGAGGCTCAGAGTCTGTGAGGAGCAGGGAACACTGTTTATTAAATCCTATTAGACTTTGCCCAGGGTGTCACAGGAATGACCGAAACACTAAATTAGAATCCTCAAGAGATGGCTCAGAGGTTAAGAACACTGGCTGCTCTTCCAGAGGTCCTGAGTTCAATTTCACATGGTGGCTCACTACCATCTATAATGAGAGATCTGGTGCCCTCTTCTGGTGTGCAGGTGTAACTGCAGATAGTGCCCTTATAATAAATACATACATATAAATCAATCAATCAATCAATCAATCAATCAATCAATCTCTTTAAAAAAAATCCTCAAGCTTTATCTGCAATGCAGCTAAATAATCCTTGGTCTGAACTTGTAATTTATAGTGAACAACTTTTGGCTTATCTATTTCTAAACAGAAGAGATGGATATTTGAACAAATATCCTTCATTTAGATTGTAAACTACGTGTAAAAACAGTGAATTTAATTCAGTTAAAATGCAGACATTAGCAAAAGTGAGTCTGACAATTTGTGTGTGTGTTTTGTGGTGTTGGTATCTTGTCTTTGATTCCTTGGCACTTAAAACATTATAAAGGCATAAAGGAACCACTGTCAGCTCAATTTAACAAGGCAAGTTTAAAAGGACTTGGGAACCAAAGCTTGTAACTGCTGACCTAGGGAGAATCGCTCATTTCTTAAGAACTTGGCTTGAGTACTGCAAAGTCTTACACATTTGAAATGTCAGCCCTTTTAACTTGGAAATTTAGCAAAACAGCGCGAAGCACATCCAACGGCCGAGCAACATTTCACCAAGATTTTAACAACTCATAACAAAACTGTAAGAGAATGAAAACGAGTTAGTAACTTCAGGGCTAAGCCAAAGGCACAACCCCACCGCACCCCAACATCTCAAGTTTTGCCGGTAAAATGTTCTAAGGACTCAGTACTTTACAAGAGCAGGCATTTCGCTACGCCCCTTGAGGTCTGAGATTTCAACTTGGCAGGCTTGGTTCTTTCTCTCTGTTCTCGTATCTTCCCTGCCACAGGTCTGTGCCCATCAAGTCCTGCTGGCACACTGTTTGCTGCTCGACTTTCGGCGTCCCCTTCCCCGAAAGACACTACACACCCTCCAAGTGTCTCTCCAAATTGTGATCTCATTTAAGGCAGTGACGGTCTCCGGTACCCAGCCGAGGGTTCCACTGGGGCGTGTCTACTTCTTTTTCACTTTTCGTTCTCTCGTCTCAGACTAGCACCCCTTCCAAAGGAGGCGCGCGGGTACGGCAATGGGAACGGAGCGTGGGCAGCCGCAGACCCGAGGGGCAGGCCGAGCGAGCTCCGCCCCCTTCTGGAGGCCGAGGGCGGGGCCTCGGTTCACGCCGACGGCGGCCCCAGCCGTCCCCACCCGGCGTCGCCGGGGTCCCCTCCACCCCGACATCCGGACTGGCAGCGATGCGGGGGGCAAAGAGGAGCCCACCTACGGGTTGTCACTGGTGACAGCGGAGAGAGCGACTAACGTCGACGGCGGACTCGGCGTCTCACTCCACTTCCCCCCCCTCCCCGGAACAGGAACCGGAAATCCGGCTGCCCCGGATCACGTGATCGGCCGCCATATTGCGTGGTGGCAGCTGCTGGGAGGAGGAGGAGGAGGAGGAGGAGGGCTATCAGACGGGCTCTGCTTCTCTTAAAGGCGTGACTTCCAAGCTGGGGGGAAGGTTCTGTGGATCGTGACGGGGAGGTGGAGGAGGAGATGGCGGCGACGGCGCGGGAAGATGGCGTCCGCTGCCCGGAGCGAGGGCGGCGGGGCTGCGAGCACTATGACAGAGGCTGTCTCCTCAAGGTGACGACTTTAAAGGGCACTTCCTGCCATGCTGCCGCCGGGTCAGGCCGGGGCAGGTTGGGGCTAGGCAGCTGCTTAACTTTGGGCATACATTTTAGAGCGAGCTGCCTGTCAGGATACCCTCCACCTGTAATAGGGTTCCCCTTGCAGGGAACGTTTTCGGGCGTGAGTCGGGCGTGAGCTCTAAACTTGCTCTCAGCTTTTGTACTTTGCAAGCGAAGTTCTTGTTTATAAAGGGCCCGGGGCCTTCCTTGCACAAAATCACTTCGCCAGTGGGTTTATTCGTCATTTGCGGTTGACAGTAGAATGTAAGGCCTGTCCTAAGCGTTTCTCCAGGACCGCTGTCAGGCGTGTATGATGAAGCAATGAAAGTATAAGCAAGAGGAAAAAACAGAATATAATTTCTGTTGGTATAGGAAGTACACAGTATAGCCTGTCAGCTTCATTTGGTTGACCTATCAAGGAGAAAATAAGTGTGTGAAATGAGAGACAGTTGTGTGTAATTGCCATTAAGTTGGATATCGGAGGAGTGCCTAATACGTATATGCTGTATTGAAGCATGAGAAATGTTGTACCCATCTGTAGTTTTTAAAAGGGGCCCTCACACAGTTAAGACTGTCCTGATTTTTTAAAGAAGCAGTATGAATATTTTGTTGAGAAAGCCTGAAGGATGTAACCCAGCAGTAGAACTTGTGCTTCAAATGCTGAAGGCCTTGGCTTCCATCTTCACAAGTCTCCTCCCACTGAAAAGAAACTTGCTGTTGCCTCCCTCCCCAATACTTTAGTTCTGTCCCTGACTTGCTCTGTAATTTTGAGCAAGCTGCTGTTTAAATGGCTTGTATATGAAATTGCAATTTTAGAGGTTCCTTTTTCATGGCTGGGCTTAGTGGTGAAGGCTCGTAGTTCCAGCAGACATCTGCTTCCAGCTATTTGTGAAGCTGAGGCAGCATGAATGCCAGCTGGAACTGCTATGGCCAATAAAAAAAAAGGGGGGGGGAGTGGCTGGGGATATGCACGGTCGTTGCTAGAGTATTGATTCCAGCAGAGAGACGGTCCCTAGGTTCAGTCTTCACGCCAACAAGGAAAAGCCCTCTTATATAAACAATATGATGGATACTAGAGTGCACCTGTAGGTTTGGGAGTTAGAGTAAATATTAACTGCCACTCACTGTCTGTCTCTTATTTCTTAAACTTTACCAATCAGCCCTGGTCACTGACCTTAAAAATTACGATTAAATGATAGGCTTAGGTCTGTAAGACAACTTAAACCCTTTTCTGTAGGCCATGGTTTGGTGAACATTGCTTCATTGGGTGGGATGAGTTTCTTTCAAGCTGGTCAGTTACCTAATGTTGTGGGAGTTAAACACTATTCTTTTGATTGCATTTCTACTGAAGTGTTTTTACAGTTTCAAAGTGAGGTATGAACCTGAATTTAACATCTTGGACTTCCCCACTCACCCGAGCAAAGAAATTGCACAACCAAATTTGTGTTTTATAGCACTTAAATTGCTTTTCCCTGAGTGTCAAGCACTGTTTTTCTTTTCCCTCCCTCTCTTCCTTAAATAGGAGAGGCCAGCTCAGGGACAAGTCATCTACTAGATCAGATGCAGCTGTTCAAGAAACATAAGGAGAGACAGTTGGCTTCTGATTTGGCAAGGAGAAGGTCACTTTTGATCTTGACAAGAAATGTGTCAATGGAAGGATCCAGGATAAAACTTCCTTTGAGTGGATACTGGAAATAGCATAGAGAACTTTTGGATTTCATCATTTATCCATTTACTTATTTATTTATTCATTTATTCATTTATTCATTCATTCATTCATTCATTCATTCATTTATTTATTTATTTATTTATTTATTTATTTATTTATTTATCTATTTATTTATTTATTTATTTATTTATTTTTCAAAGTTGAGCAAAAATGTGCCTGTTTTGCTGAGAGATGTGTTACAGTGTGTTTCTGTACACTGGGAAATGATCGGACAGGTCCTTTTGTAATGCAGCAGGGAAAGGGAGAGCTCTAGGACTATTCCTGAGGAGTCAAAAGGGGAAGCACACAGCAAATCTGGTCTTTACTGCAAGCAGGGGCTAACTGTAGATTCTTTGTAAAAGAGGAGAAAGAGAGTGTAGTAGTTTGCTGGTCTATTGCTGTAATAATAGACATTGTAACCAGAAAGTACTTGGGGAGCAAAGGGTTTATTGCTTGCCTTTCCTGTGATAGTTCATCATTGGGAAAGCCCAAGCAGGAAGGCTCTCATGCAGGGCAGGCTGTTTACCCCACTAGCTTGCACTCCATGACTTGCTAAGCCTGCTGCCTTTTCTTTCTTTCTTTCTTTCTTTCTTTCTTTCTTTCTTTCTTTCTTT
>NW_026585690.1:1226871-1301106 GCF_907164565.1 Psammomys obesus
TTTCTTTCTTTCTTTCTTTCTTTCTTTCTTTCTTTCTTTCTTTCTTTCTTTCTTTCTTTCTTTCTCTCCTTCCTTTCTTCCTTCCTTCCTTTTTCTTCTCCTTCCTTCCTTTCTTCCTTTCCTTCCTTTCCTTTTTTCCTTTTTTTTTTTTTTTTTTTTTTGAGATAGGGTTTCTCTCTGTAGCCCTGGTTGTCTTGGAACTCACTTTGTTGACCAGGCTGGCCTCCAGCTCAGAAATCTGACTGTCTCTGTGCTGGGATTAAAGGTGTTCACCAGCACTGCCCTGTTGCTGCTTTCTTATATAATGCAGGATTATCTCCCCAGGGATGGGACTACAATGATCTGGGCCTCAGTCATTAATTGAGAAAATGCCCCTGCCACTCTGGAACTGGAACCTGCCAGTCTGATGGAGGCAGATCCCCAACTTCGGTTCCTTCTCAAGTGATTCCAGTTTCTGTCTAGTCAGCAAAAACTAACCAGCCCACAGAAGATAAAGCGTATTTATTCTCAAGAAGGTTCGTAGGTCTCATGGGTGGATGTTTTCTTTTTCTTACTACTATTTTAATAATTAAATTATAAGTAGCAAGGTCATCAGAATGCTACCAGGAAGGAAGAGGTGTTCAAGTTTTACAGGGGAAATTGTAAATTGATCATTTAGATCAGTGGATCTCAACCTGTGTAAGGCTTAGACTCTAGAAGAGTGAGTGTTAAATATGAAATTGTGTTAATGAAAATGTTTCATTTTTTTTTTTTTTCTGAGTAGTTAAACAAGAGTAATTCATGGTGCCAAGAAAGGTGCAGGGAATTCAAAGTTGTTTATTTTTATTGATGTATACACCAAGAACAGGCTGTATACATTAAGAACAGGAAGTCACCTGAACAGTGAAGATGTTTGGTAAAGACATTTAACAAGGGGAAAAAAATGAAGTTAGTTTAGGGATAATTCTAGTATAATTTCTACTATCGGTGTAAGAATGAATTCTATTAAAAATGGCATCTGTGTTTAAGGGAAGAACAGAGTTTTCTGATTATAGTGTTGTCTTCAAAAGTTCACATGGAGATCATGAAGGGGGTTTCCAGGAATCTCAGAGTAATAAAATTTAAAAGGTTGGGGGGTGGGCATGTAAGAGTGGTCCTCTGTTGCAACAATAAAGCCTTTAAACTAAAAACAAAGGAGACCAGACAGAGTGGTGTGGTTTTACTCCAGGTTCTGCTACAGTACGTAGAAGGGTCCTAATTACTATTAGGATTTTACTTGTTAGTATTTGGAGAAAGCGAGGAGGGAGGTAGGTTGTGTGCAAGGAACACTTGGAATTAGTTGAAAAGAGAGACTTAGAGGCTAGAGAATTTCATGCTTGGAATTGAAATGCAGAGCTAGTATAGTTTGTTCTCTGGAGCAGCAGTTCCAAAGTGTGGCTGCACCCCCAGGAATCCCTTAAAAACTACTCTGTGAAATAGTAGACTCTGTATCCAATGTGTTGACGTTTGTACTGATGGTGGAAAGCAGTGATTAAAACTAGCCACTATGTATGAATCAAGCAGTGATGCTATATTGCAGCCATGTACACTGTAGTAAACCTATAGTTAGAGCCAGTCTCACTTAAAAATGTCATTGATGAAGCACTAAAATTATTGATATTTATCAACTCTAAGCTCATACTTACATTTTTTTAATAACTTATTTGACAAGTGGAAAACTTTTAGCAAACACTTTGATTTTCTTGAGGAAAGTTCTTAAGTTGGCTTATAAAGTAAATTAATTACTTTGTTCATGGAACATTTTCCACTTGAAGAAAATTGGTCGTTCAAGCTTGAGTTTTCTCAAGGAAGACATTTTCTCTAGAGTGGGGAAGGAGTGAAGACTTATGAAAGAGAAACAATTGACAGTATTTAAAAAACACTAGTAATTTTGGTATGAGATATTGGTAGCTGTAACCACATAAACAGAAGTTCTTTGCTATCCTTAAGAGCCTTAGAGCATAATAGGGTCCTGAGACTGAAATGTTTTTGAGCTGCTGTTGTCTTAAGTATGAGACTGTGGTGGAGAAGGGTTGGGATCTGAGCCATTTAAAGTGAGAAAATTTAGGTATTGTGAAAGGATTATTGTGGATGTACTCATCACTAAGATTTAGGCAAGAGTAATGGAGAAAGAAGCCAATAACACATTACAGCTCTTAAAGGATGAACTGTTATGGTTCAGTTACAGCATGGGAAACCGTGAGGAATGTGCAGATTTCTAAAGAAACAGTATTAAGCTGTAAAAATAACTTATTCTGTTGCAGTTGTCATCTCTGAGGTTTACTGCCTCCATCTTCTAACCTAGGCCTAGTCCTAGAAGTTTCTAGCCTTGGCAGAATCTAATCTAGGCCTAGAGTGTTTTCAGCCTCTGAGACTTACTGCTGAATAAGCTCACTCATTCTTGTTCTTTCTGAACTCTGGCTGGCTGGTTCAACTCAGCTCCTCTGGCTTAAACTCCTCTCCAAGATGACTGATTAAAACTGACTTCTCTCTCAGCCTGATTGAATTTCTCTCCTTGGCTTCAGTATCTCTAGCAATCTGTTCTAATCTTCTGGCTTCTTCTCATTCTCTGGCTCATTCCCTCTTCAGCCTGTCTCTGTAAAACTCCCCCAGTAAAAGTGCCTCCTCCTTCTTTCCCTCTGTACTACCCTCTCTTAAGTCACCTCTCTTTCTCCTCTCTGTTGTCATGAGAGTTGGTTTACCCTATTCTCTTTCTCACATTTGTCATTTTGTGTGCCTCTCAATTAGACATCACTTTCAAAAAATGGTGCTTCCTTCTACAAAATAATTTTACTTTTGTTAAAAGTGTGTGCCAAGGGCATGCCTGTATTCCAGCCAGAGTAGCTATATTGCTGAATTAAAATCCCTCTATATTAGGCTAGCTCACTGGCCTAAGAATTCTTTCTTTCTTCCCTTCTTTCTTTTCCTTCCTTCCTTCCCTCTTCCTTCCTTCCTTTTTCCTTCCTTTCTTTCCTTCTTTCTTTTTCTTGCTTGTTTTTTTTTTTTTTCTTTTCTTTTTTAATTTACTTATGTCTTAGTTAGGGTTTCTATTGCTGCAACAGAACACCATAATCCAAAAGCAAGTTGGGGAGGAAAGGGTGTATTTGGCTTAGATTTCCAGATCATGTCCATCACTGGAGGAAGTCAGGACAGGGACTCAAGCAGGCCTGGAATCTGGAGGCAGGAGCTGATGCAGAGGTAATGAAGGGGTGCTGCCTTATCTAATGTTGCTTCCATGGCTTGTTCAGCCTATTTTCTTATCAAATCCAGGACCACCAGCCCAGGGATGGGACCACCTACTATGGTCTGGATCCTCTCCCATTGATTACTAATTTAGAAAATGCCTTACAGTTGGATCTCATGGAGGCATTTGCTCAGCTAAGGCTCCTTTCTCTTAATGACTCTAGCTTGTGTCAGGTTGACACACAAAACTAGCCAGTACACCTTATTATTTTATTTTCTGACAGTGTCTTACATTTTGCTCACTTCATCCTCTCTTCCTCCCAAAAGTACTTTTTTCTTTTTTTGAATGCTGGGATTAGGTATTGAAATGAGCACCTTGTATGTGCTAGGCAAGTAACTGTTCTACTAATCTACATCCCAAGCCTAGGCATTTCTTGATATAACAGGGTAAAAGTTAAGTATTTACAATGAAATGACCTAATGATGATGTTTAAGTAATAAAGAACACATTTTTTCCCAGATAACAGTTCCAAAGTGTGATCCAGATGGATACAGAGCCTCTGTTCCACTTGGTTGGTTTGGAATCAGGTTTTTTCTGTTGTATTATTTTGACATATTTTTAGGTATATGATCATTTGTGGGATCCAACTGTAGAATAGTTGGGTTATCTGCTCAGGAAGGAGGGAACAGATTTCAGTGGACAACTGGCAATTTTTAACATTCTCAAAATCAGTGAGGCCGGGTGTGGTGATGCATGCCTTTATTCCTTGCACTTGGGAGGCAAGAGTAATCAGATCTCAAGGCCAGACTGTTCTACATAGTTCCAGGACAGCCAGGGCTACATAGAGAGACCTTATCTAAAACACAAACAATGGCTATCTCTTGTTTTTTAAATTTATTGCATTCTATACAGTTTTAGGTGTGTATCATGATTAGTGAATATTAGTCACGTTAAAACATTTCATGTTGGGGCTGGCGAGATAGCTCAGTGGTTAAGAGCACTGCCTGCTCTTCCAAATGGACCCGGGTTTAATTCCCACACCTACATGGCATTACAACTATCTGTAATGCCAATTCCAAGGAATCTGACACCTTCACACTAATGCACATAAAATAACATTTAAATAAATTAAAAAAAGTTTCATGTTTAGATGTTAAGGTATATAAATGATTTTCTTTTTCGGTGGCAATGTCTAAGAAGGTACTCTCTTCTGTTTAGGGTGAGAATGAGATTTGGATATTATGGCCTTGATTTTTCGGCCTAGAGACTTCTATATTTCACAGTTTTTGTGATTTAAAGTTGAATTTAGAGTCATTCAAACATATTGAAGGGTAAGATTATTAGCATCAAATGTGCCAAGAAATGAATGCTAGCCATGGATTCATTGGTTGTAATCTTTGACCTTGATCCAGAGATGGAGGTAGGGTTTTGTTTTTTGTTTTTTGTTTTTTCCTTTATAATTAACTTGTCTTTTCTT
Source organism: Psammomys obesus (assembly GCF_907164565.1). NCBI lineage: Eukaryota > Metazoa > Chordata > Mammalia > Rodentia > Muridae > Psammomys > Psammomys obesus. The sequence goes on from NW_026585690.1 coordinate 1,231,551, forward strand.
CTTATATTCCCTTTGTTCCCCTGGGTGTTAGGCACCTTGTTGTGACAAACTTTATACTTGCCGGCTGTGTCATGACAACAATGAAGATCATCAGCTAGATCGTTTCAAAGTAAAGGAAGTGCAGTGCATCAACTGTGAAAAAATCCAGCATGTAAGATTTTATGACATCTGTCCTATGTCTTTTTAAAGTTTTAAGGTGATTGAAAATTTTAATCAAAAGTTGAAAATGCGACTTAACATTGTGAGTAAGTAACATTGTTGACTTAGATGTTTAAAAACAAAAATAAGCTAAACATACTTTAATAAATTCTAGATATTTAAATAGTTTTGATAAAGTTACTCGAATTTTTAATTACTGTGTCATTTTTCAGGCCCAGCAGACTTGTGAAGACTGTAGCACATTGTTTGGAGAATATTACTGCAGTATATGCCATCTGTTTGACAAAGATAAGAAGCAGTACCATTGTGAGAACTGTGGGATTTGTAGGTACTGTATATAAAATGTTCGCTTTGAATTATTTCCAGTATATTTGGGCAATAATGGTCTATTAGTTACTTTTCTGTTACTGTGATAAAACACTATGACCACGGCAACTTAGAAGAGCGTTATTTGCACTCTGGCTCCCAAGGGCTAGGGTTTACGATGGTGGGGACAGTTTGGCAGCAGGTGGCAGGCATGGTGGCTGGATCGTCATGCTGGGAGCGTATCTTGAACTGTAAGCCTGAGGCAGAGAGTGAGATCTCAGTCAGCTGAGTTTCAAAGCTCACCTTCACTTATTTTGAGAGAGTCCTGGAACAGCTAGGCTCCTCTCAGACTTGTCATTCTTGGATTACAGCTGTGTGTCACCACTCCAGCACCCTTGTTTTGAAATAAAAAAAAATACCAAAAGGGAATGTGAAGTCTGTCAGTGCATTTGCTGCACAGTTGAAATTAATCTCTTACTGTAATTTTTTAAAAGGCCTGTTGTTTAAATGTATGTAGTCCTCTGTTTTCTTGTCAAGATTAGATATTTACAAATGAGTCAGAAGCAAAAGTGATAGTCTAAATTGAGAAAGGGTATTAAGATAATTCATATCTATTTGGAAAGCAAAAACTTGATTCTGAACATGTGTTTATGTAGTGGAATTTAAATTCAGGATATGGCTGCTCTGGCAAGAGATCACATCCAAAGACTTTCTAGGTCAGTGTGATCTGGCTGGAATAGAAACACACCTTTAATCCAGGAGACAGAGGCAAGCAGATCTGAGTTCAAGGCCAGCCTGGTATAGAGCAAGTTTCAGGTAAAGAAAAGTTTAGGTCCAGGTGTGGTGGTATACCTTTAATCCCAAACAATGAAGATAAAGTTAGTTTGTAGAAGGAAGCTCCCATGTTTGAAAGTGATGTCAAATTGAGTAGCTGAAAATATGGCCAGTCAGAAAGATTTGACAGAATAGGATATGCCCTGCTCTCACAAGAAGAGAAAGGAAAGGGAAGCTACTTAATGGGCAATACAGAGAGAGAGGAGGCAGTTTTACTGGGAGAGTTTTACAGACACAGGTGAAGACTGAACAAGCCAGAGAATGAGGAGGAGCCAGAATATTACAGCAGATTTCTGGAGTTAGTTTGAGGCTAAGAGAGCAATTCAGTGGCCGAGAGAAAAGCTAGATTGAATACATTAGCTGGGAGAGGAGTTTGAGCCAGAATAGCTGAGGTGAAGCAGCCAACCCAGAGTCCAGTAAAAACAAGAAAACATTCCAGGCCTAGGTTAGATTGTACGGAGGCTAGAAGCTTCCAGAACTAGGCCTAGGTTAGCAGAGGCAGTAAGCCTCCCAGACAACAAATAAAAAGTTCCTTTTACATATTTATTATAATGTGGTTTTGGCATTTTGTGACAGAAACTCAATAGTGGTTCACGAAAGGTTGAATTTTATTTCTCAAGGAGATGCCTAATTCAGGTATAGCTTAACAGCCTCCCCACACCTTGACGGTAAGGTGTTTTCTTGAATTTGATTCTCATGATTCATACTCTAGGCAGGGGGAAATGGCTAGATCTGTGAGGAGGAGAAGGCATGTTGCTTTCCCTTTATTAATTTTTGTATTATTTGATTAATTTGTGTGCCGTGGTGTCAATGTGGAAGTCAGGACTGCTGAAAGGAGCCTGTTCTCTCCTCCACTGTTTAAGTTTCAGGATTGAACTTGGGTTGTAGGGCCTGGTGACAGTGCTTTTACTTGCTGAGTCATCTCATAAGACTCTTTTCTTTGAGACCAGAAAATATTATCTTTTCACAACCTCCAAAGAAGCTGGAACATCGTCTTTTTTTTTAGGATAGGTCTGAGTAAGTGCCTTGTTAAATAAATGTTTCAGTGTAAAAGAAGCAAAGAATAGAAATATAGAGACTACCAAATAATCTTATCTTTACCATTTATATTATAAATTTTATAATGAATTTCAACCTGAATAAAATATAGAAATGAGTTGTTTTTAGTGTTAGCATCTACGAAGGAGACTATGTTTATTGTCTGTGAATTTACAGAAGTTTTTCTTTAACAATGTGCAGAAAGCATAGCTATAAAGGAACATATAGATGGCTTTTACGTTTTATTTTTTGTTTTTATTTTAAATTCTCTGTGTGTGCATGTGAGTGTAGGTGACCAGGGAGGCTAGGGTTCAGATTCCCTGGAGTTGGAGTTATAGGTAATTGTGAGCTGCCCACCATAGGTATTGGGAGCTGAAAGTGGGTCCTCTCCAAGAGCAGTATGTGCTCTTAACCACTGACCCATTTTTCAAGCCCTTGATGGCTTTTTTAATACATAGAAATTAAGGTGGGTGTTTATGAACAGATAGACAACAGACCAGAGCAGTAATTCTAACATACATAAATGAAAAAGAGGAATAGCCAGGCTGTATAAAGACTTCTTTTAAATTGGTAAAAGGCAAATAACCAGGTAGAAAAATAAGAGAGTACCAACAGAAAATTCACAGAAATATGAGCAATTCTTTAGTATTGAAAAATATACTTTGTATTTTGAGAAATGGAGTTAAAATAGCCTATCTTGTCTATTATACATGTGCCCATGCTGCCCAGCTTGTGAGGAACACGGGCTGTGCGCTGTCTGTGGGAATGTAAGCTAGCAGTCTCTGCAGGCAAGAGGTTGCCAGTATCACAGTTGGTGATCCAGGACCCTCCGACTCAGTAGTGTCACTTTTAGGGATCTTGAAAAAAATAATCTAAATATGGCCTAAATGCTAGGTGGACATTTTAAAAATTATGTCATTGTAGCAAGTAAAGCTTGTAAATCATATCATTATTTTTGAAAATTGTACATCCATACCATGTGACTACCTTGTGGCTATTAATGAAGAGGTTTTGTGTGGACAGACAATCCTTGGAATATATTACTAAGTGTAAGTAAGTTGTAGAAGAGCATCTGTAGAACTGCATAACAAAGCTCAGATTGTGTGTCTGTCCTATGCATTTATATACAACTTTGCAGAAGAAGAGAAGTCTTAAAAGAATGTCACTCTGCTTGTGGTGCTTACCTTTGACACTGTAGAGACGGTAATTTCCCCATGTTCTCCAGTGCATTTTGAATATTTTTACAGTGGGACTAAGAGAACAAATTATCATGTAATAAAAAAATAATCTTTTGGCCTTCATGTTATGTCTTGTTAGGATTGGTCCAAAGGAAGATTTTTTCCACTGCTTGAAATGTAACTTATGCCTAGCCATGAATCTTCGAGGAAAACATAAGGTACATGATTCATTTTGCATAATTAAAAAAAATTAGTGTTTTTGAAAACCAACTTAAATTCTAATGTTTTGGAAACATGCTGATTTTCATATTACCAATCACAACTATATTTTTTTCCTTTTCTAAAAAGCAGAATTAAGTAGGTAATCTGAAATATATGCCTGAAACATTTGATCCACAGTCTGTTTTCTGTAATGTAAGAATGCCTGTGCAATCATTAGCATAGTTCTGACAGCTGCTTAGGGTTCTGTTGCTGCTATGAAATACCATGACCAAAAAGCAAATTGAGGAGAAAAGGGTTTGTTTGGCTTATATTTCCATATTGCAGTTCATTGTTCAAGGAAGTCAGGAACTCAAACAGGGTAGAATTGGCCCTGATGCAGAAGCATGGAGAGATGCTGCTCACTGCTTGCTTCCCCTGGTTTACTCAGCCTGCTCTCTTGTAGAACCCAGGACCACCAGCCCAGGGATGGCAACCCCCACGCTGGGCTAGACCCGCCTCATCAGTCACTAATTGCGAAAATGCCTTACAGCTGGATCTCATTGAGGCATTTCCTCAACTGAGGCTCCTTCCCCTCTGACTTTAGCTTGTGTCAAATTGACACAAAACCAGCCAAGTACAGTTTTTCAATTGATTTGTTGATTCTTATTATTGATACTGCTTCTAAGATTAACTTTAAAAGGAAAAATGCTAAGTGAGATAACCTATTTACATAGTGTTCTAAGAATAATTAGAAAGTATTCTTTGTATTTCCCTTCCTAATTAAGACTTATAAATATGGATATAGGAATTTTATTGCAATTCCAGACCCTTTCTGGAAAAACAATCTTAAAAGGTACTATATTTATAGTACTGTTCTGTCTGCTGTAAGAAGTTAAAGAATGGAAGATCAGCAAAGTTAAGTGTAAATGTCCTGCTCCTAGCCTTTTGTCTGAAGATGAGACACACATACACACACACACACACACACACACACACACACACACACACAGAGAGAGAGAGAGAGAGAGAGAGAGAGAGAGGTGTGGACATGGAGTGTTTAAAGACTTACAATATTTGAAATAATTTAATTACCACTGTGTTCTGTAGAAGATAAAGGTAAAAGAGAGATTCTGGTAGAAATACAGTATTTCGTAGGAGTTGACCTAAAATAGTATAGTAGTGAGGAAAATAAAGTATATTAGTGAAAATAGTGTAGTAGTGAGGATGAATAATGAACATTGGGAAATGGTAACTTAGAATTAGAGTGAGGCTGAGTAAAGATAACTCCCAAGATACCCTGTCTCAGCTCAGAGAGAGTTCATGAGCAGAATGTGAATTTGTTAGAGACTTTGAGTCTGACGTTAAAGCCTTAGGGGCACAGCAAGGTGAGCTGCCTGAAGCTGTGGCACAGGCCTGCAGTCTTAGCACGCGGCAGGCTTGCGGCCGAATTGTCGCAAGTTTGTGGCTCGCCTGACTCCCGTACAGGGACCTGGCCTCCAATGATTAAATTAAAAAGAGGCTAATGAAGCTTGGCTGGAGTCATAGCCTCACGGATTGCATTTCTCTGGCTGTGTTTTTGTCTCCAGAGCTCATATAGAGCACATCTGTGTACACGCATGCACAGGTGGGAGTGTGCAGCCAGCTCATTGCAGCTTCACAGCCTTCCCTCAGCATTAGCACTGACTCCAGAAATAGCCTAATCACATAGAGGCTAAGGTATGCGGGTTTCTTGTATAGATGGAGTGTCCTTAGGAACAGAAATGAAATGTTTTAGCTTCATTTGAAAAGTAGAGAAAATTAGACTAAAGCACTGGCTTGTCTGAAATCTTACAGATTCATAAACGTCAGGTTACAATCCAGATTTTTCATTTGAGATATTTTTCTGCCTTAAACTCTATTGTATATACATATTCATGCATTCTCTTCTCTTGTTTGTTTGTTTCGTTTTTTTAATTCCTTAGCTATTATTCATTGTTTTAAATGTTAGTAAGGGGTCCTGGCTTCTATTAAAGTACTTCCACTAAAAACAAGGGACTCATCTGTGGCTTAGTGCTTTCTCTTATCTCCTTATAATTAATTAGACATGTATATAATTGTATAAAATTGCCACACTAGAAACACCAATTGCTGGGATTCAAACTTAGCTCCAGTTTTTAGTAGTATACTTGTGGAGGTTGGACTGCAACTTGTAGGGTAGGGTCTCTTCCTTCCAGCCTGTGGCTTCCAGGGATTGAACTCAGGTCCTCAGGCTTGGTGGCTTTACCCACTGTGTCATCTCACTGGTTCTTTTATTCAGTTGATCTTTCCTCTTTTGTTTGTTTGTTTCTTTCTTTTTTCATTCATTTATTTTATTAATGCTTTTATAGTTGACATTTTTATCTTTTGATACTTTTGTTAACCTAAGATTCTCCTTTAAACAGTGTATTGAAAATGTTTCCCGGCAGAATTGTCCAATATGCTTAGAGGTGAGTGTGGAATATTTTTCACTTTGGAAATCTCCTGTTTTGAATTTGAAGTACTTGATTGTTACTTGTGTCTTTATGCAAGCGCTAATACCTTTCTTTCCTTTTAGGACATTCACACGTCCCGTGTTGTTGCTCATGTCTTGCCCTGTGGGCATCTCTTACATAGGTAAGGTACCTTTCTTCCTGCTCAGAGATGTCTGCATATAATGGCGGCAGTTTTTCTTTTGCTGAAATGATGTTCTGTTTTCTTTCAGAACATGTTATGAAGAAATGTTGAAAGAGTGAGTTTTTGATTGATTTTAAAACTTACGAGTTTTAAGATGTTTGTTTTTTTGTGAGGAGGGTGGTGGGGAGGTGGGTAAGTGGATAAACGGGTAAATATGATGGCCAGGTATACTGTTTTGGGTATGGTAGAACATATATAGAGATGAGTAGAGTAGATAACTGCTCTTTAGCTGGCAGGAAATCTTGGGAAACAGGCCTGTACCACTGTTCCCATGCCCTTATCATCCCTATTTCCTCCCGCAGCTTGAAGCAGGCAAACCCTTATTTTCTAGCCATATATACTGACAAAAAAGCATTGAGGAATAGTGTCCAAATTTTATTAGTTCAGTATATTGGTCTACCAATGAACTGCAAAGAAAATCAGTAAATTTTCTTTAAAACTGAATTAGAATAAGGTGAGAAATAGGAAAGAGTAGAAATGTGTTTTGGTTCTACCAGTTAATGAACAGAAAATTTTATACCTAGACAGGAAGCAACTTAGGAAAATTTTTAGAAAGGAAGTAGTAATATTGTTGGGGTGATTTTTTAGAAATAGAATTTCTTTGCATCAGTGTCCCAAGAAATTAAAGTTTAGTTAATAAATAGTTTATTTGGTATTTTTAAGTAAAGACATAGTTCTACAAAGAATATTGACTAGTTGTTTTAGAGAGTTGAGGATAAAGACTTAGGATTGAAAAGTATCACAAGATACAGAATTTATTTTTATCTTTTTAAGTGCATAGGTCTTCAGGTTCCTGAAAAATTAGCTTGAAATGTAGACTGCTTCTGCTTGGAGGCTTCTGTGAGCTTTGTCTTCTTTAGACCCGAGTTGATGTGGATCCCACTTACTGTCTCTTGCAGAGGCTACAGATGTCCCTTGTGTATGCATTCTGCCTTAGATATGACCCGCTACTGGAGACAGTTAGATAATGAGGTAGCGCAGACTCCTATGCCATCAGAATACCAGAACGTGACTGTTGATGTAAGTAGAATCCACGTTTAGAACTTTTTAGATTTCTTTCTGCTTTTCTTTCTTACTTTTGCCTTTTTGCTTAAATTCTAAAAACTACTATTTTGACATAGTGTCATTGTAATTAATGAAGGCAAAGGACAAATGTTTTTGTTTTGTTTTGCTGACATCAGACAGGGGAGGAAAGCACTAAGAGTGCGTTTCTCTCAGCACTAGATGGCAGGAGAAACTTCGTTATTCGGGAGTTTTGGCAGATTGCTTGCCAGAGCCAGAAGTGAATCACTGAGGTTTTATTTCACTTAAATTTTCAAGATTTTGTTTCACGAGAATGTATTTGCTGTTTTTTAAAAACCACTTTTTTGTTTTGTTTTCTAATGATTTGCTCTTTGTATTTTGTTGTAAACTTTATTTGGTCTCAAGTAGTTTATCATTTGGCCCTACAAAAATGACAAGTGTTGCCTTGTAGCTTATTTTCAGTATAGTATTGAGTTTGAGTCAGAATTGGAAAATTAAATAGCTTTCTGATGTTCTGGACATATAAATATTTTAAATGTCTACAAATACTTCACACAAAAGGATGTGACAAAGCCAAATAATTATTTTAATGTTGGATATATCCCTCAGTAGTAGTTATGTAGATGCGTTCTTTGAAATAATGGCTTTATAAAGGCACACCTCAGATACATTGGAGCGCATTCCTTAAAGTACACAATTCAGTGACTTTTAGTACATTCATGGAATTGTACAAATGATACCTCAATATTATTTTCGTCATTTATAATGAAACCCCATGCCGAGGACTGAGGAGATGGCTCATTTGGTAACTTGTCTGCACCCAAGCACAGTGACCTGGGTTTGGATGCTCTGAACACACAGAAAAAGCTAGGCATGGTCATGTATGCCTACAACCTTATCCTTAAGGAGATGGAAGTAGACCAGTTCCGGAAAGTCATTGGCCAGCCTAGTTGAGACATTGAGTGTTGTGTTCAGTGAGACACAAAAATGTCTCAAAAAATGAAGGTGGAGAACAATGAAGGATAGAGTATCCAAATTATGTTAAGAACAATTTTTTATTTTTTATTTTTTTTTTGCTTATGATGTGCATATGCTAAGACTGCTGCATAGTTATATTGCCGATCTGTTCGCAGATGAATACTGGCGTTGTTGGGATCTTAGCACTAGAAGGATTGAGGCCTTGTCATTTTAGGGATAGACAAGATGCTCTGACTTTACTCATTTAGAAGATTCTCTTGTTCTTGAATTCATCCCTGAGGCATAGTAAACCTAAAAATTAAACAGACATTTCCAGTATGTACAAATTTCTATTATATTAGTTAATGTAAATTTTGAGTTCCAGTAAAAATAATGAAGTCATCATGTTATCATGTATATTATTTTTTAAAAATATTAAGTGTATAATAAGTATTAGATCTGATATGCCTATGTTAATTTTCTTAGACTTGTATTATGTTTACTTTTGGGAACTATTTTTAAATGAGTCTTCTGTGCTCAGATTTGTTTTATTTTCTGCATTCAAAGCTACCTTAATAACCCTTAAAATACTAATTGGAGAAAAGACATTTTCACATCAGAAATGCTTAGACACATTACATGTATTTTTCACATCTTTTATATTACTGTCAAATGATTGTTAATGCAGATAGTGCCACTGTAGTTGCAAGGCTTAAAATCCTTCCTCTTCATTTTTCAGATTCTCTGCAATGACTGTAACGGACGATCTACAGTCCAGTTCCATATCTTAGGCATGAAATGTAAGAATTGTGACTCCTACAATACTGCGCAAGCTGGAAGTCGTAGAGTTTCAGTGGATCAGCAGTGAGCAGCCTGTCCTTGGCTGGAAGAACAGTTCTGTGATGTAGATAAAGCCTGTATAAAAGATCCCGTTGTCAGAATGTGTGCTAACTATGCATTAGAGACGTCTCATTCCATAGTCTCACCAGCAGGTCATATCATATGCACCAATGACTCAAGATTTCTGGGTGGAATATCACCACTCTTCCTGGATGAAGCCTCTGCATGTGTGTTGACTGGAGATTCCTTTAGTGTCAAGTTTTAAAGCCAATGATATTTGCCCAGACACTCATAGAACATTTTATATTTTTATGGAACTTTAAGTGACACCATGCATGCAGAGTTCATTTCTAGTTCTTGATAGAACTGCATTTAATTTTAACTGGTCTTTGATTTTAAGGACTGTACTATAATTTTTAAGTTCTTATTGTTAAAATCTAATTACAAATGCTTTTTAATTTTCTAAGACAGTCCTTTGGATCCTATAAATAAAATTTAATGTAAAAACTATAAATAAAATTATATTGAAACATTGTTCTACAGAGTTTTTTCCCTAAGCTTGTCTATTTTTGGCTCTGTTGTGACAATATAAGCCATTTTATAATGTAAAAGACTTTCTTTTGGGGTGTTTTTATAGATGAGTGATCTGAGAACGTGGTACATAAAGTAATGAAGCTCTTCTAAGGCTTTAAGGCAACTATTATTATTGCAAGTAATTTCTTTCAGTCTGCCAAAATTACTTCCCTACATGTGCTTGATATTTTTCAAGCAAGCACATGTAGGCAATTGTGGTTGTAGATGCTTTATAGATGACAACATTGAACACAAAAATTCTAGCCCTTGTATTGGTATATTCTGCTGTTGTTCATGATTGAGCAACATATTTTATTAAGTAAGTAAGTAATGTGTATCTTCAGTGTAAACAAATGGAATATTTTCTAAATTCTCAGAAGTAGGAGGTAAATGAATACGATGAGATATTCCTGGCAAGGGCTCTCATTTTATACTTTGTTTGTGCTTACCTAATAGAATTAAATATACCTCAACTTAGGACCAAAGTTAATGAATGAGCCCAGCCATATATGCATTGTCTGTCTCAACCCCTGACCCCCAAGGCTGAACAACATGTGGGGGTGATGGAAAGAGCATATGAGGTAGAGGATGAAGAGAGCTGGAAAGTGCTGTGGTTGGTTTGTTTTGACATGACGAGGTTGTTGTACACATAAACTTAGAGTAGCTGTGACTGCCTGCTCAAGACCTGTTTGAGAGCAAGCCAGTCAAGAACCCTGCAAGGATGTCTCAGGGGTTCCTGAAACCCTCCTCCTAGCTGAAGAACAGCTGATGGCTCCTGATGGAGGGAGGAGAGTTAGCTTTCTTAGGGTTTGGGGGTTGCTGGTAGGGTGTACATGCCCCAGTGGACAGCCCCACCTGTGTGTATATGGACGGCATTGATAGATCCAATGGGTTATTAATTTGAACAGGTAGGATCAGCCAGAGAGATGAATCAGTGATGAAGAGCACATGCTTTTTATGCAAAGGACCTGAATTTGGTTCCTAGGACCCAGATCAGAATTTCAAGCTTTCCAACACTTATTCACACCCAAGTATACATATAAATTAAAAAACAAAACAAAAAAAACAAACAAACAAAAAAAAACAAACCCTCTTAGAACAAAAAGACAGAGGCCAGGCATGGTGGTGCATGCTTTTAATCTTAGCACTTAGGAGGTCTGAGTTCAAGGTCATCCTGGGCTACATAGAAAGACCCTGTCTCAAAAAACAAAACAACCCAGAAAAAGGAAAGGGGCCCCCTCTTGGTGGGAACTGGAGGAAAGTAGTAGGAATGGATATGACCCAAGTTCAGGTATGAAATCTTTAGTGGAGTCTTTAGGGCTTTTTTATATTTAAGATGTCTGTTTTCCAAAGACAGGTAATTTCTCTTCTGATCTAACGCTTGGACAGTGTGCCAGCTCCTTTGATGTCAACCAGACACAAGGTAGAATCATCAGAGATTAGGGAACCTCAATTGAGAAAAAGCCTCCATAAGATCTGCTCTAAGGTACTTTCTTAGTGATTGATGGAGGAGGGCCCAGCCCATTGTGGGTGGTGCCACCCGTGGGCTGGTAGCTCTGTGTTCTGTAAGAAAGGCTGATGAGCACACCACAGGGAGCAAGCCAGTAAGCAGCACTCCTTTATGGTCTGCGGCAGCTCCTACCTTCAGGTTCCTGCCCTGTTTGACTTCCTGTCTTGACTTTGTCCAATGATGTGGAAGTGTAAACCAAATACCCTTTTCTTCCTCAAGTTGCTTTGGTCATGGTGCTTCAGCACAGCAATAGTAATCCTAAATAGAATGAAAATGTTATTATTTCTTGCTCTTTCATTGCTGTGGCTAAATTCTCCAGTATTCTGTTGGGAAAACATGGTGAGACCAGGGCATCCTTATCTTGTTACTGATCTTAGATGAAGCACTTTCAACTTTTTACTGTATGATATTAGGGTTTTTTTTTTTTAATTAAGTTGTAGTGCATTACTTCTATGCCTAATTTGTTGATAGTTTTAAATCATTGAAGTATGTTAGATTTTTTTTCAAATATATTTTCTGAATTTATTGAAATAACTTTTTTTTTAAAGTTCTTTTAAATTTTATTTTTATGTTTGTTCATTGGTGTTTTGGCTGCATATATGTCTGTGTGAAAGCATCAGATCCCTTGGAACTGGAGTTACAGACAGTTGTGAGCTGTCATGTGGGTGCTGGGAATTGAACCCAGGCCCTCTAAAAGAGCAGCTAGTGCTCTTAACCTCTGAGCCATCTCTCCAGCTTACTTTCTTATTTTTCTTAAGGTGGTAGATCACATTTTTATATCTTGAGTCTTGTGCTCCAGGATAAATCCCACTTGACCACAGTGTACTGTTAAGTTTGTTTTGCCAGTATTTTATTGAGAATTTATCCATTTCTTCCAGGTTATCCAAACTGTATATGTGCAATCGTCCATAGTAGTCTCTTACTGTACTTTGTATCTTTATAATACTAGTGGATTTACCTCTTTCACAATTGTTTTGTTTACTTGAGTATTTTTCTTAGCTTTCTTACTTGCTTAATAAATAAAAGAATTTGCAATGAGATGTGAAAATCATTTGTTCCCAAGTTTTCACTGTATGTAAGAATGTAATTGGAAATGTATGTGTGAGAAATATGTGCATGTACATACATGGACAAAATCTCCTTGAAAACTTTCCCCCAGGAATGTGCATTTCTAGAACATAATGATTGAAATTTTATATTACCGCAATTTTCTCAAGGTAGAAATAACAAGGATCAACTAAATCCTGCTGGAATCTGCCCAATAGAGACCTCAAAATGTACTTTGCACCAGATGCATGCCAGGTATTGGTTATGTGTACTTCTTTACTCTAAATTGAATTTCCCTAGGCGTCATGGACCGGGCCTCCTTCCAGGGAAGGAAAGTAGCAAATTCTAAGCATTGCAGCTGCCGGTGGAAAGCAGTGGTGCTCAGAATGGCCCAGTCCATGTGCATGCAACGATCTTTTCCTAAATCTCATCAGTCAAGTAACTTCTTCTTCTGACAGATTGGGATGAATGGAGGAGCAAGGGAGGGTGAAAGATGTATTCTATTAAATGGGGACAGAATTTTCATTTTGCTTAGCTGTAACAAGAGCAGAGGACAGTACCGTTTTCCAAAGACCCTGACACAATCCTTCTTTTGATCTGGCGTTTAGGGCACCGACCCTGTGGGCTGAAGGTAAGTTAGGGAGGATAAAATGAATAGCCTCTCCTTAGGATGAACTAAAGCTGACCTGACATTCAGGGTCTGGTGAAATTTGAATGGGATAAAGTATGAGGTACAGGGGACTGTCTGGTGCGTAGGTCCTCTTAGGCATTAAGGCCTCTACTGCCTGTTCATAACATTGGGGCGTCTCTCGCCCCTGCTCGTAGTGAACTGTACAAGTTTCTCTAAGTCTCCAATTGCAACAGGCCTTCAGCACTACTGTCCTCACCTGGAGTCTGAACAAGGGGAACTGGGCAGGGTAAATAGCGTCAGTGGACTGAGCCTCGTTCCTGATTCTGTCGAGGGAATCGGGGTAGGCATTTCTTCTTTCCACCCTAATGAGGAGTTTTGTCCTACTGTATATAGCCTGCAGCCTAGGGTTCTCCAGATCCCACGGGAGCTGGCTGTCGTGTCTCTTGTGAAGAAGCACCTCCACCCCTAGGCATGCCACCGTTCTGTTACAGCTGTTACCTTACACATCACGTGCACTACTTTTTGGGTGTGGAACATTGTGAGTCAGTTCAGCCCTGTAAAACAGTGCCAGCTTCAGTGAGGCTGTGAAGAAGGGCATTGTTTGGGGTGTATTGATTTCCCAATAAATAGTATCCCTAATAATAAATTTGTCCTTGAATTTAGAAGAGAAAGGAACATTTTTAAGACTTGAGACAGAAAATTGGGCAAGGGACTGAAATTATTTCTACTTTTTTGCTTAGGATGAAGCATGAACACTTGCCAGCAATCAGTTTTCTTTTGGATGAGAGTAAGAATAACTAGCAGTAAATATCAATGTGTTTAAGGAAGTTTGACCCCTGCCACTCACTGGCAGTCCAGGTAATTTATGAAGTAGAGCAAAGCAGTTAAACATATAAGCTCTGGGACAGGGCTAGGATTGGGTCTGGGCTCTGCTGTGTGACCTTGGACATCATAGCTGGTCTTTCTTTGTTTCCTGGGTTGTGAGGCATTACTCACGTGAGGGCTTAGATGGAATAGCTGCACATGGATGTTGTAAGATCTGCTGACTAGAGAGTGTCAGCACAGTCCCCCCCCTTCCCAGTGTGTACTTCACTGCACACACCAGCTGGATTATCAGTTTGTCCTTTCACTCTTATATCCTGCCTGCTCTAAGCCCTTTTTTCTCCCTCTGGATTATGCTTTTAGATTTGGGGAGATGATTGCCAGCCTCTGGTACAGGGGACCTCAGATTTTGCTTCCTGACAGCAGAGGGTGCCATAGTGTTTCTCATGACAGAAATCTATACACAATTACTTTTTTTTTTTTTTTTTTTTTCTGTCTGGCACTGAAAACTGAAGTCTCCTGGCTGGGAGACCAGCATTTATAGTCCATTATTGTAATAGTGACATGAACCAACACCAAGAATGCACAGTCATTGGGCGGCTTTAAGTTTTAATTCGGCATGTCTGTTTACCACTGTATTTTGTACTTCTCTGTATTTCTCGGGTCAGGTTTGTAAAGACAGAATCTTTTGCGGCTAAGCTAGGTGTGATGCCACACGCCCATCTTAGATACTGTTCTACTGCTGTGACGAAACACCGGGACCAAGACAGTTTATGAAATGAAGCGTTTCACTGGAGGCTTGCTTACAGTTTTAGAGGGGCTAATCTGAGAAGATTTTGATTGAGAACACGAGGTGGGAGGTGGGGGCCAGACAGGCAGGTAGGCGAGCCTCTGGGGCAGTAGCTTGAGAGCTCACAAATGATCTGAAAGTTGCAGGCAGAGAGAGACAAGGAGCTGACATAGGGTTTTGAAGCCATCACCGCCACTGGTGTCACAACTACTGTAACAAGGCCACACCTTTTCATTCTTTCAACAGTCCACCAGGGGGGAACAAAATATTCAAACGAGTTATTCTCATTCAAATCACTGCGATGCTTAAAACCCAGCTCTTGGAAGGATGATTGCAAGTATGAGAATAGCGTGGACATCACTGTGAGATTCATCCTTAGAAAAGCCAACCAGACTACTAAAGCCCGAACCAAAACAAACAAAAATTTCATGGCTGACAGAATAGCTATTGTTTTGCCAGCACACATTTTGGAGTGGGCAAGGGAGGATGGCTGGAGTGCAGTACTGAACTGACGTGAATTCTGGTGCCGAGGGCGGGTCTGATGTGAATTCGGTGCTGTGGGGACTCAAAGCTGAAGGACCAAGTAGAGCGTAGTCTAAGCAGGCAAAGAACTGGTTGGCTTACCAATAATTGTGAACTGATCAGAGCCAGGTTACCAACGGTGCCCACCAAGGAGGTTGTAAAATATGGCAGATAGGCTTATCTTTCAATGGAGCACTGGAACTCCTTTCTGAAAATACAGCTATCTTCCCCCGCCCCTGCCCTAAGAGTTACACATGTTCATTAAAGAAACTAGGGTATGTGGGGGATGGGGTAGAAGGAGGAAAAACAGTAAGTGCCCTTCACTTGGACCCAAGACGATCCTGAGAGCATTTTGACTCCTTTCGTTACAATCTCTTTTCTAAGTATTAAAACAACAAGTTTGTGATTATAACACACGTTTTTCCTCATCTTGGTATGCTAGAGCAAGCATATCCCTGTAATACTGCTATCTCCCTGTAAGCTTGGTTTAAGCGCCTTGTTCAAAGTTTCAGTTTGTAATCATTGGGCATTTAGAGGATTTTTGTTTCTAAGTATGCATAAGTGAGGAATGACCTGAGCAAGACTGGGCCTGCGTTTCTGTTGCTGTCCTTAGTAAAAGGACCTTATTTTAAAGAGATAAGGCACTAGCAATTTAGCAAAGCCGAGTAAGGACTCTATAATGTGAGAGCGAATCATTCAAGCACCAAATGACTCTTCTAGCACAAAGGGTAGGGTGGGAAGCAAGTGTGAGTGCTTCTCCTCCCACGGAGCCTACATTTTAGAGGGCGTGTGGGAAACATAATAAAATGGTGGGATGCTACTCAATTACAATAAAAAAATGAGGTCCTGCTGGGGCTGGAGAGATGGCTCAGTGGTTAAGAGCGTGGGCTGCTCTTCCAGAGGACTCAGGTTTGGTTCCCCGCACCCGCACAGCAGCTCACAGCTATTGGTAAACTTCAGTCCCAGGGGATTCAGTGTCCTCTGAGAGAACCAAGTATGTATGTGGTGCACAGACATATGACAAAAAAATCCCATACACATTAAAAAAAAAAAATCAACAACAGAAAGAAATGAGGTACTGATTGATGTGCGCTACGAACGAGTACACATGTTGAAAACATGCCAAAGGAAAGAAGCCAGTCACAAAGGGCCGAGCATCATTATCCAATTCCACTTAGATGGCGTGTTCAGAGCAAGCAAACCACAGAGACCGAAGTAAAATCATGTCTGTCAAGGGTTGGGGCTGGTTATAGAGGGCAATGGTGACAGTTCACAGTTTATGTTCTCAAATCGGGTGTGATAATGGTTGTGTGACTATAAGTACACAAATATCCCATTGAATTTATATATTCAAAATGGGTGAATTTTATGCCCTGTTCATTATATCTCAATTAAGCTGCTATTCTTATTTTTAAATGTCTGCTATCTCACAGCTAAAGGATTCCAGGGCCTAGAAAGACTGCTCAGCAGTTAAGCTAACTGGCTGCTCTTGCAGAGGACCTGGGTTTGGTTCCCAGCACCCACAGGCATTTAATAACCATCTGTAACTCCAGTTCCAAGGGAATTTGATACTCTTTTCTGGCCTCTGTGGGAACCCAGAATGATTGCAGTCTATATAAATACATACAGGCAAACACTGTATAATAAAAAATAAATCTTCAATGATTCCAAAATGACATGATGCTTGGGCCTTGCATGAACATATTTTTTGTTGAGTACTGGGTTCTGGACAAAAATAAGACTGACTAGGATTTAATAACTGTGAAAGCCAAGATGTGGGCATAAGATGGTCTGTGATACTGTTTTATCTACTTTTCTGCCTGACAATTTTTACAGCGGGCATTAACAATGTATTAAAAAAACTAGAGGTTGACCCTGGGGCGGTATCTGGCAGTTCACCTCTGTCAACTGGAGCATTACTGGTTCCTAACCTAGGGTTTATTGGCAACCCTCTGCATTTTGGATCCCGCCTTTGCTGTGTGACCCTGGAGTGCTATTTAATTTCTTTATGCCTTGTTTTCCTCATTCATAAAATACAGAGCTTAGAGTATTCGGTTTTAGGGCTGTTGCAAAGACTCACCGTGTTTTAAAGGATTCACACCTTGTCTCCTTTCCTTTCCTAGGCTGAGAATCCTCTGTTGCTCAGTACTCGCTGCTCATCTATCTACAGGGAGATAAGTGCTGCCAGCGTGCCCGGAGGAAAGTGTTGCTTAGACACTGCAGCAGAACAGGAACTGACTGACAGGTGATGAGCCCGTGGCACTCAGGCACTTAGCACCGTGGGAACCGGCATTCCCTCTGGCTCCCCTTCAGTTTCACCCCACTCTCACAGCCCACCCCGGCAGCCCGCTCTGCCAATGGAGGAGACGGAGGTCAGCCGAGATAATCAAGCTTCTTGCCTGGTCCTCGAAAGAAGTGTTTTCTGCCCTAGCGCTTGAGATTGCTCTCTGCCCTGAAAGCGGGCCGCAGCCTCACTGTGCCAGGCACCAGCTCCCTCTGTCTGTGCGGGAATGCATTTGTGAGCTGATGTGCCCTCCCGGGTAGGAATGAATTCCCGGTTCTTTCACTCTCTTGTGAGGGAGGGGCTGCTTGTTGATTCTGATCCTGGCTCTGGCACAGCTGGGTCCTCTGACTACCTCCAATGACACATGCCTGACCTCATCCAAAGAGGCACCAGCTCTTTGCCTTGCCTTGCACTGCCATCTCTCCCGTCTGTCTCCACAATAAACCCCAAGATCATCCACACATGGGCTCAATAAGCATTTATTGAGTTCCTGTTACCCAAAGAATATTATAGTTAAGGTTTAGGTTTGGGGGAGTTCAAAAGGCGGGAGGGAGAAGGAAGCCAAGCTAGGAGGCTAACTACTCTCTTTGGAGGAAACTAGTTGGAGAATTAAAATGACTGTTTTTAGTTTCTTGTAATCCTTTTCTTTCTTATAGCACACGATGTCTGCCTTGCATCGCAGTTTCACATGCGCAGTAAAAAGTCTCTTCCGACCTCTAGTCTTATTTTTCCTTTAAATGGAATTCCCCACCAAGAGAAATACACCCTTGGTTTTGATGATTGTTACCCACTTGACACATGCCTGGCACCTCTCAGGGTATTCCTCCCTCCCTCCCTCCCTCCTTCCCTCCCTCCCTCCCTCCTTCCTTTCCTTTCTTTTATCCTTCCTTCCTTCTTCCCTCTTCCTGGATTCCTTTTCTCTTACCTTCCTCCATGCTACTTGGATTGTGTTTGGTATAAGCCACTTTTGAGGTTTTGATTCTTTTGAGTCAGCCTCACTTCACACGTCTTCCCAGTTGCATCATGTGGGAGGTTAAGAAGCGGGAGATGGACCCAAGAGCACTGCCAACACCAGATGGCCCCCCACTTGATTGCTTGAGAAGGCCGGATCTCATCCCGAAGGTAATGGCAGTTACATACTTACCGAGTGCTTCCTGAGGCAGTAGGCACTGTGCCAGCACTCAGGAGGCAGCAGGGCACAGATGCGTGGACGGATGGGAGCCTTGCCGACAAAGAGCGTATAATCTAGGGGAGAAGAAGGCATTCAAAATGGGAATGAGGTTATGGAAAGTACTACCGGGGGTGTTAAAGTATTGTGAGGAAGTGTCTGCGGTGGGCTGGCTGCCCCAGCTGCTTCGCTTGCACAGGGCCTTTCTGAGATACTTCCCTGGAGCTGGGCCTGGAGTGAGAGAAGTGCACAGAGTTGGAGTTGGGCAGACTGGATGAGGCAGAGAATTCCAGCCACACCCAGCAGCAAATGTAGGGCCTGAGACCAGTGTGACACCTTGAGGGACAAAAGAGAGGCAGAATGTGGGAACCCTGGCCTGGGTACCAGCAGGTAAGCTGTGCTTGCAGAGTTTAAATGGTGGTGGGTTTGTGCGGTCTTTGAAAGCTGTGTTAAGAGGTTTTTTTCCTGTTCCAGTGGGAAGCTTCGGAAAATTTAAAGCAAGGTAGCTTGTCTCACTTTCTCTCCTGATTGTCTGGAAGGTAGACTGCAGAGAAACAAGATATAGGTACAGACTGAGAGGATGCTGTGGTCCAGGGAGAGAGGCTGGACCGCCTGAGTGCTGAGACACAGGACCACAGTGCCAGCAGGGAGTAGATAAACTTTTCTCTGTTTCACCATCCTCCTTCAGGGCACAGCAGTGTTGCGCAGGACGCAGGCTGATCCAGGAGAGCAGTGTTTCCCCCTGCGATAGAGATACTGAGGGTTGGAGGGCTCTGTATCTTGAGGCAGGCACTATGAAACAGAAGATGCAGAACGGAAGTAATAGATATTGCTAAGTGTTCTTCTGAACTGTCCCTGATAGTCATGGGAGACCATCAGACCCTTGGGGAGAGTTGTTAGACATGTGGACAGAAGAGAGAACTGCCAAGATGCTGTGCCTGACTACAAGCCTCTCTCTAGAAAACAGTATGGCTCACCTTCCTTGTATTAGTCACCCTTCCTCTCTCTCTCTCCCTCCCTCCCTTTCTTTTTCCCTCTACCCCTCTCTTCCTCCTTCTCTTCCTCCCTCCCTCTCTCCTTTTCTTTCTTCCACTTAATCCTGGTAAAGATTTTGCATCAACTATTGATAGACCCAGGGACATTCTTTTTAGTTCTATCAGACCAGTAATACTTTAACCTATGAGAACTTGGGATGGTAACTACATTTGTAACAAAGCTGGACATCTATAAACCATCATACCTAGTGGTAATATGTTTTAATTAAATAATAGTAACAGAGGGGAACCTAGTTTAGAGTGCTTCAGGACTTGGGTTCAAGCTATGGCTTTGACGCTAGCAGGAAGTTGATGGGAACTTGATGGGAAGGACACATTTTTCCCATTAAAGTGGAATAACTATAATAACTTCCTATTCTCCCCCAAATTAATACTAACTATTAAACATGATAATTAATACTAATTGTTTACAGAGTTCATAGCAAGCGCTCATTGATTTGAAGATATCACTAAATCTACACAAACCTGGATTGATACACTGCAAGGGAACTTGTGTTTGGTTTCCCATTTTTCAAGTCCTAGACTTGCCTTTTAATAGGTCATTGTGTTGCTTCTCCATGTCTGTAACACATACCCCAAAGAAACAATTTAAAAGGAGAAAAGGTTCATTTTGGCTCACTGTTTTGGCTCTCAGATTTCTGCCCATAGGTAGCTGGCTTTATTGCTTTTGGGCCCATTGGTAAGGCAGACACATCATGGCGGAAGGGCATGGCATAGGAACACTGCCTACCTCATGGCAAACAGGAAACAGAGAGACAGTGCAGGCAAGCTTCCTCTTCTGCTTTCATTCTTGCTCGGTCCCCGGGCTGTGTAATGGTAAGCACTGTCTGTGTTTAGGGCTGCTCTTTTCCTCATTGTTGTTCCTACATACTAGTTGTCATTTGAAACAGCCCCACAGGCATACAAGTGTGGTTGGTGAATCTTGTGGGTATCTCTAAATCTAAGGTTGGCAGTCAAAGTTAGCCATTACAGGTCTTACAACAGAAGACTGGGATGAAGCAATACGGGTACTAAAAACTGTGAGGTGTTGGGTTTAGAGGGTCAGCGGTTTGTGCACTTGTTTACATTTAGGATTTAAAGGGTTCAGAGTGGAGAAATTTTGAGGACAGAGCTGTATTTTAGGTCTGACCTTCACCCAACAGGGAGTGCCAAGGACATTTGCATCTTTGTCTCAAGTCAAAAGGGATGGTCTCTAAGAGACTTCCCCAACAGGCTTAGGGGACTCAGGGACTCTGCCTGGGCAGATGGCTCGTGGCTGAGAGTTAAAGCAAATGTTACTGCTGGCCGACTACCAGGTCCTATATGCTTTGCTCACATTTCTCAGATATGCGATTTCTCAGATAGCCCATTTCTCTCTCTTATTCCCTTATCTACCTTGGCCTCTTCCTGTTTTCTAGAACATTCTGGAGAGTCTAAAGATGCATGCTCTTCCCAGATAACTGCATAATTGACCTCTCTTCAGGTCATCTCCAGCCACTGGTGAAAACTGTAATTCCTTCTCCAACTAAGAGAAACTTCATTAAGATATATAGCAGTGGCAGGCTTCAGTGTCTTGTTCAAATAGAAAGATTTAGCAAGCAAATGAGGTGAGCACCACTTTAAAAACTGTCAACGCAATTGGCATTTATAGAAATGTACACATTTTGAATAGAAAGCACTGTTTTTCATTTATATTTGGGTAATTAACAAAATGGCGTTCTCAACCTCAAAGAAAACCTTAAGCTTTAGACAGTAGAAATTCTGCAGATTACATTCTAGGATTAAACTTTAATAAGAACAGAATGATTAGGACAGGCACCTGAGCTTTCCTTACGACTTCATAACATGCTTTATGCCTGGAAGATCTCTAGGAAGCAATATAAAGATACTTCATGCTAAAAACCAATGTACTTTTCAAAAGCCATTCATGCCCAAAGAAAGATGTATAGCTTTAAATATTTTTATTAGCATGGAAGAAGACAGGTTACCAAAAGAACTCAAAGCTCATTTTAAGAAAAAAAAAATTGCAACACCAGACAAATAAAAGAGGTGAAAGCTATGAGGAACGGGTTTTGCATCATTTTCCTCTCTGCAGCTGGAGAGATGTCTCAGAGGTTAAGAGAACTGGCTGCTCTGTCAGGGGACCCAGCTCCCACGTGGCAGTTCACAACCATCTGTTACTCCAGCTTAAGTGGCCTCTTCTGACCTCTGTGAGCACTGTAAACATGGGGTCCACATATATGCACTCAGGCAAAAACCTCACACACATCAACCAAAAATTAATCTTTAAAGAAAGGTCCCAGGGCTACCGGCACAGGTCTATAATCCCAGCACTCAGGAGGCTCAGGCAGAATGATCAGGAGTTCCAGGTTAGCCTGGGCTAAATAGTAAAACCCTATTATAAATGAAGCAAAACAGACAAAACATCTCACAATGATAGGCATGAGGGAGGAAGGGTAGGGCCCCCAGAGAGCACGTGAGCAGCATCCTTGGGAAGAAAGGAGACCTGTGTGCAGCAGTTCCACTTCTGGGCTGGCAACTCACAGAAATGTTTCCAAGCATCGTGGTACAAGTGTGAGGACATTTATAGCACTGCGAAGCGAGAACAGCAAATACCTTCTTCCAGCAGGTAGAAGAGAAGATGCGTGGAGGGAGGCATTACCAAGCAGGAGGACTCTCTGGGATTTGGCTTTGGGGATCTATAGAACACTGTAACTTTCAAGAATGTCCTGGATCTAGTTTGTGGCCTGCAATGCCACCTCTGTTGTTATTCAGACATTGAGGAAGAGACAAATTTTAGGCAAGCCAGATTTGTCAATATAGGAGAAAAAATTTAAAAAGTATTAGTGAAAAAAATAAATCTGCACTAAATCACATGAAGATGAACTAATGAGCTGGGCCATGGTGGAGCACACCTTTAATGCCAGCACTTGGGAGGCAGAGACAGGCATATCTTTGTGAGTTTGAGGCCAATGTGGTTACAGAGTGAGTTCCAGGACAGCCAGAGCTGTTACACAGAGAAACCCTGTCTCAAAAAACCAAAAACCAGATCTTTTCCCACTTCTTTCATAAGATTCCCTGCATTCTGCCCAAAGGTTGCCCATAAGTCTCGCATCTGCATTGATAGTCTGCAGGGCAGATTCAGAGGTCCTCTGTGTCAGGCTCCTGACTTGTTCCCTCTTTTCTCCTTCTTCTGATGTCCATCCTCTTTGCCTTTCTGGATAGGAATTGAGCATTTTAGCAAGAGTCCTCCCTCTTGATTAGTTTCTTTAGGTGTACAGATTTTAGTAGGTTTATCCTATATTATATGTCTATATGAGTGAGTATATACCGTGTGCATCTTTCTGCTTCTGGGATAGCTCACTCAGGATGATCTTTTCCAGAGGACAGGAACTCCACAAGGAGAGCAACAGAACCAAAAAATCTGAGCAGAGGGGTCTTTCCTGAGACTGATACTCCAACCAAGGACTGTGCATGGAGATAACCTAAGACCCGTGCACAGATGTAGCCCATGGCAGTTCAGTATCCAAGTGGGTTCCATTGTAATAGGAACAGGGACTGACTCTGACATGAACTGATTAGCCTGCTCTTTAATTACCTCCCCCTGAGGGGGAAGCAGCATTACCAGGCCGCAGAAGAAGACAATGCAGCCACTCCTGATCAGACCTAATTGACTAGGAGCAGAAGGAAGGAAAAGAAGACCTCCCCTATCAGTGGACTTGGGGAGGGGCATGCAGGCAGAGGGTGGAGGAAGGGAGGGATTGGGACGGGAGGAGGAAGGGAACCACAGGGGGGATACAAAGTGAATAAAGTGTAATTAATAAAGAATTAAAAAAAAAAAAACCAAAACCAAAACCAAAACCAAAACCAACCAACCAAACAACAACCTCATCCCCCAAAAGGAAAATGAACTAATGGCAAGAAATCCACAAATATACTTTATTATATTAGCAAACCATATCTTTTTAATAGGTATAGAAGAGTCTTTTATGAAAGTTAACATTGTTTCCCAATCCAAACATAAATAAAATAGGAATAGAACAGAATTTTAAGTTATTTGTCCTGTGACACAATATTCTCATTTTTTTTTAATTGTGAAAGATTGAATATTTACATTCTACTAAACCCATATCGGACTCCTAATGTCCAAGGTGATGGTAGTAGGAAGCAGTGGCTTTGGGGGGCGGGGCAGACTAGATAACCATGAGACAACAGTGTTAGTGCCCATCTAGAAGAGACTCCAAAGAGCTCCCATGCTCCTTCTGCCTGAGAAGACACAGCAGAATTTTATGCTGACTGTGAACCAGGAAGTGGTCCTCACTAGGTCAAATGCCAGCACCTTGGTGTTGACTTCTAACCATCTAAAGTTGTGTGCAGTGTGTCCCTGTTGTTTATCTGTTACTCATTCCCTGGTAGCCACGACTGGAACGGGCTGCAACTCTTATCTGTGTGATGAATACAAATAATCTAAGTGTTCTAAATAGTTTGAAGAAGAGACTGTCTACCCAGGCATATTTTCTTTTGTAACAAGTGAATTCTTCTGCAGTACAAAGTGTTCCTAAGATATCCCTAGCTCCTGTGACAGGAAATATATAAGAATTGCTTATACTGTCCAAACTGAAGAGCAAATTCATTCATTTAGGGCCTGATAATTGACATTTCCTGCAACCCTACATCGCTGTGACCTCATATGGCTTGCTATTTCACATTCCATTACAGAATTAAAGCAAACACCAACCACTCACCAACATCTGATAGCAAATATTACGTTAAAATCAAACTGTGACTAGTTTTCCATCAAAATGGAGAACTAATCAAAGATGTACCATCATTTTAATTTACCATTTATTGGAAAATTCAGGTCACACAGAGATCATAAAAGCAGAAAACAGGGATTAGAGAGATGGCTTAGTGGTTAAGAGTGCTTCCTGCTCTGCTAGAGGACCTGAATTAAGTTCTCAGCACTGATGTGCTGAGGCTCATAATTGTAGCTGCAAGGGAATCCGACACCTATGCCTCTGTGGGTACCTGCGCTCAGGTGTGCATATCACATGCACATAATTTAAAGGAAAATAAATCTTAAAGTTGTGATAATTAGCATCAGTGGTGGAAAAGCAAGAAAATAATAACATGGCTGATGATATGATTTTATATTTAGGAAGCACAAGACATTAGTAAGTAAAAATTAAGGAGAGGATTTGGTTAGGTAACTGATACAAGATTCATATATAAATCTTAGGATTCAAGATGCTGAGGCAGGGGAACTACCATAAATTCAAGGCCAGTCTGGGCTGTAATGTGAGTCCCTACCTAAAAAGAACTTTTAAAGATGATTAATAATGGGTTAAGACACACAGCACTTATATAAGGGGAGAACTTTACACATTACTTAAAAAAACATTTTGAAAAAAAAAACAGAAATTATATAAATAACATTGTAAAATTTTGTTGTATGACGTAAGAGATCAGAACAAATGGCAAGAAAGACAATATTTGTAACTGAGAAATTTGTACAAGGTCTTGAGTTTGCTTCCTGGCACCATAAAATAAATGAATACATGGAAACACAAATAAATAAGACCTTAAATATTTAAGGTATTTTTTTATGAGTTTGTAGAAAATTTAAGACTTCTTCAGGACACTGTTTAATTCCTATGTGTAGCTGATTTCTAATTCCTGGCCACTAAGGACTCCCAGGAATGGATGCCCTCTGGCCTCCCTGCTAGGCTGCCCATCCATAAGAATGCTTTCTTTCCTTGTTCCTGACTTCATACTCCATATTCTGCGGTGGCAGACTCCCCTTCATTCTGCCTGGCTAAGCTGGGCTGCTCTCCGCCATGGTTGCCTCTTTACCTCCTATAGACTCTCCATCTGCTATGGATGATGAGAACTCACTCTCTCCTGGATGCCCAGCTGTTTGAGTTCATCCAATACAGTTAGGGCTGAATTGTTTTGGGAAGGAAGGAGGGACAAAGAATGGAAGGATGATGATGACGAGAAATAACTAATTTTTCTTTTCTTTTATTCTTCAATACATTGAACTATAGACAGTTTCCTCTAAATGCTATTCAAGCGAATCTCACTAATTTTGACATATAGGGCTTCCATTGTTGTTCAGTCTCAAGAAGACTATTGTTTTTGTCATGATTTTCTATTTGACTCAGGTGTTATTTGTTTAAATGGTGCAAGACTTTCAATCCAACATGTCTTTACTTGATTTTGCCAGCCATGCTAAGTGTCAACACTCTGGTTTTTTTTTTTTCTGATATAAGAGAGAAAGCCAACAAGCATTTGTGTCTTAAGATGCATTTAAAGAATCACCAGGGTAACACATTGATGGAGACGAATCAGAATTATAAGCTTCTTAGCTCATAATTGCCCCAGGATGCAAAAATGTTCTCTGAAGTCTAGGTGTCTTACAAATCTTTGCTAGATTAATGCTGTCAGGCCAGTTTGAGCCCACAGAGAAGCTGTGCTTTTCTGGCTGGCAGCTTCAAGGGGCAGCAGGGGATTTGCTTCTTACAGCACAAGGTCTCCTCTCCACAGCCATGAGCACCTCTTGTGTTTCAAGGCTAGAGGGTAAAACGTTTGAGAGGAAAAAGGCATCTCCGAGAAGGCCCCAGACTCAGTTTGGGGTGAGTTATGTAATTTCTGCCTTTTTGATTAATTAACAGTGTGAGTCTTGGTTTCCGACTTTGCAGTTTCTGACTTTACATTGGCTACTCTCTTGCAGAATTGGTGATACCATATAGTGTTAACCATCTCCCCCTTTTCCTCTCTGACTCTCTGGCCCCCTCCCTTCTCCTCTCCCTTCCTGCCTGTCTCCCTCCTTCTTTTCCTTTCTCTCCCCTTAGAGGGCTTCAGCATGAGCATTCTTGTGTATACATTATTGGTTTGAGTTTATGTACCTGTTAATTGGCGAAGAGAATATTCTGTTTCTTTCCCCCTCTTACCTAGGCTATCAGTTAGTATGAGAGTCCGTGTCTCCTGCTCCCCAATTCATATGTTGAAATCTAATTCCCAATAGGACAGTAATAAGATGTGGGGCTTTTGCAGGGAGATCAGGTCGTGGTGTGGGCCCCCATCAATGGATTAGTGTTCTTATAACAGAGGCTTTTCTAAGAAATGAGGTCAGAATGAGAAAATGCGATTTGTGAGGAGCTGATGAGCCTCACCAGACACCAAATGGGCACCACCTTGCTCTTGGATTTCCTGGGCTCCAGACTGTGAGAGAGAAATTTTTGTTGCTCACTACACGCCCGTCTGGTTTATGGTGCACCATGAATAAACAAGGGCAAAAATGTGAGTTTAAAAATTTCCAAGCAGAACAATGAACTTCCTTCCATTGTTTTGTCAGTTGGTCCGTTGCTTTAAAATCCATATTAGCAAACACATACTGGCTCGTGATCATGCCACCTGAACATAATTGTTCATGCCACATGGATATTTAACAACGTACACGATCTTTGAGAAACCTAGGTATCAAATTAATTTCTGATTCATTTCTAGCAAGTTTATCTCTTTCTCTATCTCATCCACCACAGCTTTTCTTTTAAATTTTAACTCATGACTCAGTTGAAGAACTAAGACAGCGATAATTGTACTTATCTGTGTGCTGCTCTCATTACCTCTACCCTACTTTGGAAAAACTGTCCCTAAATTCTGTGTTTGTCATTACCTTACTTTAAACATAATTTTGCTAAATACATGTATATATCTTATGGTAAGTATATCTGATATATGTATATAGCAAGTAGATTAAGTATATATGTTCGCACATATATACAGTAGGTATATATACTGAATATGGGCAGTCTAATACATAAATAGACATACATATTTGTGTACATATATGGCAGAAGAATACAGTCTTCTGTTTTTAAACTTTCAAAAGAGTATAAATAAGTTTCTAGGACTTGGTCTTATCACTTAACATCTGACAGATTCGTCCATGCCATAGTAACACCGCTCATTTATTTTCACTGCTACAACTGTTCGACAATCCGAAGACACTAGCCTATCCCAAATGTCAAGTTTTTTTTGCTATTCCGAACAATGCTTCTGTGAATGTGTGTGCATGCCAAGGCAGTAGTCACAAGGGTTTCTGTCATACATGTTGTGTGCATGCTACGTCAGAAACATAGATGGACATGTTTGTGTCTTTCCACCGTGTTGGAATCCATTGGATAACATAATAAACTAACAAAATAAGTCAGTTTAGTTGGTAGTTACTTATCAAGCACTCCCATTTCTGCTTGATACACTTGGCCATTGCTGTGTTGTTTTGTTCGAATTCTAAGCACCAGTGGTAACTCTCAGCTCACATGTAATAGACATGTATGCCTGATATAGAATCATGGCAGCAGGGAAAGTCTGGAGGTCAAATGAGAAGTAGGACAGAAGGACACAGTGCTGCCCAAGCCCAGAGTTGCTAACTACAGTGCAGGTGGCATTTGAAGCTGGCTGAGTGTCAGGGCAAAGGGAGATATGGCCTGAAGCCTGGGAACAGAGGCAGAGGTCCCTCACTGGCCGTGTTCCCATACAAGGCTTTTGATGAGTGACTGGGTGACAGGTCGCTGTGTTTGCCTCATTTCCCAGGCTGTTGTAGCTGTGTGATTGATAAGTTCTATGTCTGGTGTCTTTTACCGATTCGGTATAGTCACAGGTGTCATTAATTGTGGTTATAAATAAATCATGAGTTTGTGTTTCCTGGTGTGCTGACAGAGGGTAGTTAACGAGTCATTCTTTCTTGTCACTTATACTCAAAATGGAGTAACTCAAGTAAAACTGTTGCTTTACAAAATGAAACTTAAGGCTAGGCACAGCTTGAAAGTTGTTGTGTCATACAAAGTTGGATAACCTAGAGAGAGCTAGCCTATTGTCAATATGTGTACTTAGGAGTGGAATTACTTAGGTATATTCTGTGTAAAAGTTCAACTTTTATTATCTATAATTTATCTGCTTATGTGTCCATGTACCTGTGTATATATGTGTGTATGATGTATGTATTAATCTATCTATCTATCTATCTATCTATCTATCTATCTATCTATCTATCTTTACCTACTTTATCTTTGCTGCTTACGAAGGTTATATATAATTGTGAGGGAAGGTGAGCTGGAAGTCAAATTAATAACCAATGATGATGATTTGATCAAGTGTAGTTAAGTAATGAAGCGCCCATAAAAGCCTCCAAGTGACAGGCTCAGAGGGCATGCTGAATGGTGACTGTCAAGGTATTGGGAGGGTTGGTGGTATGCTGGAGCCTGCACAGAGGCCCTGCTCCCTCCTCCTCCCCACAGTTTGCCCAGTGCAGCTTCCATTCAGCTGTTCTTTCCTGTGGCCTTTCTATAGATAAGCAGATGTAAGTAAGCTCTGTTCCTGCTCTCTGTGAGCTATACCACAGAATACTGATGCTGCTGGGGTTGTGGGACCCATGGGTGGTGGTACTAGAGGATGACATGGCGGGGGGAGAGTGCAGGAACTCCTGGTTTTTATGTTTCCTTCCTTCCTTCTTTCCTTCCTTCCTTCCTTCCTTCCTTCCTTCCTTCCTTCCTCCCTTCCTTCCTTCCTTCCTCCCCTCTCCCTCCCTTCCTTCCTCCCTCCCTCTCTCTCTTCCTTCCTTCCTCCCTCTCTTCCTTCCTCCCCTATCCTCCCATTTTTTTGAGACAGGATCTCCTGATTCTCAGTCTGGCCGCACATTTATGACCTTCCTGCTGCAGCCTCCAGTGTGCTGACCGTTACTACCACACCCCACTGAAACTCCAAATTTGAATCTAAACTAGACTCTGGTCTGATCATTCTGGGACCTCATACTTATTCCTAGTGTCTCAAGTAAAGGAAATTCAGGATAAACCTTTAAATATGTGGGTTTAATGCTAACTCCTAGCAATAATCCTCAAAACTGAATTGAACTGTAGGATCTCTCGGTTCCCATACAAAGAGGATGAGAGAATTGGTTGGTGTGAAGGAAAAAACTTCATATATTTCGTGTCAGAAGTATTATTGTTAAACATAGCTAGTAATAGCATCTAAACCAAGAGTTTAAACTTGTTATGATTGCTATTATTTGGACTTATTTTTGACAGCTTATTTCATGTTTTCATTTTTAATTTGTTTTTTGACATGGTCTTACTTTGTAGTCCTGGTTATTTTAGAGCTGGCTATGTATACCATCACCATGCCTGGCCTTGCTTTTTTTTTTTTTTTTTTTTTTCTTCACTAATCTGATAGGCCTTTGTGTTTTCCTCATGGCTTGATTTCAGACTCCATTATGTCTATTTATTTATATCTGTACACATTATTTGTTGAAATGTCTAGTCACATCTTTTGTCCATGCTATAACTGAATTGTTTATTCATAAATTATGAGTATTATGCTCTCTAGTTCTTTCTCAGATATGTTATTTGTAAATATTTTCTCCTAGTTTTTCATTGTCTTTAAAATTGAAAAAATGTAGTTTATGTGTATGGGTTTTTTACCTTCATGTGTGTCTGTGCACCGTGTGTGTAGTGTCCATGGGGGCCAGAAGAGGGCATACAATCCCTTGGGACTGTAGTTACTGCAATCATGAGCCACCATGTGGCTGTTGGGACTTGAACCTGTGTCTTCTGGAAGAAGAACCAGTGCTCTTACCACAGAGCCATCACTTTAGCTTCTGTCTTATGTTCTTAATGATAATCAATCTGAAGGCAAAAGGTTGAAATTTTGGTGAATTACAATTAATTCAGGCTCTTTTTATTAGCTGAAAGTAGAAGAACTTTTTCCCTAGTCTTAGATTTCCAAGAATTTTCTCTTGTATTTCGCTGAAAACATTTTGTAGTTTTTATGACTCACATTTAAGAGCATCCCTTATTTTTTATAATAGCCATGAAGCTTGGGTTGTCCTTTATTTTTTGGTTCTGAGTGTTCAATTGTTTTGGCACCACTTGTGGCCATGGCTGTCTGTCCTCTGTTAAAGTGCTCTGGGCCTTCACAAGGCTGTCAGGCTCTGTGCTCTCTTCTGTCCATCCGTGTATCAGCTCCTTGACAGTACAACACAAAAAATCATTTAGGTTGACTCTTCCTTATTTTTTAAAAACTGTATTAGTGGTCCTACTTCCTCTGTCCACATATAAATCTTGTTTATGCCCACAGAGATCTTGCAAGGGTTTTGATGGGAATTGTGTATAAATTTGGGAAGACTTCACATTTTTCTCTTGAGTGCTTCCAACTCCATAACTGACCCTACATTTACTTCCTCCTCCTCTGTTGTACTGATTTTAGCATTTAAGTCAGTCTTCGTCCGATAACAAAATAACACAAATTGTGTGGCGTAAGTGGCAAACATTTAATCCTGTAGTTTTGGAGGTTGAGAAGTCCAAGATAAAAGCACTAACCAGTTTGGTTCCTGACCTGCTGCCAGCCATCCTCTTTCTACATCCTTACACAGAAGAGACAGAACTTCTTCAGTCCTTATAAGTACACTAATTCCATTTTGAAGGCTCCATCCTCATGACCTCATCTAAACCTAACCATCTCCCAAAGGCATTGTGAGTTAGGAATTTAACCCAGGCATTTAAGGGCACAAACATTTTTTGTTTGCATTGTACTTAAATATTTAATTTTTGAGTGATTGTTCACTGATCGTTTGTAGAAATATAATTTATTTTGTATGTTTATCTTGCATTCTGTGACTTTGACAAACTCCTAATGGCTACCGAATTCTGCTTTTTGTTTGTTTGATCCCTTGAACTTTCTGCATAACTAAATCAGACGCTGAATGAAATGATGAGTGGATATGCTTGACTTATTCTTCACTTTCATGAATGCATTCAGCCTGTCACCATTAATTAGAAGGTGAGCTGTAGGGACATTCTTAAATGATCTTTATCAAATAGAGAAGAGTTTTTCCCCCTCCTCCTCTTCTTCTAGTCATGAGTACATATTGAATCTTGTTAAACAATTTTTATGGATTGTTATGGTTAATATTGATTGCTACCTTGACAGGATCTAGAATCCCCTGGGAGACATACCTTGTCATGTCTGTGAGACAGTTTCTAGATTAGGTTAATTGAGGTGGGCAGACCTACCCTATATCTGGGTGGTACCATTCCACGGTCTGGGCTCGTGGACTGCATAAACAGGAGAATGTTAGCCAAGCACCAGTGTTCCAGTCTCTGCTTCCTGACTGTGGACACGAGATGACCATACCTTTGCTGCCTTGCCTTTTTTGCCGTAGATCGTAACCTCAAGCCATGAGCCAGGAAAAACCCTTCCTCCTTTAAGTTCCTCTTGCCACATAGTTTGTCACAACACTGACAAAAGTAAGTAACATGTGAACTAATTGATATGACCGTGTAATTTTTCATTGTCTTTAGCTCATTAATATGTAGATTACATTGACTTTAAAATGGTGAATTTATTGTTCAGACTTGGGAAAAAAAACCCCACTTGGTCATGTGGTACAATGTGTGTGATGTCTTTGCATGATTTTGCATAAAATGAATGGAGATGTGCTTATAAAATTTTTTGATAAGAGTTGATGTTAATTTTTCAGTAAACACTTGGTAAAAATTTCCAGCAAAACCTCTTAGACCCAAAGAGTTCTATTCTGGCAGTTGTAAGAGGGTAAGTCTGACCTCTCTGAGTTGACAAGGCTGGTGGTACTTGGCTGTAAACCGCAGCGGCTGCTTAGCCGTTTCTTCCCTTGTAAGGGTGTCCTTTCCTGGTCATCTCATTCTAGGACAACCTTTTGCTGTGGTTTTATCTGTGCCCATTATTCTTTGCAGGTTCCTCGCTTCTGTAGCCCCAATTCTGAGGCAAAAAGAAAATTCAGGATTCACCTCTGTCATTCCGTGAGCCCTTGGACCCTCTACCTGCCTTCTCTCTACCTTCCAGAATCTTATGTTAGTTTTAGACAGAACATTCAAGGGTTTTAGTTGTTTTGAATGGGAAGAATAGGGCAATTTGAACTCCCCCTCCCCACTTCCTCGAAGCAGAAAGGCAGAGTGAGGAATTTAATGAGGGAAAATAAAATCTCCATTGAGAGATGTTGTTCTAGTCACATTCTATTGCTGTGACAGAACAATCTGTACAAAACTGAGTCTGGGGAACAAGGAGTTTACTTGCTTGATACCAAGTCATAGTTCACCACTGAGGGAAATCCGGGCAGCAGCTCAAGCAGGAACTTAAAGTAGAAACAGTGGAATTACCGCACTCAGGATGATCTTTTCCAGGTCCATATATTTGCCTGTAAATTTCCTGATGTTCTTGTTTTGAGTAGTACTCCACTGTGTAGATGTACCACAGTTTCTTTAGCTAGTCTTCAGCTGAGGGACATCTGCGTTGTTTCCAGTTTCTGGCTATTACGAATAAGGCCACTATGAACATAATTGAGCAAATGTCCTTGTTGAATGGTGGAGAATCTTTTGGGTATATGCTCAGGAGTGGTATAGCTGGGTCTTGAGGTAGAGGTGTTCCCAATTTTCTGAGAAAGTGCCAGATTGATTTTCAAAGTGGTTGTACAAGTTTGCATTCCTTCCCAGCAATAGAGGAATGTTACCCTTTCTCCACATCCTTGCCAGCATGTGTTGTCACTTGACTTTTTGATCTCAGCCATTCTGATGGGTGTAAGATGGAATCTCAGAGTTATTTTGATTTGCATTTCCCTGATGACCAAGGGCCCTGAACATTTTTTTAGGTGCTTCTTGGCCATTTGATATTTCTCTGTTGAGAATTCTCTGTTTAGCTCTACCCCATTTTTTAAATTGGGTTATTTGGTTTGTTGATGCCAGAATCAGAAAGACACACATGGTATGTACTCACTGATAAGTGGATATTAGCCATATAGTACAGAATAACCATACTACAATCCATAGACCTAAAGAAGCTAAATAACAAGGAGGACCCTAGAGAGGATGCTTAATTCTCATTCAGAAAGGCAAATAGAATAGATACTGGACATAGTTGAGGGGTGGGAACAGGACAGGAGCCTTCCATAGCTGTCCTCTGAAAAACTCCACCCAGCAGAGGATCTAAGCAGATGCTGAGACTCACAGCTAAACTTTGGGCAGAGTTTAGGTAGTTTTATGGAAGTGTGTGTTGGGGTGTGTGTGAAAAGAAGGACCCAGAGAGGACAGAAGCTCCACCAGAAGACGGGGTCTATCTCTGCATAGTTCTCTAGCCTTTGACACACTGGATAGCGGCGTAACTCTTTCACCGTGCTCTCCACTGTGAGTACTCTTCCACTATTTTCGCGGACTACTTGGTTTTAATTTTCACTTTCTAAGCCAGTCTTTATCGCCTTTCTCTAGTTTCTCTGGCTCCTAGAATTTCAATTCCCCTAAAGGTAAAAAAACTAAAAGTACACGGAACTTCATCCTTATGTGATTGACAGTTCTGAGTAGAGGCAACTTTGAGAAGTAATTTTCTCCACTAGACCAAGCTGAAGCGCCCTCTGCAGGCCTGGACAAGATGGTGCTATCACCTGGCTTTCTTATTTCTTGTCCCATTGGCTTCTCCTTGGATTTTTTTTTTTTTTAATAAATCAAATTGGAATATGAACTCTGCAATCGAGGAGCCTTGCGTAAGACGTCTATCAAACAAGCCCAAAGGTGGACATTTTTCTGTTTGGAAAGTGAAGGTGTGGCCTAGCACTGTTACCATGGTCACCGCTACTGAGGCAGACGGGGGAGGAGTCTCAGCCAACTTGCCAAGAGCTTGTTGTTCTGGAGACGGACATGCTGCGCTTTATCACGCTGCTTTTCTCCAGGTACAATGTTGCCGTGGAAACACAGAGCCCAGGGCCTTAAAGAACACTCATTCCTAATCTCAGCGACTTTATCCACCTGCTTAGGTCTCATTAGCAAAAGTAGCCCCGGGCGATAGGAGGTGTTCATGGTGTCAGTATTCTAACCAGCTTTCTAGAGAAGGGCCCCAATCCCAGACTTCTTCCTGGGTACCTGGGAATCTTGGGCAATCTTTAAACAAGGTTTGCTAAATTACATGGAAACAAATTCTTCGCCTGGGATGCGTGATTTTCAAAATCACGGCTGGGAATTTCTCTGCCCTGAGTTCATTTCATTTCTAAGATCAGACAGCTCCTAAGAGCTGAGACTCAGTCTTATTTTGGGGCTCTAGATTCTTTCGGAACCAGCCTGTGTTCCCGTCGATGGTAACGGTCCTGCTAACCCACATGTCATATCTTCTGTGGATGTGGCAGCTCTCAGTGGCGATGGCACTATGCTGAGCTGAGTGTAGGTGCGCACGTGGCCCTCGCCACACCGCCCCAGTGGACCGCAGGGTTTCCCAGTTATTGTACACTAGATAGAGACAATTCCATGGTTAGGGGGTTGGGCTTTTGTGCTAGCGGATTTTAGGGAGAGAGTCATGAAAATGAGTTGTCTTAATATAAAAAGTTCCCTGCGTTGTCCCTGAGAAACGGGTGATGACTCACAGCTTTCCTTGTTGTTACTATGTTTAAATTAAACTTTGCCAATTGATTAAAATTTCAAAGTCTTCCCTGACATTTTGCTACAAACAGCTCTTGAAAGCATCAGCTAGCTTAAGATCAAATTTCAGAGGAAGGCAGTGGGTGCAGCTAGGAAGACAGAAATCACTGAAGGTATTTCCCACAGGACACACTTTGTGAGTAGTCACTTGAGAGGGGCTGAGGAACAAAGATGAAGGGGACAACCACAACTGTGGCCTTTCAGGGAGCCAGAGAGCTGAGGATGCCACTCAGGGGAAGGAACAGGTTGAGGCATCTCTGTTGGTCCCATAGAGGAGGCTTCTAGAGGGCGGATTTCAAGGGATCTTCAAGCTCTTTACTAACATTCTCCACTTTTGAAACCCACGTATTTGCTAGGCCAGCAGAGGAAGATTGATTCCACCCCTTTCTGCCTCCCAAGTCTTGAACGACTTGACAGTAATGATTGTACAGACACAGTCCCATGCTGCAATGAGTACCTGACACTTAATTTCTAGGCTTCTAGCCCTTGAGCTGTAAAGGGGAACAAAGAGGAGGATGGGAGGGAATGGAAGGCTGACAGGTAACATCTAGTTGTTCATTTATTTGTTGTTCGGTTTACCAGCCACCTTGTGTGGCCTGGTGATGCGTGCCAACTGGATGTTTCTAACCAGTGTGTCGTAATCGATTTTGTCCTTGCTTTATAGTTTGGATAGAGACATTCACGATTCCATGCTCCGCAGATTGATCGGGGTCCGATAAAAATCAGCAGGTAGTCGGTGGAAACAGAGAGGCGAGACCCAGGGATGGCAGCATTACAAACTGCGTGGATGGCAGGATAACAGTAACCATGCCAGTTCTGATGAGGTCAAATGAGGTCAAAGATGACGACGACTGCTTATCCCCACTCTTGGTCCCCATTCTAAGTGCTTTTCACCTAGGAACTCACTTAAGCCTCAGCTTTGTCGCCTAAGATCAATACCATTTCAATTTTAAATATTCTAATAACATACAGCTTGTAAGTAGCAGAACGAAGCATGAATTCCAAACTAGCTCTTAGCCACCACAGAACATGGCAGTCCCAAGCAGCCACAATGAGATTTTACTCATTTGTTGCTTTCCTCTAAGTATTTTATCAAGGGCCACCGATTTGCAAGTGTTTCCTGACTCTCTTCCGTGTACCCTTTGATGGAGAAATTTCTAGGTGTTAGTTACTATGCTAAAGGATTTGCAGGTAGTGTATCATATAATACTCAGAACAACTCTGTGAAGCAAAGGGAGGTTAATCTATCTAGCGGAGCACAGTAAGGACGCAGTGGCAGAGCTGTACCGGCCAGTTCAGTAGCTTCTAGCCAAATGTCATGACTCTATGCCTGATATATGAGTAGTCTGAGCTACGAGGTACTGGGGGAATAAAGTACAGCTTGAGTTTTCATGCGCTATGCACCGGGAGATGCTCTTCCGCAGCATAACTATAAAACCTCACTGCTGCCTTCTACCTCTTCATCTCGGTGTTGCTGAGTAATGATGGCTACAGAAATTTTAGAATGGTGGTGCTGTGGGTGGGTGGGGGTTTGAGTTGGGGCTGATGAGGCCTGTGGATAGTGGGGCTCTGAAAATATACCAGAATTTCTTAGAAATGCCAGTGGCATTCAGGGGTGGGCATCACACCAAAGTCCCTGGCCTATAAAACAATACCGTTAGTGGCTCTATTTAAGGTTGTATCAGATTCTCTTGCAAGAAAGCCATCTTGGGTTTTGCCTGTAAAAGCCTCCTTCTTCACCTCTCTAGACCTGAGGGTTGGATCTCTAGAGCCCAGCACATGGCAGACAAGCACTCTACTACCGAGCTACGCTCCAGTTGTTTTAGTTGAGACAGGTTGTCTAGGCTAACATTGAGCTTGTGGGATTTGGGGGGGGGGGTGGTGGTTGTTGATCCATGAACGTAAATTTCAGCTTGACAAGGAGGTATATGTTCAAGAGATTGTTGGACACTACGGAGACTATAGCTAATAATAATATATTGTTTACTTGGAAATAGCAAGCACATTTTAAAGTTTTTTGTTTTGTTTTGTTTTACCACAAATAAGAAGGCATGTATGACATAAGGCACATGCTAATCAGCCTGCTTTGGATGCTTCCATGGTATGTATATGGATATGTTGTACACCAGTAAAGTACATTTTAGGGCCAAACAATCACTTAGACACATTTGACGGTTTTGTTCTCTTTGCTCTGTTCTTGAATTCCGCTGTCACTTGCGGAGGGTTTTGTAGTTCTTCTTCTTTTTTAATCAGCTCATACCTGGATAGAATTGGACTATGAGGTTCTGGAGGGGGCAAGGACCTTCTTATTTTTTATTGCTAAGGCTTTTATAATCATCCTGGCGTTTCCTCTCCAATTCACCAGTGTTGCCTTTTCTCTTTAAAAAGAAGATTTATTCACGTTATTTTATGGGTATAGTGCTTTGCCTGCATGTATGTATATGCACCACATGTGTGCCTTGTGTCCAAGGAGGCCAGAAGAGGGCATCGGATCAGCTGGGCCTGGAGTCACAGACGATTGTGAGCCACCACGTGGATGCTGGGAACAGAACCCAGGATCTCCACAAGAGCAGCTCACTTCCCACACCCATTGTGCCATTTCTTCAGATGCCCATTATTGCTTTTAAAATAATGGATGCTTTGGGTTATTTCTTAAGTGGGAAAATAGCCATTTGTGGCAATTTTTATACTCAGAATTCACCCTTGTAAGTTATGAAACTTTACAGATGGGCACCTCTTCTTTAGAAGGGCCTTTCTTGGCAGAGATCAGCCCCCAGTTTTAGAGGGGCTCAATGGCTTCTCTGGTGGTAACTGCCAAATACTGCCAAATACCAGGAGATAGTAGATTTCTTAATGGAATTATACAGTTCTCTCTGCCTGTCTGTCTATCTCTTTCTCTGTGTCCCACTTCTTTGCATTTCTCCCTCTCCCCAAGCCATATTCTTCCACAAGATTATTGCCCAGGAAAATTCGTGAAAAAATGGCCAATTCAGAGATGACTGCCTTAGGGTTTAGTGAGAGAATTGGAGGTTTTTGGCTTATTTAGCTGTCCATAGCATCAGATTTCCTGAAGTGGCCAGATCTCTGCTCCACATTATGCTATGAAGTAAACTTTAAGAGTAAATTGACACTATTTTCAGCACTATGTGGGAGCTCTGAACCGCTGACAGTAACTGTTCTAAACTGCTAACAGTTCAAGTTCTTCAGCAGTTTAATGCAGTAAAAATTAAGCCAAATCATCTCAGGGTTCTCATGTGACACCTCTGTGCTACCTTAGCAGGAGAGAATGGATTTCACTAGCTCACACATTTCATGTACGCAGATGAAGTCAGAATTGCTGGGTTTTTACTGTTAAGACAAATCAGACCATTTTATCCTTGAAAGAAAAAAAAATGGAGACTGGAAAAGTAAATTGAATCATCTTGGTTTATACAGAACATTTATATTGACAATTATAAAATGTTACCTCATTTTATAATGGAGGATATGGCTTATTATTTATACAATGAAAGTGACAATGGATACTAGGTATTGAATATTTTTCTATTCACATCTTATATTCTTTATGCTCTTAACATGACAGCAACTTAAATGAAGATTATCCCCATTTCACTCATGAGAAAGCTGGTATGATGGTACTTAGCAGGAAGTAGAAGGTCAGTAGTTGACACTTATAACACACACACACACACACACACACACACACACACACACACACTTTACTGAGCCCATTTAGCATTTCTCTTATGTCCATGTGTTTAGGACTGAACACTTGGGATTGGATGACCTATCACCTCTCGGAGGGCTTGTTCCTAGAGAACACTGGTTCTCTTCTCTTAGCATCATGGTTGACTGTCACTCTTTATATAGGGCTAGAACGTTTTGACTTTCCCCCCTCTCTGTGTTGCCATGGGAACTGGTGATGTCATTATACATATCTTGTTTAGACAACTGTATCATTGAGATTTCCTGGATGTAGCTTCCCTGTCCTATATAAAATACACAGTTTCACAGCAGATGTCCTGGGCCTCTTGCTCTTATAATCTTGTTGTGTGCTCTTTAATGATGGCCCCTGAGCCTTAGGTATAGAGGTTTTCACTGTGGATGTTAATGGTTGGGATTGAAAACCATGCCACTTATTTTTCTGCCTTCAGAATATTTACACTTGGCTGGAGAGTGGGCTCAGTGGTTAACAGCACTGGCTGCTCTTGCAGAAGATGAAGGTTGAAGTTCCAGCACCTCGTTGGCGGCTCACAACCATCCATAACGTCGGTTCCAGGGGCTCCAGTCCCTTCTTCTGATCTCTGTGGGCAGCAGGCATGCGCATACTGCACAGGCATGCATGTAGGCGAAACACTCATACATGTCGGATAACCTAAAAAAGAAAATATACGTCTTATCCACATACCCACAGGGGAGTTCCACTCCTGCCCAAGAAACTTCACTTTTGCAGCAAGTGGCAGCTCTTGACCTTTTCAGTAGCTTGTTCCTTCCGCTTCTTACTTTAAAAAAATTTAAATGCCTTAAAATTTAACTATATAGATTTCATAAGCATATAGTGAAGTCTAAGAGTAGTATTCTTTTTCTGGATATAATGAAGATAATGATCCATTTATTAAGCACAAATTAAACTGATGATAGAGGCTGCCAGCACTGCCTTTCAGGCCCCTAGCCAATATTCCCAAGTTATTTAAGATTCTGAGGAATGACTGTGGATCCTCAGGCAGAAGAGCCTTCTGGTCCCCTGTCATGTTGTGCACTGAGTTCAGTGTCAGCACCACAGGACAGCTGCTGGGTCTTCTTTGCTGTAGTGCTACCTTTTGGGTAAATCTGGTACCTGCTTTTCAGCACAGGGATCATCAGAGCCCACAGAATGATGCCAACGACATTCGGGGTAGCTGGGTCTTCCTTCCTCCGTCAAACCTCTCTGGAAACCCTTGAAGACACCCCTGAGGTTTGTCTCCAAGATGACTAAATCCCATCAAGCTGTCAGTCAGGATCAATCCTCCCAGGACCTTACTGAGAGCTGTGACTCACCACTTCAGAGGCCTTAGCGGGCCAGGCTTAGTTTACACTAGTGGTTCTCAACCTGTGGGTCACAACCCCGGTGGGATCACATATCAGATATCAGGTATCACATATCAGATATCCATTACAAGTTTTAACAGCAGCAAAATCACAGTTACGAAGTAGCAACAAAATAATTTTACGATTGGGGGTCACCACAACATGAGGAACTGGATTAAAGCGTCTCAGTGTTAGGAAGGTTGAGATCCACTGCCTGCCATGTTCTTGCCCCTCTTTAGGTCCTTTCATTTAGGCCATTCCTGAGTGTTGGGGATAGACTCAAGGTCACATTCTTTCACAGTTATCTAGTGGTTTCTTTAGCCCAATTCCATCCCTGCCGCCAGGGCTCAATATGGACAGGGTTTGGGTATAACACTTGGGGGCGGGGGAGTGATGAAAGATCACTCCTGTAGGCCAAGTAGGTCTGAAGATGGTTTTAACTGAACTGCAGTTCAGAACAAGGAGCAGAGAAAAGGCTGCCACTGTTCCTGGAGATGCCTTTTCCATGTTTTTAGCAAGGGGAGCAGAAGGATAGCAAAGGTGAAGGAAATATGTTTGGGGATACTCAACCCATTTTCTCTTGAAAATGCCAAGGCTAGCCACTCAATGGCTAGCTGTGTTTCATGGGAACACTAACACCTTTTCTTCAAGATATGTACTATGTAATATTTTGCCGGATGGTGGTGCCACACACTTTTAATCCCAGCATTCGGGAGGCAGAGGCAGGAGGATCTCTCTGAGTTCAAGACCAGCCTGGTCTACAGAGTGAGTTTCGGACAGCCTGGGCCACATGGAGTAACCCTAGAGAAAAAGAAAAACTAAAGTTAAAATCTGAAATATTTTAAATTAATTGAGAATGTTATAGATGCATGTAATGTTTTTTTTTTTTTTTTCATAACTCTCCCCCCCCCCCCCCCCACACACCCAGGGCCTCCAATTCCTCCCACTTGCACCTTACTGCTCCAGGTTCTCAGCCGTATCTAAGGCCAGGAAAGGGATGTGGAGGAAGGAGAGCTGCCAACCAAGCTCCATGACAAAGCAACGCCATGGCTTACCAAGCCGTGTGTAACTCATGCGTATCTCAACTTTTGAAAATCCACAGTTGCCATGTGGGCTTCTTGGCTGCATGCGCGAAGCGAAACGTGATCTTCCCCTCACGGCATCTGAAATCGGTCGATCATCCTTTTCTAATCTGGAGCTGGCAGCGGGCGGTTTTCTGGGCTGGGGATCATCTGCATACATCGGGAGCCTTGCCCACCACCTTCTGAGCCTCTGTGGCCTCCTGGGAGGCTTCCTTTGGCAGGAGAGCCTTACAGCTG
This sequence comes from Psammomys obesus, assembly GCF_907164565.1. Lineage (NCBI taxonomy): Eukaryota > Metazoa > Chordata > Mammalia > Rodentia > Muridae > Psammomys > Psammomys obesus. Next base: position 1,273,036 of record NW_026585690.1, read on the forward strand.
TGAGGATTATTAGCGGGGTTCTGAATTATTTATGCCGATGCTCTTTCATCAGGGCGAATTGTCATGAATTGGTTGCAATCAAAGTGATTTAGGGTTGAGAAACGAAAGAGTGAGGAACTCCAGTTCGCGGGTTTGCTGGCGCCATGAAAGCTCTCAACAGTGAGAGGGGCTGCAGTTTGGCCTGCTGGAAGTGACCAAGAAGTTGGGAGTCTTCTGGCTTGCGTTCAAGGCTCTGCCCTCCCATCCTGACTGAGAGTCAAAGCCAGACCTTTAGGGAGTGCCTGTCTGATATCCACCTCAACAGAGGGCAGGCCCCGGGAGCTTAGTTTAGCGTAGGACCGGAGTGAGAAGCCAGGTGGCTGGCTCTCCTCTTCACTCTGCTCGCCTGTGTTGATTGACCTGCAGGATATTTACTTAACTCCTTAGTGCTTCAATTTATTTACCTTTTAAAATAAAGGATACTCGGGCCCTAGACTGGCAGGACTGCTTGATGAGAAAGAGGAGGAGTGAGGCATTAAATTCTTTTCCCACCATGTGTGGACACAGTTGGGAAGACAGCCATCAGCAAGGCAGGGGACACTGTCTTGGCACTTTGATCCTAGAACTTGAAGCTCCCAGAACCGTGAGACAACACGCTTTTCTTGACTGAGCTGCCTGGCTGGTTTATTTTGATGTGCCAGTAGACTATACAGGGCCTAAGACAGGGCACGGTGTATCAAAAGGACGCATGAATTCTTCCAAAAGCAAGCCTTGAGACAAGAGCCAGAGCACCCGCAGTTTATTTGGGAAACCATTTAGGAAGCAGTGTTGGAGGGCTCAGGAAAGCGAGGTGGAAGGTCAGTAAAGCCCATGTGGGTTATAACTTTGGGTAGCTGGAGCCAAGTAACTGGGAATCCTTTTGAAGACTGTGTGCAATGTGCCTCAGGATTTTCCTGGGTGGAGAGGACTTTGATACTCATGGCGACTCAGCTTCTCAGTGAATTTCTCTCAATACTCCAGGCAGCTGCCACCTGCCAGTCTAGCCGGCAGCCATGTTCCCACGCTGTTGGGTGATGCTGTACAGCAAAGCGGGCATGGGGGCTGAGCACAAGGACACAGCCAGGGCGGACAGAACATTCTTTCTCTTCTGTTTGCTTGATCTTTGAGTCAGGGATTCACAGTGTAGTCCTGGCTGGCCTGGAACTCAGAGCTCCTCCTTCCTACGCCTCTCCATGTGCTGCGGTCAATTGTACGTGTGCACCGCGACTTCCAGCACAGAAACAACATTCTGCTGGATGGTAGCTTTTACCCTTCAGCATTTCAGGGGTGAAAATACAGATCCCGACTATTCGCTAGCACTGGGGACTACGTATGTCTAGCCAGGCTTCAACAACGCTCCGTGTAGCTGGTCCCTGGATTAGATTTTGAGGAAAAACAGAACCTCACTCAGTTCAGCAGTGTTTAGCAGATGTCTGTGGTCTGTCCCCTGGGGATATATTATGTTTGTCATAGGGAAGAGTGAAACCAGAGCGCTGGGATCAGGTGCTATACAGATGACCTAAGGTTACCTTGTTTTAGTTGGAAGTGCACGGTGCTGATTTCCTTTGAAAACAGGGGAAGAGGAAGGTGGGGTTCATTCAAGCGGTTCATTTAAAAAAAAAAAAAACACAAAACAAAAAAACAGAATTCAGCTTGTGAAAATGGTAGAAGTCATTAGCACAGATCAACCTTTAACTGTGAGTCCCATTATCTTAGCACTAGCCTTTCTGAAACGATGTGTTTTTTTCTAAAAAGTCTCTGTTCATTTTTAACATTAAGAACAACAACAACAAAAAAAAGCCACTTAAGTTGCCATAAAAACAGTACTTCACAGTTTACAGTGTTTTCCACTACATTATCTCATTATGTTCTTTGCAGGCCCGAGAGAAGAAAATCCACAAATGGCATTTTAAAGCGAGTCTGGCCCATTAGGGCCAGCACATCTCACAGCTGGGTATGTGACACTCCAGATCCAGCAACAATAGGAAGTGACCACGAGGAAGAGAGCATGTCAACAAATTTGGTGAACCAGGGCACTTAAACTCTGCATAGCTAATGAAAAAGCGGTTTGGACTCATTAGGACTGATTTTTTATTTTTTTTTAATTCAAAGATTTCCCAAGTGAGAAGCTGAGGCTTGTCTGCAAGGGTCTTACAAACACCCTTGCCCCCACCTGTGGCTCTTCAGTTCGACCACTTGGCTCTTCGGTCTGTCAGGCAGCTTTGGGGTTAACCATGAAGTGACCCGTCCTCCAGCCAAGCCTCAGGAGTACGGACACAGTAGATGGCTGTCGCCCCTGCCTGGATGGGCTCTAACAGTCAAAGGACAGAATGTAAATAAGATGGCTATGCCTTCCTCTGGTAGTGTAAAGTGACTTGGATTTACTAAGTCTTGTGAAAACAGCCTCAGTCACTGTGCATGGTGCTTTGTGCCTATAATCCCAGCACAAACGGAACAAAGAGGCAGGAAAACCACGAACTGGAGTCTGAGTTGGAAGTGCACGGTGCTGATTTCCTTTGGCCTACATAGGAGGAAGACCTGGTCAAAAACAAAGAGACAACAACAACAACAAAAGAACAACAACAACAAAAAAATTAGCCTAAAGCGTTCCGTGAATTCTAATCATGTAAATCACGACTGCCAATTGTATCTAATGTATAACTGTGTATCGAAATAAAAGCCTAGGGTCTGCTTTTGATAACGTTTAATAACGTTATTTATAAGAAGTTTTATAGAACATTGCATAAGACACTTTTTCAGTTAAGATGTTTTTCCCTCTGGGAAATGAAATGTTCAGAGCGGCTGGGAGCAGAGGGTTGCCAGGTTGGTTAATTTAGCGGTGTCACTGCTGTCTGGCTTCTGGGTTTGCGTCTCTGGTTCTTTCTTCTTTCGTTTCATGGTCTCAACAATAGCTACCGAAGTGCCAAGCATCATGCCTTCTTGTACTTGAATGCGAGCAGAAAGGAGGGTACTGCTTTTTATCACTATCTGGATAAAGCCATCTTCAGAAGTCCCCGCTGAATTCCTTTTCCATCCTTTTGACCTTTTGTGTCCCTTATGTTACCATCGCTGGGGGAGGGGGTAGAATCGGCTATTACATTTCATCCTCTAATGCCAGAGGAGCAAGCAAACTTATTGAGCACACTGTTTCCTCAATGCTGAATAAAATAAGCATTTCTAGCAAGAAAAAGGGAGAGGGATGTGGGCAGGCAAGCGATATTATCTGATGAATGCATTTTGTTTTGTTTGTTTCTTGGATAATTCCTCCACTGTCTTTGGTGTCGGCTAATTTTCTACGCTTGCTATGCTAAGGGAGGCTCACATCGCTAGCACAATGTTATTTCTAGGTTTGCCTGTGAAACTGTTCCAAGAAGAGACCAGCATCCGAGTCAGTTGTCCAAATAAACATCGCTTTCTTCAAGGTGGGCTGGCATCATACAATCCGTCGTGGACCTGATTAGAACAGAAAGGCACAGTGAGACTTACCTTGTTCTTTGCAGAGACAGGGAGATGTATTGTGGGATAAACTGGATCTAACGTTTGAGACCTCCTGTCCAGAGCTCGGTAGTGGTCGGTAGCCCTGCCATATTGGTGCATCGCCGGGATCTTCAGGGGGATTAAAGGAGAAATGGGGTGAGGGCAAACGTTAATGGGAAGCGGGGCTGGTGAAGTGGCTCAGTGGTAGAGGGCACTGGCTGGTCTTCCGGAGGATCCATGTGTTTGCTAACAGCCATCTGTACCTCCAGTTCTAGTGGACTTAGCACCATCTTTTGGCCTCTGCTGGCACCAGGCATGCAAGCGGTGCGTGCACACACATCCAGGCCAAACGTCCATTCACATTCCTAAAAAAAATAACGGGAGGAGCTTTTTGGAGGAAAACTAAAGGGACTTTGGAACTTAAGGTTAGGGGAAAGGGATGTAACAGGATTCTGTGATTAACTACCTGCTTCCTTTATGCATTGAACAAACACAGGTAAGACTTCTGCCTGAGGGTCTGTGCCTCTTAGTGTGAGCAATGCTGGGAGCTGTAACGTCAGTGGGGTCACGAGTTCGTGGTCTCACCACTGATTTCAAGGTTAGGTACGGTATTTCCACAGTACACTGCCAATGGCGATTGAAGAGCCAATCGAGGCCTGTTGGAAGACCTGTGGAAGTGACAGGATTTTGGAACCATCGTGTTCAGTGGCATCTCGTGTTCCAATCCGGCTGTGTCAGACTTAACCAACATGCCTGCATTTCAGCATGCAGGAAGGAGGGAAGCAGAGGAAGTTGGGGGTGGGGTGTTAGCCAGTTTCTTAAGAATATAGTTCACAGTAGCTGTTTCATGGTACATTCGTTTACACCTCATCCCTCAGAATTTAGACCTACAGCCCACCCAGCTCTGAGACAAGCTGGGAAATACAGTTTTTGTTTGAAGTGGACATGAACTTAGCTAGAAACACTGCTACAATGGAAGAAGAGCAGAATGGATATTGGACAAACAGAAGAAGTTCTTAACCTCTAAGCCATCTCTCGGGCTGGAGAGATGGCTTAGAGGTTAAGAACCCTCGCTGTTCTTCCAAAGGTCCCAAGTTCAATTCCCAGGAACCACATGGTGGCTCATAACAATCTATAGTGAGATCTGGTGTGCAGGCAGAATGCAGTATAAATAATAAATCAATAAAAAAAAAACAAGTACAAAAGAAGGCTCACCCAGGTCCATCCCCTTCCCCTTCCTAAGGGAGGCTAGACTGACACCCTCATGGCTCTTTGCTTTTGGCTTGTGCTTGCTTAGCAGAAAGTCCTTTTGTTCCCTTTGCGCCTCATAAACTCCTGAAATCCTTTGTCATCGACTGAAGTTTTGTTTATCTTCAAAGCTGAAGTCAGCTCCAGTTCCTCAGAAGTTCTGTTTTTCTTCAGACTGAAAATTTTCTGAGCACTGAGTCTTGGATTTAACCATGTTCCAAACTTTCCTGTAGGTAAAATGAAGTGGATAAACTCACATCTTGATTAAGCTAAGGTAATTTTGTTCTTTCCCCAGTCACAGTCAAACTTAATCCTATATAAGAGTCTTCCCTCTCTTCCTTTTTTTTTTTTTTTTTTTTGAGCTGATGATCACATAAAGTTTGGAGGACTGAATGAATGTTAATAAATGGAAGAAGATTGGAAAGATTCCTGAATGGGTGCTATGATTTCCATATTTCTGCATTGAAGAGTGTGATTTAAAGGATGACATCTGCTGTAAACTCTCAGCCCAGGGACTTAGAAATGTATGACCTCTAGTAAGAAAAGTCTCTCTGTCTTGTTTTCAGGTAGTTTACAGAATGGATGAAAAGGCTTTGTAGGGTTGTAAAAATTAGGTAAGCTGCCACAAGAAGACGCCATTTTCTCAGGTTGGCACTGAGAAAATGTCCTCTAAGTCTTCAGCTCCTGCTCATTGTTATAGTCATAATCCCAGGCACTTGTCCTCATTAAGGGAGAAGGCCTGTGCTCCCTTCCCCAGAGCCACCGAGCTCATTTCACAGCGGCCATGGGTTTGTGAAAACAGAGTTGACACAGAAGGTGACTCATTTCTGGTGACGCAAAATGAAGACAGATCATTTTACTCCTGTAATTGAGAGGAAATTTGGCATATTGACAAGGAAGTGTGCTTCCACCATCCATTTGAAAGTATCCAGATAAAAAATTCCGACATAAAAATACAAGCACTCATTGATGGCCTTGGTAGTCATAGAGACATAGAGGATGACAGTAAAAATGATGGAGGCGGCAGTTCAGCTGAAATGTAGGCTGAAGCCGACCTATTAAACTGGATCCATCGTTCAGGCATCCCAGGCTTTTCAGAGTTCCCCGAGGAATGTTGAAACTCTTAAGTTTTATCTTTATTGACAACAATACAGACGTTATATATATGATGGGCCAAAAGCAATGAGTCTGAACTTCAGAACTAGAATTAAAAAAACATATGTTGGAATTTTTAGGAAGACTGGAAGACTTAATGTGAAGAATTGGTTAAAAAGACAACTTGTGGACTGCCCCAAAGCTTAAGAGCGATTTTTCTTCAATTTACATCAAAGGCTCCATAAATCTTTTGCTGTACTTGAGGCCTATATGTAACAGCTGTGTGGTGCTTCCCAGTTCATATAACTCTTGGGGAATTAATAATTCACTTAGATGTCTTGTTGCTTTCCTATTACCACACAGCAAAATTGCTATAAACTCAGCAGTTGAAACAACACGTTTCTTTTCTCAGAGTTTCCAGGGGTCAGGAGTGGGCAGCTTACGGGGTTCCTCTCCCTAAGTGTTTCACAAGCTGTGATCTGGGGGTCGGCTGGAATGTACCCCCATCTGGTAGAGTGACTGGGCAAGAATCTGCTTGAAGTTCATCCGATGTCTGCATGAGCTTCATTCATTGGCAGGATTCGATTTCTTATGCTTGGAGTCCTGATTTCTTGCTGTTCCCTCAGCTTCTTGAGACCACTTACAGCACCGGTCCTCAACCTTCCTAATACTGCAACCCAACCATAAAATCATTTTCATTGCTACTTCAAAACTGTAATGTTGCTACTGTTATGAATTGTAATGTAAATATCTGATATGCAGGATATTTGATATGTGGCCCCTCTGGATGCGTTGCTCAACCTCAAAGGAGTTGTGATCCACAGGTGGAGAACCACTGACCTGGAGACTGACCTGCAGTGTCCCGGTAAGCAGTCTCTCTCCAAGGTGGCCATTGACTTCTTCAAGCCAGCAAAGACATTCTGCTGAGCCTGCTAGCAAGATGTAGACATATAGTCAGACTTTTCTGTCTACTATGGATTGGTTTCGGGACCCCGATAGATATTCCACTTCTTAGATGTTCATTTATTATATGGCATAGTATTTGCACCTAACCAGCATATAGCTTCTCATATATTTTAAACAGCCTCTACATTCCTTACGATATCTAATCCACTGTAAATGCCACATAAATAGTTGTATGGTTTAGGAACTTTACCAAGAAAACAGTCTGTGTGTGTTCATTACAGACAGTAATCATGGGAGCATTTTCAACCTGTTGGTTGAACTTACGGAGGTAAGACCTATGGAGGGCTAACTGTGCATGCAGTGTGGGAAGCGACCTTCTGTAACTGCCTCCAAATTCTACTTCTTAGACATGAGTCACAAGTCCCTCTCCCACTCTTGGTGGAGACAAATGAAGGCATGAGCCCCAGGAGGCAGGGATCAAGGGAGGTTGTCAGTGAGTCCAGCTATCACAGGGCTCCTTTGAGGTGGGATGCAGAGAGCCTCAGTTCTGTTGGACACATGACAATGTTGCTGTTTACTTAAAGAGGCTAAAGGGATGATGGTTGATTGAAGGTTACAATAGACTCTGGCTCCCCAAATCTTAGTTCCTTGATGAAAATTTGACTGTCGAAATCATCTATATCTTTGTATCTCCCATCGATCCATACACTCAATGTTTTTTTTTTTCCCCTGTTACTTAAAATCTTTGTATTTTAGCAAATCCACCTCCTTCAAGTCAACAGGATTACCTTTTTGTACTAGACAGCCTAAGCCAGCTTTTCTGTGGTAACTAGCGGAGTCTTAGACTAGGGATGTATCTCAGTGGGTAAAGTGCTTGCCTGGCATGAAGCCCTGGGTCTGATCCACAGCACTGTGTGAACCAAGCGTGGGAATGCATGCCTATAATCCTAGCCCTTCTGAGACTGAGGCAGGAAGAGAAGTTCAAGGTTATCCTAAGCTACGTAAAGAGTTTGAGGTCATGCTTGTCTACGAACAAACTCAACTGCAAAATCTCAATGGTGAAAACAGCAAAGGTTTGTTTCTTGCTCATATGGCATATCCGGTGCAGGTGAGCTGGATTCTGTTCCTCAGGTTCTTCCTGGACTCAGGCCAATGTCCCAGTTACCACCCTGAAGATGCTCATCACTGGCCAAGCAGAAGAGAAGACTGGTGAATCTTGCAACCGCAGCCACACACCTTCTGCTCTGGAAGGGACATATAGGCTTGACACTCATTGGATGGAACTACTGACATGGCTCCACCCAACTCTTAAGTAAGCCAGGAAGTCCAGTTTTACCCCAGAAGTGGGCAGACCCAGAACTGCCCAGCATACAATTGGTGTTCCTATTATTACCATCAGCATGAAGCTTACTTTACTGGACCGGATGTTTATGTCTCCCATTCATAAGAAAGTCCTAGACTTAAAGTCCTGGAATTAAGAGGTGAGGCCTCTTGAAGGTGATTCAGCCATGAAGGCTACAGCCTCAGGGATGGACTAGACACCCCAGAAAGACAGCTTTCCTCTTGTACTGTTTGAGGACACAAGGAAAATCACCACTGATGAAATAGAAACGGATCCATCAGCAGGTACCAAGTCAGCTTGTGCCTTGACCTCGGACTCCTCAGCCTCCAGAACAGTGTTTTCAGGCCACTGGTTTATCGTATTCCTCTGATATCTGTCCTCATGCCTAAGACACTAGTGAGGCTCAGGTGGGGTCAGGCAGCTTTGCATTGTTTATAATCTTAGTCCACAATCCCTCAGCCAGTCATCTTGCTTCTGCTCTGGGACCTGATCTTACCAGCTTCACCTTTGATCTCCTGACTCACTTGATCATATCTACATGACCCTTAGAAGCTGAGGTGTGTGACTGCTTTTCCTCCTTGATTATGATCTTTGCTTTGTAGTGTTCCCATAACAGTGCTTCTAGACAAATAACTTACCAAGTCTCGCTGTACCTCTGCCATCCTACATCTAGACCCAAATCCTATGTGCCATGAATCTGAACAATCCATCCAAAATATAGTAATGCCATAATGAACGACACTTAGGGAGACAATCATGATTACATCATTAAGTAACCCCCTCTGTTCCTTTCTTCAGAGAGACAACAGGGACCAACCTAAATTTAATTAGCAGATATGAAAAGGGAAACATCAATGGAAAAAAATAGATCAAAGGATTAGACACGACTGAACCCAGCAGGAAAGCTTAGCTGACCAGGCTCCAGGCAAATAATTATCTAAAGAAGATGAACAACAGCCCAACTTATCAGTTGCTCTCTCATTTTTGGCTCACTGGAAAAACTGTAACAAGTAAGCTAAAATTTTAATGCCGCCGTAAGCCGTCTTTGAAGAAGGATGTACTAGCACAGCTTCCCGGTGGGCATGTAACAAAGTGCCAAAGAAAAAGAAGCACTGGACTCCATCCATGCTCACTGTGAAAGACACGCTGCGCAGTCCCACAGTTCTGCACAGCTAACGGTTTGGGCTGTTTCTGCTAACTCACAGGCTAACCTGGGCCCAGTTTCACTGGGCATCAGTCTCACCACCACCGTAGCATGTGAAAGACACTTGTGTGAGATCCGAGGAAATAGTGGGTCAGTAAGAACAGAAACTCTGCGACATGCCTTCCTCCTTGAGGTAAACTCATGGCTTCTAAGATTTAACCCTATGTGGTGTGTTTGCTGGTCGGTAAAATAGAGTGAGCTTCCTTTTGCCTCCGACGTTCTTCCACCTTGTTTTCTCTCTCTCTCTCTTTCTCTCTCATCAGAGCCTGCAGACCCTGGCTCAGTTTTAAAGCTCTACCACACACACACACACAAGCAAGATTCCTCCCTTTGTTTCCCCTAATACAGACACCCCTGGCAGACTGCAACTTATAACAACCTCCAGAGAGGGTAGGCCTTTACACTAGAGGGTTTGGTTTTTTTCCACAACTTGGTTGTTGCTAGGACCCGTCAGTCCTGTCTCCTTCCGTTCCCTGTCTAGTTGTCTGAATATGAATTTTTGATCCTAAAACATGGTTCCGGGTTTGGTTTGATCGAGAGGTTCCCCCAGAAGCGCAAAGCAGGAGAGAGAGGTGAGGCAGGCAAGGAGGAGAAGGTCATGGGATTAGTGAGTAGGCCCCCATGTTGGGAAGTTGGGGTTCAGTCTCATGGGCTACCCTTTGTTTCAAGATGGAACATGCCACAGAAGTATCCTCCAGCAGAAGATGAACACAGGCATTTATTCCCTAGGTGCTAGCTTTCACTGTAGACACGGCCCAGGGGCCAGTGCCCAGCATTTATGTGCTGTCTTCACTGCGCGCATTCCAAAGCTGTTCTCCAGGCAGAGAAAAGGTGGTAGATGACGAAGGAAACCATCACACCACTTGAGGTACATGTGAACACCTGGCCAAAGCTGCAGGATAGTGTCGAGAATACTGGGGAAGTGGGGTGACGGCCCCAACATTGCCAGCAACAAGATCTGGCTGCTCCCTAGAAATGCTCACTGCCCTCCTCTGTGCTCTCTGGATGTCTTAGTCCCGTCTCCCGAGAACTCTAAGGGAATATAAATTAATATACATATGTACCCCACCCCCACGCCCCACATACACACACACACACGACCCCCTCCCACATCGAATCCCTATCCCACACCACACACATACACATACACATCCAATGTGGACATGGCACACGCATACATTACATCCCGGCATGTCTATATACCCCTATTTATGCTATATAAATACACAGCACACTCCCCTAGTACACTGTGCCTATACCACACATTCATACCTCATGCCCATTATACGCACTAGTACATGCTACACACACACACACACACACACACACACAGACATGAACACACACTTTGCTGTTGTTTATATGCACACAGGAGCTCTCTCTAACGGCTTCCTGCTCCTCTTGTCATGGGAAGTGACTTTGGAATTCCACAGGGACTAAGCTAACTTCAGAAAACACCACGGTAGCTGTTTGTATTCTTAAACATTGACTGCGAATGAAACTGTAATGATGGAATTATAAGCACAGAAGTTCTTTGTTTATTATGTGGCTGTGGCCTTTCTCCCACTGCAGGCTCATGTATAAAATGTGAATGGGGCTGGAGAGATGGTCCAGAGGTTAAGAGCACTGGATACTCATCCAGAGGTCCTGGTTCAAGTCCCACCAACCACGTGGTGGCTCACAACCATCTATAACGAGATCTGACAGCATTTGTTTTTAAAATCAGTTTTCTTTGGACCTAGAGGTCCTTCGAGTTGTGATTCCCACTTACACCTGGGTCAGACTTTACTTTAGAGCCCTGAGGTCTATCACTTTGTCTTTGTCTTAATAGAGCCTTTGGGGATCATGTCAGTGGGTAATACCAGGCCTTCCTGCATGGATCAGATGGGAATTTGTGAGCACTGCATCACCATGCCAATGTTCATTACTTCTTTTTTTTTAATTATCCTACCATGTGTGATGTGATTTCTCATGCGCTTTTGATAGGCGTTTCCCTATAACCAACCATGTGGTACATCTTTTTGTGTGCTTACTGGCTTCCTTGGGGAAAAAAATGTCTTTCCAGATCCTTTTAAAGTTGGGTTATTTTCCTGGTGTTTTTTGATTTAGGGAGTTCCTTCTCTTTTTCTTTTGGTGTTTTTGGAGACAGGATCTCACTATGTAGCTCTGGTTGTCCTGACTATGTAGACTAGTCTGGCCTCAAACTCACAGTGATCTGCTTTCTTCTGCCTCCTGGCTTTTGGGGTTCTTTATATACAGGCTGTGTATATAGTGGATATACAAGCTCCCTATGAGATAAATGACTTGTAAATACTCTCTTAATCAGTGAGTTGCTTACTTACTTTCCCCATGATATCTTTCATTTCTCAATTCTTGTTGGAGTAATTAAGCAGAGGAAGTCTTACTCTACAGGATTTTTGATAAAAACGGTATTAAGCAATTTTTTTTTTTTTTAGAAAAAGGAACATAAAACCTAGGGCATTGTGTGTGCGTGTGTGTGTGTGCATGTGCGTGTGTGTGTGTGTGTGTGTGTGTGTGTGTGTAAAAGACTCAATATTTTTACCTTGGTCTTCAGAACAAGGAAGGAAGATACTTACTGATTGTGAGGGAAGCTATGCTTTTACTTTGCACCTTTATTTGATGGATAGGAGCTTCCTTGACAATTCCCAGAACTTTCAAATCAATTGGATTAAATGGTATTTGTGAAAGCAAGCCCTCCATGGTTACCAGATTAGAATGGACAGGTAACGCTTGGTAAGTAAGGTCAGAGAGGAAAGAGGAAAACATTTCAGCATGAGATGGGGGGGAGAGTCGATGCAATCACCCCATCATTTGTTTCATTTAGCAGTTTATTAGGAGCCCTATGACATGGAAGGCCTCGGATTAGCTGCTACTGTGGTGATGGTGGGGGAAGTGGACCCAGGAAGAAGTCTGCCTGGAGTCTACAGCCTGCCAGGAAGGAGGTCAGAAAAGAACACATGTTCTTATGGGACAACAGGCTGCCTAAAAGCACTCTGATGATGGGATTGCAGTCACTGGATGGAGCTGCCATCACCCCTGTAAATGGTTAAGTTGGCAAGGCCGGAAGTAAAGATGCCGGCAGATGCAAGATAGGGAACACCAATTGTCTCTTTTGATCAGACTCAGTGAAACAGCTTTACCCTGGGTGTTGAGGCTTTGGAAGCACGCATTGGTAGAGTGTAGCAGGTGATGGAGTGACAGATTGCATGCATACCACTGGCTGTGTGGAGACAATTCTGCTCCCAGGAAGACATTCCAATGAGAAAGGACAGGGGTTCCTTTGTCATTTGATTTGCCTGGACCTCACATCAAAGCTACTGGGGTGAAATGTGGGGACTCCCGTCACCTGGGTCTCTGGCAGGACGGTGCAGAAGAATGACAGTCTTTTCCCTTGTAAAAATGGCAGGTGTTGTGAGGACTAAATTAAAGAACTCATGCAAAGCATCTGGCAGGGAGCCTAGAGCATAGCAATCTGTTAGCACTCTGTTAGTCTGTAGATGTTTCTGGAACAGCTTGCTTCTGGAGCCATGGGAAGACCCTTTATTTCAGAGCCTTATCTTTTGGTCCCTGGAAGGGTGTGGGGACCCGTGGAAGAGGGGGAAGGAAATGACTATATTTGAGGCTGGGGCCCAGAGGCAGCCATGTGCACTCAACCAATGTGCTAGTTTATGATCAGGCAAAGCACTTGCCAAACTGCTTTATCTATTGTCACGTCTTCCCACTCTCTTTGGGCTGGCATCGCTAATTACTCTATGGTCCTGACCTACTCCTTCCCTTCCATTTCCCGGCGTTGGCCACATGTTGAAGGCTCAGGGAACATACTCTGTGCTTAGATTGCTTGTGGTTCTAAAAATGAGGAAAAAAGAATGCATGTGTTACATTGGACCAACATTTTGGATAGACATGGCAAGTTGTGGGTGGGGCTGACATAGCAGGAAGCGAGTTTTATGGAAGGTCACTGGCCTGGCTGCCTCCTTCCCCTTCCATAGTTTAAAGAATAAGCGGTCTTGTCTTGTAGCAAACTAGAAGAGGGAGAAAGACATTGACAAATGACCCTAATATGAGTGGTTAGTATTCAAACAAGACAATCATATGTAAATTCTGAGTAGGAGCAATGAGCACCCCATTGGAAGGCCTCAGGATGGAGATGCTAATGAAGCTGGGGTCTGAAGGAATAGTGAGATGTAGATGTTTATGTGAAAGGCAAAGGCAATGGCTCAAACAAGGTACAGAAAGACAAAAGAAAAGAAAAGAAAAGAAAAACAAACAATATAAAGAAGTAAGCTCCCTTTTGGCCAGAATTCAGTGTGTGTGGGGAGGAGCTTGGAAACCAGAGGGAGGATTTAGGAATGAACTCCTAGCCCTTGAGGTTGGGGTAGGAGGTTTTGGAGGGTTAGTCTATCAGTCTTATGTAGAATGGGCAAGTCCAGTGGAAATGGGAGGCAGAGAGCTGGTCTGAAAGTACTGCGGTGGGCGGTAATGCCAGGAGGGAAGGGAGAGAGGGCAGGGAGGACCCCTGCTGCACAGTTAGAGTTAATAGTGATTTGTGGCTATTATGGAGCACAGAAGAAAAAACAATTGAGAATGGCCTTTCCACCTTTTCCCAGAGTTGGCCCAGCTCCTTGTTGTTTTTAATAAAAATCTCAATGGCTCAATTTTTATCAATGAAGAATCCGGAGCCAGATGCTGGGGTGAAAGCCTAGTAGCTTTTCTCCTCAGCCAGTGTCCCAGAAGGAAAAGGAAACCACTTTCCCCTCCAAACTCAATGTCCTTCTTCTTTACTTCCTGTGCATCGATCTATCTGTCTTCCTGACTTCCTCTTGCTCTTTATGTTTTCTTTCCCTCTGTTCACTCCCTGTCAATTGGTTGCTTGCTCTGCCTCTTTACCTGTGGTTGACTTTATTTAATCCTGTTTACACTACTCAAGCAGAAAGCTCTGGGATTAAAGGTGTGTGCTAGGGCTGAGCCACACCACAACTAGAAACAGGTTTTTTGAGTAAACAACAACAATCTTGGGGGGTTCACAGTGTGTTCAAATATCCTGCAACATGTCTCCTCACACACTTTGGCTAAACAATCTTAACTTCACTGGCTTTGCCCATCTTCCCTTCCACACCCATGTATCCTCACCCCTATGCTGCAGATCCTATCCACTCATGCATTCCCCATGCTGACGTTTCTGTTCACCCATGGATAGCCCCATGCTAAATATTGTTTTCAGGACAGGGTTTTTGTGTGTGGCCTTAGCTGTCCTGGACTTTCTTTGCTGATCAAGCTAGCCTTAAACTTACAGATCCCCCTGCCTCTGTCTCCCGGAGTGCTGGAAATGTAGGCATGTACCACCGCTTCTGGCTAGACCATGACACTTTTTTTCTTTATTATTATTATTATTATTATTATTATTATTATTATTATTACACTTTATTCACTTTGTATCCCCCATAAGCCCCTCCCTCCTCCCCTCCCGGTCCCACCCTCCCTACCCCTTCTTTATGCATGCCCCTCCCCAAGTCCACTGATAGGGGAGGTCCTCCTCTCCTTCCTTCTGATCTTAGTCTATCAGATCACATCCGGAGTGGTTGCATTGTCACCTTCTGTGGCCTGGTAAGACTGCTCTCCCCTCAGGGGGAGGTGATCAAAGAGCAGGCCAATCAGATTATGTCAGAGGCAGTCCCTCTTCCCATTACTATGTAACCCACTTAGACACTAAATTGCCATGGATTACATCTGCACAGGGGTTCTAGGTTATCTCCATGCCTGGTGCTTGGTTGGAGTATGGGTCTCTGGGAAGACCCCTGTGTTCAAATCTTCTAGTTTTGTTACTCTCCTTGTGGGGTTCCTGTCCTCTCCATAACCTACTATTTCCCACTTCTTACATAAGATTCCATGCACTCTGCCCCACAGTTGGTCATAAAGTCTCAGCGTCTTTGATAGTCTGCAGGGCAGAGCCTTTCAGAGGCCCTAGATTGTTTCCTGTTTTCTTCTTCTTCTGATGTCCATCCTCGTTGCCTTTCGGGATGGGGATTGAGCGTTTTAGTCAGAGTCCTCTCTCTTGATTAGTTTCTTTAGATGGACAGATTTTAGGTTTATCCTATAAGTCTATATGAGTGAGTATATAGACCATGACACTTTTAATTTCAACTTTCCTGGAGGACATCACATTTAGAAAGTGTCCTGGCGCATTTATGTGGGAGGAAAAGAGTCCAT
Organism: Psammomys obesus; assembly: GCF_907164565.1. Classification (NCBI taxonomy): domain Eukaryota; kingdom Metazoa; phylum Chordata; class Mammalia; order Rodentia; family Muridae; genus Psammomys; species Psammomys obesus. The sequence goes on from NW_026585690.1 coordinate 1,288,554, forward strand.
GCTGGTGTGAGAATTAGAACGTTGTGCTGTTATTTTCGGTAGGGTAGGAAGGGAAGGGAAGTTACCTGTTTCGGATCATTGCTGCTGAGAGGCTTGCAAGGGTGGCAATTTTTGCTGCTTTCTCTTCTGTGATGTCCCCTTCAGAGCCATAATCCATTAGGCCAGCTCAGCGGCTGTTTGCTACACCCACCTGTGTCAGCCCAGATGTCAGTAGATTCCTCCCTTCTCCCTGACTCCTCCGTGTCCTGATATGAAGTTTAGCTTTAAATAGAGCATACGAGGCATGTCTAACCAAGCAGCCCACCCATCACTGACCCATCATGGTCTCAGCTCTAGTCTGTCCTTCAAGGTGGTCTGATGAGTTATGAGATGCCTGGGACAGTGTACTACTACAAATGGCCCTTCATTTTAGGTGCACCTCCCACTATCTTATTCCCTTTCTTAACCTCCTGTTTTGCCCACTCCCCACTTGACCCTCCCATTTCAGCCCCTCCCCATCCATCTATAACTACCTACTCTATTTCCTCTTCCTAGAAAGATCCCTCTCTTCCCCTTAGTCTTTTACTCTATACTAACCTCTGTGATGATATGTTTTGTAGCTTGGATAGTCGTTGGCTTAACAGTAAAAATCTACATATAAGCAAATACATACCATATTTGTCTTTTTGAGTCTGGGTTACCTCACTCAGAAGACTTTTTTTTTTCCTAGCTGCATCTATTTACCTGTGAATTTCATTTTTTTTAAATAGCTGAGTAATATTTCACTGTATAAATGTACCACATTTTCTTTTTCCATTCATCCATTGATGGACATCTAGGCTGTTTCTAATTTCTGGCTGTTAGGACTAGAGCAGATTGAACACAGTTGAGCAAGTGTCTCTGTGGTAGGGTGAAGCTTCCTTTGGGTACATGCCCAAGAGTGGTAGAGCTGGCTCTTGAGAAAGTTCAGTTCCCATCTTCCTGAGGAAACACCACATTCCCATCAGCAATAGATGACTGTTCCCCTTACTCCACATCCTTGCCTGCATGAGCTGTCACTTGTTTTATATTGATCTTGGACATTCTGACTGCTGGATGATGAAATCTCAAAGTAGTTTTGATTTGCATTTCCCTAATGACTCAGGATGTTGACATATCTTTAAATGTTTCTGAGCCATTTGTGTTTCATCTTTGAGAATTACCAGTTTAGATCTGCACCCCATTTTAAAATTGGCTTATTTGTTTTTTGATGTCCAGTTTTTTTGGGGGGAAATTCTTTATATATTTTAGATATTAACCCTCTATTGGATGGAAAAAAAAAATCTTTTTCCATTCTGTAGGCTGCTGTTTTGCCTGAATAATGGTGTACTTTTCCATACAGAAGCTTTTCAGTTTCATGAGGTCTCATTTGTTAATTGTTGTTCTTTGTGCCTGCGCAATCAATGTTCTGTTCAGAAAGCATTTTGTAGTGCCAAGGATTCAAGACTGACCCCCACTTTCTCTTCTGTCAGAATCTATCTAGCTTAATGTTGAGGTCATTGATCCATTTGGAGTTGAATTTTGTGCAGAGAGAAAAGTGTGGTCTATTTGCATTTTCTACATGTAGCTAACCAACTTGACCAGCATGATTTGTTGAATATGCTGTCTTTTTTTTTTTTTTTTCATGTGTATTTCTAAATCAGGTATCCATAGGTCTATGAATTTATGTCTGGGTCTTCAATTCAATTCTACTCTCAGCATGTCTGTTTTTTTGCCAATACAATGCTGTTTTTTTTTTTTTTTATTACTATCACTCTGTAGTACAATTTGACATCAGGATGGTGATACATCCAACAGATCTTTTATTATTCAAGATTTTTTTAAAGCTATCCTGGGTGTTTGTGTTTCCATATGAAGCTGAAAATTGTCCTTTCAAATTCTGTGAAAAGTTTGGAATTTATATGGTGATTGCATTGAATCTGTAGCTTGCTTTTGGGAAGAAGGCCATTTTTTTGCAATATGAATCCTGCTGATCCATGAGCGTGGGAGATCTTTCCATCTTCTGATGTCTTCTTCAGTTTCTTTCTTCAGTGTCTTAAAGTTTCTATTATGCACACCTTTCACTTGCTTGGTTAGAGTTATCCTAGGATCTTTTGTTTTATTTTTGAGGCTATTGTGAAGGGTATTGTTCCCCTGTTTTTATTTTTTTTTCTCAGTCTATTTGTTTGTATATAAGAAAGCTACTGATTTTTGTAAGTTAGTTTTGTAACCAGCTACTTTGAGGAAAGTGTTTATCAGCTGTTGAAGTTTCTTGATGGAATTTTTCGGTCACTTATGTATACTATTATATCATTTGCATAAAAGTACTTTTAACTTCTTCCCTTCCTCTTTGTATCCTCTTGATCTCCTTCAGGGTCAATAGATCATTATAACTCACTGATTCTCCGTACACAATATGCTGTGTGGATGTGATGGCTTAGACCCTTGATACAGCTCAAACAGCCTCTTCACTCTTTGCTAGGGTCCTGGGCTAAGAAATCTCAAAGTTAAACTTATTTATTTACCTTTAATCCACCCTCAAGTGTAAAATGGCATGATTGTCTTCTCTCTCATCCTCTTTCTTTATGACATTTCCATCCTGGAACATTGGCCACCTGGGACAGAACACCCTTTGGATGGGTTAGAGTTCCACTGAATCTAGTGCCTTGAATGTTAGCTTGGTGCCACCAGGAGGACAAGGCTCATCTTGGTGACATTCCGTATGCACCTAGTGATAGGAAACTCTTTGTCTTCTTTATGCCAGAGCCATAAAGGCGGTGTCTGTGAGCCACTTCTCCTCACCCTTTACCATCGCTGATGGGGGAGAAGAGACAGAATCTGAGGATAGGACAGCGGGGTCATGGGGGAGGGAAGACCTGGAAGCAGGTCTGGAGAGGCTGGCATCCTCCACACCTCCTTCACATGCTAAGATTCAGGGTGTGAAGAATTTCTTCTGTACCCTGCTTTGCCAGAGCAGGAAAGAGATTTACTTTTTGTTCGAGTGGGGAAAAAAAGAACAGTCCTTTCTCTCACTTCAATGATGTGTTAGCTCCTCAGGAGAGAGAGGCAGCATTGTTTGTGAAGATTATGCTGGTGGGCCTGGCAGCACTTAATAATGGGACGTAAGAGAGCCACAGTTGGAAGGTGTAGCCACGGCTACATACTGTTCTCAGCAGGGAGGAAGCCAGAGCTGGCTGCTACAAAGGCCAATGCCAGATTTAAATGCACCTTCTTTTTCTTGGCGATCATTTCCATAGCCTTTTATTCACAAACATTAAATGGCTTGCCCGTTTCTCAGGAAAAACAGTCATTAACATTTTTATGTAGCTCTCATGGGTTATAATTATATTGTTACATATATGGACACTCTAAAAAGTGAGAAAAAAATCTACTTTTTTTTTTCCTGATGATGAGGGGGTAAGAAGGGTGACTGATCCCACTCAACAATGACTGTGAAAAACTGGTTTTTGTTCTTGATGTGGGTAGAGAAAATTCTGTTTAGAGAGGTTTATTTACCAGTAGTTTTGAGCTGTTAACAAATAAAGGCAATTTTAACACAAAAAAGACAAAGATATAATTTAAAGTGGATATACAATACATACATACATACATACATACATACATACATACATACTTCATGAAGTAGAGAATTGACTCTTTCAGTGATTGGAATCCTTTCTTAGATAAAATCACCAGGAAAAGGGAACATGCAGGACAAAGAGGTACTCTGAATAGGTAGGCTGGGTGTCCGGAACTCTGTCACCTTTCCTGCCTCTGGAAGAACCATTATAATCCCTCTGTAACTCCCTGGCTTCTGAGAATTCCTGGCCTATAGAACAGGTTTCCCCCAAATCTCAAATCCATAGTTTCAGCTCATAACTTCCAGGTTCTCTGGGACAAAAGGTATTTGAGGATAGTCACTATGTACTTTCTGCCTAGTCTGTGTGTCCTGAGACCTGGTTCCAGCTGGGATTCTAGATTTAGTTGGAGATGAGGCATCTACTGTGGTAGCTGAGGGACAGAGAAGCAATGGAGACAGCGTCAGCATGAGGGGCAATCCAGATCCACAGGATCTGAGGTGGCATATTCCATGGGCTGGGGTCAGACTAGACAAAAAGGGGTAAAGGAGAAAGCCAGGTGAAGGCCAGCATCAATTTTCCTCTGCTTCCTGACCAGCCCAGATGTGAGCAAACGTTATCTCCAGGTTCTGCCTCCACAGCCTCGAGACACTCCTTCCATCATGCCCTCCCTGCTGTGCCGAACTGTACCTTCAAACTGCAAGACAATTAATTCTCTTAAGATGCTTCTGGCAGGTGTTATAGTCACTGTGACAAAAGAGCGTCCATTACTAATACACTCCTCAATGCTGAGAACAGAACATCCTTTCTTTTTCGCCTTGTGAAGTATTCAGTACAGCCATCCTTCTGTTGATAGACACCAGAGTGTCTTCTTCCTGTCTTCCTACCTGCTGGAACAAGTATGGTTGGTACTACCCGGGATTTAGTGCCTGTTGATCAACACCAATGGTGGTTAGAGCAAAGCCAGGAGGGAGGAGAAGGGCATGTGGGTAAAGCCCTGGGCAGCAGTGGGTCAGAAAAGTCAAGGCTGGACCCTCTGATCAAGAGTATCCCAATCAGAACATCTTAAGGAAAGACTGAGTGCAAATTTGGAGACCAGTGTGGAACAATGCGTAGCCGCTGTCGCCAGGCAAGGAAGAGGCAGAGGCCAATGGACAAAGCAAATCGGTTTAAAGCCAGGACTACAGCCATCTCTGGGCTGGAGCAGCCATACTGGAGAAAGACAGGCTTGTGAATGCCTGTAGCTCTTGCCTGGCTGGGGGCTGTGGAGCAAAACAGATGGCGGATGCACACTCTCCGGGCCTCCCTGGAGGTTGTCATGGCTACCTACTTATTAAGAAGGAGTGGAGACGGGGGTCCCAGGAAGGGCATCTATCACATGAAGTCGCTGTGCCTTCTCCCTCCCCGACCACACAGGCGGGGGTGGGAGGGGGGCTCTCTGCTGCTATTTGACCAGAGGAGTAATCTCAAGCCATTTTTGTAAGGTGACAGAAGAGCAAATGCAAGGCACAGTGGCATGCTTGCAATTTGAGAGAGAGAGAAAGAAAGAGAGAGAAGAAAGAAATTGCTATAGTGTTCTCCAGTCATAAGCAAAACTGTACAGATGGATGAAAAAGTACTACTCAAGGAAAGCAGTTCAGTCAAGGCATTTCTTTTGTTGTAGCCTATGCTCAGGCCTGAGAGGTGCAGGTAACTCTTAGTACAGTTTGGATAAGCCAGCGGGCTTCTGTGAATCTCCTCTCCTCAGAGACCTCCCGCTTTCTCTGAGGAATCTTTGAGCGTTGAAGCTAGGTTAGCACAGGCCACTGGTGTTTACACATTCATAGGAGCTGCCACAGCTCAGGCAGTCAACAACCGACCCTTCTCAACGGGAAGAGGGAAAAAAAAAACCCTTTTCTTTTAAGCTCAGAGTATTTCCTTGGTGCTTTGTGGAAAGTTTTTATTTTGCCAAATGCCTTAGTTTGAAAGACAGTGAAAACATTTGTGAGAGCTGTTTTGTTAGGAAATCTAGGACTAGAGGCCACAAAGGGCCCTGTGCTGGAGAGAAGTTTGTTCCCAGCCCCAGCCCCGAGTCCCTTTAGTATCCCCAGGTCTGGAAGAAGCCAGGCTTTCCCAATGCAGCTGCTCCTGGAGCAGCCTCTTCAGCCTTTTGTGATTGTCATACATGCCAATTGACTTTCTTTCTGGGGTCTAGAGAGGTCAAATTCTAAAGACATAAGAGTCTGGAGGGAAGGAACACTGACTTTTCAGGAACAGGGAACAACACACGGAAGGCTGAGGGGGGGATCTGTCATGCGTGTCCTTCTGTGTATGTGTGCATGTCGTCATATATGTGCTTGTGTTTATACATGTGTGTTTACGTATGTGCCTATGCGCGCTGTTGTGTGTTTGTGTGTGTGCATGTGTTTCTGAGTATATGTTTCTGTTGTGTACACTTGTGGGTTTGCATGTATGAGCATTCATTTATGTGTGTGTATTTATCTGCCCTTCAGGTGTGTGAGTGTCAGCATTAGAGACAGAAGAATCAGGACATTTTTCTTCTTGCATTGCTTAGCTGTCTCTGGAGGACAGTGACATCCAGAGCTCCAGGCATTCCTGCCTACGGAATGCCTACAAAAAATATGTTTTCTTTTATCACCCCTTGTCTTCTGACACCATGCAGAAATCTGTAACTAAGAAAGCTACACCCTGGAATGGGCAGAGTTATGACTCTCAACTTATTCCCACATTCCAGTGAATACTGATGCCCATTAATGCAGCAATTTCCTCAAGCGGTTGGCTGTAAATGAATCATTAATAATACATGTTCAGATCTCCTTCTGTGATGTCTGGGGGCTAGTGGGAAATGTTTGAGGGTTAACCTAGTGTCTGGGAAAAGCTCAATGCTCTTATGCTCAGTACACATAAATACAGTTACATGTATTGCTTTCCATCTTGGGAAATCAACATGGTATGCTCTCAGTAGGCCCCAGACTAGAAGTGTCTTTCAATATCCAGCCTGTATACTTTGGGGACAGAGCAGCTGTTCATGAAACAATTTACACTCAACAGGTGCTCCACGCCTCTGGCTAATTGATCTGAGTGTGCACAGTGGAAAGAATTGGAAGAGAATGTAGCCCTGCCACTGCCGGCTGGACCACGCGGCACTGCCAGAGAAATGCCAGCTGATAACGGTTTCAAACGTCTCATGTCTATGGCTGTTGGTTTGATTTGCATCTAGCCAGCCATCAGGGATGCATTTTAATTTTTAATGCCACCTGTTTTATGGTTATGCGGAGAGTGGGGAGGATGCCTCCATAGGCTGTGTGTTTATTTTTCTTTTGGGTTAATGCAGTTTATATGATAGTTGGTTTTTGGAAGTTGGAGCCCTAAGACACTCATTAAAGTGACTGAAAAGGGAGGACAAATGAAATTTTAATTGAAGAGCTGACATATACAGTGGAGTTTGCCAAAACTGCTCTTCTCTCTGGTTTTAGAAATCTGTGTGCTGTTAGATGTTATCGTTAAAGCTAGGAACAACAACAATAAAACCACCTATAATCTTCCATGTTAAATTTTCTTTTGGGCCCAAGTTCTGTTGGTCAGTAAACTGAGAAATGCTTACGGATCTCAACTATGCCCTTAAACCTGTTAGGAGCCCCAGCGTTCCTTAGTCTTCAGTGCAGTAAAGTGGTAAGCGTGGCTGGTTGATTTAGAAGTGTTAGGTCTCAGCTACTCCATACAGCTAGAAATGAGTTCAACCTGGACTATAGGAGGATTTCTGGCAGTTAGATAAAAGCCAGCAGTCCTCAGGAATGTGTGAAACTTGTTCCCCTCGACCAAAAGCAGTCATTTCCCTTACCTCTGGCAGAAGGAACAAATGGCTACCAGTGGTGTCTATCAGCATATCAAAGTCCATGCTGGCCTCCTGGCTCCCACAGGTCATGAGTACCCGCTACACATTTCACAGACCATGCTAGCCTCCAAAGCCTTCCTTCCCTCCAGCTACTTGTCCTCCTAATAATCCATATGACTTGTCCACCCCATTCTCTTTATTCTCACTCTTGCTATCCCCTCTCTCTATCACAGGCTATTCGCTTTCTTTTTCTCTCTTTCCCTCTCTGTTTTTATATCCTGGTATCCCTTCCTTGCTTGCTTTCTCTCTTACTCTTTCTTTCCCTCTCTCACTACCCATACCGTGTTTCACTTTCTCTCTTGCTATGCTCTATTCTCCACCTCTTGCTACCTCACTATCTCTGTTAGTCTCTCCTGCTCTCCATCTTAGTTATAGCCATGTCCATTCTGCTTTCTTTTCTCTCTTCTCTAGACTCTTATAGAGTCTAGATGTCTCTGGATATCTTCTCTCTCTCTTATTCACAACAAAAGCCTTACCCTATAATAATGGAACATTCATGTTGGTAGTTTCTTTCCTTGTACCCCTTGCATAAAAGAACATAAAATATTGGAATTATATCAGAAATTTTTCTAGAACTCGCTTGGCTTGCTTAGGAAAAATTTCAACTAAACATGTTGTCTGTGTTTGTGTGTGTGTGTGTGTGTGTGTGTGTGTGTGTGTGTATGTGCATGAAAGTGCGTGAACCCTCAGACAACCTCAGATGCCATTCCTTATCTTTTACCTTATTTTACTTACATTTCTTTGCTATCTTTCTGCTCTGTATACAAGGCTAGCTGACCAGTGAGCCGGGGAGTCTCCATTTCCCATCCCACATCTCCCTGTAGGGGCAGTGGAGTTACAGATGCTTGCATTATAAATCAAGATTTTACATGAATTCTGGAAATCTGAAAATCTGGCCCACTGAGACATCTCCCTGAGACAGCTCGTCATGTGTCTATTTTGTTTTGTTTTTTCTTTGTTTTAGCCTCTTGCTGTAGAAGATATTTTTCTTTTTTTTTTTTCAACATTCTTTTTTTTTATTTTTCTTTTTAGTTACATTTTGTTAACTCTGTGTCCCAGCTGTATCCCGCTCCCTCATTCCCTCCCCAACCCCACACTCCCTCCCTGGTCTCCTCCCTGCCCCTTTCCAAGTCCACTGATAGGGGAGGACCTCCTCCCCTTTCAAGAAGATACTTTTCTAGCCTTCCTTATAGCTAGAAGTGACTGTGGGTCTCAGTTGCCATCAGTGAGGTAAAACGAGAGGCTTGATGTTGAGAGCTTCTAAGGAAAATATGTCTCTACTGATAAGACAATACCTGTCTTCTTATTTCCTGAATGTAGAATGATGCCTGGAGCTGTGGCAGCCACACCGTGAACAAAAAACAATCATAACAAAGATAAAAAGCCAGTATGTCAAGGGTGCTGGAATAGAGAATGGATTGAGCCTGGCTCTTTGATGACATGGCTGAACTGAACCACTACTTTTGCCTGAATCACATTTTTCCAGATTTTATGCTACAGTAACTAAATGTCTTTTGTGAGAACTCTGCTGGCTGAGCTGTTTCTTATAGTCAAAAGTATTTCTAATGAGTCTGATGTCAAATCAACCAACTAACCAACAAATCAAACAACCAACCAACCAACCAACCAACCAACCCACCATTTTCTCATTTCTGCTCCTGTACTGTTTTCCTCTTAAAAATCTCTCAGTTAAGTTTTAGTTGTCTGTCACCCAAGACTCTTGGGGGTCTTTCTCAACCTTTTCTGACACCTCTCTTTTTAATATAGGGCTTACTTTTTCCTTATCCCATTGTTACTAATCTCCAGGACACAGAGGACACAGAAAACACATTTGGTGGGCTGAACTAGCGTGACCACATATTCAGTATCACAGATTGGCTCTCACATAAAAACTATGAAAAATGGAGATGATCTTGGGATTTATTTCGTTGAAGTTCTGATAAACCAGCCTGGTTCCTCATGAGAGATAACTTTTCTACTAACTAAATTTCTTTGTTCTTTTGATCCTATGATTTTTAATGTAGACATGGGAGAGGGTTTTGGGTTTCATCTTGGGCCCTTGTTTGAACATTTCCTGTGTTGCCTTGTGACATTTCTGCCCCCACATCATTGCTACTGATTAGGCTCTGGAAAGCCTCTCTGGTATCACTCTCTGAAGTGGAAGTTTCTGGCTTCCTTGAAGACTCAGTTTTGTCATGTAATGTTTTGTTTCAGGTTGGCTTATCAGTGGGCACGATGAGACATTGCTTTTTGGATCTGCATTGCTGCGCGGATCTTCCTGCTTCTATACTTGACTTCATAGAGAGAAACATTCCAGAGAACTTCTCTGGGGGATTTCCAACTGAATCTTGCAGCTCTGGCTGGTTTTGTGTTCCTGCTTCGTGTTGGCCTTTGGACTGGTCTGCTGGAATCTTGAAGACTGAGTTTGTAAATCCACTAAATACCCATCAATCCTAATCAGCAGGAAGTACATAAAAGAGGTCTACAGCCCTTTTCCCTACTCATCTCCTACCTAAGGTTGGGGGAGGGAGGATGGTTAAAAGGGAGAAAAAGGTATTTAAGAACCCTAAATAAGGTAGGCTTGGGGTGAAAAATCTAAGCCCACAAGTCTCTGCTTGTGTGACAGGTCGCATCCTGCATTCTGTAACAGCTGCAGTGTTTGGCTGCTTTATTGCATTGACTGGTTGCGCTGTTGACTTCTCAGAACCATGACTAGCCTCAGTATCTCTCTGTGTTCACAGGGAAGGATATGTGAACACATCAAGGGTCCAAAGATTAATGAGAGAATGGTTAGAATACCACATTTGAAGTGAAAAAATAGAAAAGAAAAAAGCTGCCCTTGATTTGTGTGGCAGCTTTTTACTAAGCACCCCAGCCAATCCTGCTTTGTTAACTGAGTGGTGGGAAGCAGAGCTATAGCTGTGCTGCCTACGCAGCTGCTGAAAGCCTCCAAAGCCTGCACTGTTAGGTTCTTGTTGTTAGTCTGTTCTGGAGAGCAGTGTAGCTCCCTTGAACCTCATAGACTGAGCAGAGTCATTACTGAATGGGGGAGTTATGTCTCTGGAAGGAGACATGCTCTGCAAATAATAAATACACATCCCAAGAGTCAGCTAAGAGTCCAGCCACACAGGAAGCCTGTTTACGCTTGACAGAAGTTTCCAGTTTAGTCTAACATGATGCGAGGGATGTTATTGGAAAGAGGAAGGGGAGGTAAATGTTTTTTCTCAGCTATAGAAAATTTAGTAAAATTCTGAGTCCTGTTTAGCTTTTCACAGGATGTCAAACTTCACACCATCCTCAAAATCAAATGAGAACTCAAAATCAGACCTCGGGTAGGACAATGAGCATTGAGACGGACACTTAGTCAGTTCAGGCTGTGTAACAAAATACCTCAGAGTGGGTGGCTTAAGTAACACAAATATGTTATTATGATTCTGAAACCTTGGACATCTAAGAAAAGTGCCAGTAGGTGTGGGGTATGGTGGGGCCTTTCACTGATCTGTATACAGCTGGGCTTTTTTGCTCTTTCTTTAAGTGGCTAGGGGGTTTTGAGACAGAGGGCAGACACCTCTGTGCCTTGTCTTGTAAGTATGATAATTCCATGATAAAGGCTCCATCCTCATGATTTAATTACCTTTAAGGATCTCCACATATTATGATACTGGGTTTTACCATTTGAAATTTGAAAATAGACATTCAGTCCATAGCATTTATTCAAAAAATTTTCATGTTACAATAAAGACACTAAGATGTAATATTAAGTAGTTACTGGACTGGACTGTGGAGTTAACTAAGATTTGATGGGTTCCTAGAAGCCGGTTTGTCAGCTCCTGTCTATGCTGAGGGACCAGCCAAGTCATAGTCAGCTGCAGTGAGTTAAAACTTATTGGTAAGTTTAGGAATCAGGATTTTTGAATGATTTGCCTTTGACTTTAAAGAAATGAGAACAAATTCCAGGTTATTCTTCAGTCATACTGATGTCCTCTGTTCATGTTCCATTATTTCTTCGAGGGAAGAGGAAATGATAGGGGTTGTTCTTAACCTTGAACATAAGTGTGGTACACACCTGAGGATTAGGTCCATCCCAACAGAAAAAGCCTACATGCTCCTCTGTTGGTTAGTACTGTCCACCTGGCTACGCAGAGAGATGCACAATTATCAAAACATATTTTTGTGTGTTTGCACGAGGATGTTTCCAGAGAGGATTGATATACAGGAGAGGAATCAATGGGGAATGACCAAGGTGGGCAGCCTCAAGGCCTGGGTAGAAGTGGCAAAAGAGAAAGTCGCATGGAACAGCTCCATCGTCCAGGACCTCTATGCTGCTGTTGCTGCCTGTAGATGCCAGACTCCAGCTTCTTCAGTCTTGCAGTGTGGACTAACCCCAGCTACTCCCAGGAAGCTTTCTAAGCCTTCCCATCCCCCGAGCAACGCCATTGGCCTGCCTTATTCTAACATTCTAGCTTCGTGGTCTTAAGTGGCTTCTCCAGCATGCAGGTGGTCCCTGCTGGACTACCTAGCCCCTATGACATAAGCCAATGAATAGGGCCCCATTCACCCCTTTATGTAATTGGGCTGGTTCTAGTTTCCTTTCACTTGTTGTGGCAAAACCCTGTCACCTAAAGCAACTTCAGGGAGGAAATCCTTGCTGTTAGGATGACTTTTCCAGGCCACAGCCCATCATTGAGGGAAATCCAGGCAGGAACTGGAGCAGGGGCCTGAAGCAAAAACTGTGAAGGAATGGTGCTTTCTGCTGTACACTCTGGCTCATGTTTAGCCAGCTTTCTAATATAGTCCTGGATCGGCTGCCCAGGGAATGGTGTCACCTGCGGTGGCTGGGCTCTCCTACGTCAATTAAAACTCAAGACCACCTTCACAACCGTGTCCACAGACCAGCCTCATAAAGACAATTACTCAGCTGAGACTCCCTGCCCCCAGGTGATACTAGGCTGTGTTGAGCTGGCATGTAATGCTAACCAGGACAATGGTTTTCTGTGAATCAGTCTTCCTTCTTTCCATCTTTGCTTCCTTCCTTCCTTCCTTCCTTCCTTCCTTCCTTCCTTCCTTCCTTCCTTCCTTCCTT